>NC_053489.1:282378490-282691615 GCF_905171775.1 Rana temporaria
CCTTTCTTTTTTTTTTTAAATGACTGCCCATTATTATTGCTTTCTAGCCCCATCTCGTTCTACAGAGCATATATAAGTATGCCAGTCTCCTCCTCCCATTAGATCTGATTAAAATGTGGAAGCATTGAAACGCGTCATCACTACGAGCCCCTGTCTGACGCCACTTTCTGTCCCCGAGAGCCGTGTGCGCTCCAGGCTGAAACGCACGCCGCCGAACAGGTACTTCCGAGATTCGCTGTTCCCGCAGTGCTCTGCCTCGCTTCTTTCCTGGACAGCAACCAACAATATCTTCACCAGAGAAGCCACCATCATTGGCTGACTATCCACAGTGACTACACTTCCCTTCTTATGAGCGCATTTTGTACTACTTTTTAGTGAGTAGCCATTTGACTGTTTTAACAACTTAAGGACCGGACCAATATGCTGCTAAATGACCCAAGGGGTTTTTACAATTCGGCACTGCGTCGCTTTAACAGACAATTGCACGGTCGTGCGACGTGGCTCCCAAACAAAATTTGCGTCCTTTTCTTCCCATAAATAGAGCTTTCTTTTGGTGGTATTTGATCGCCTCTGCGATTTTAATTTTTTGCGCTATTAACAAAAATAGAGCGACATTTTTGAAAAAAATCAATATTTTTTACTTTTTGTTATAAGAAAAATCAAATAAACTAAATTTTAGTCAAACATTTAGGCCAAAATTTATTCAGCCACAAAATCGCAATAAAAAAGAATTAGCTACCTAGCGGCAACAGTCAGAAAAATGATCGCTTAGTGACACTGGCAATAGGGAGTGAAAGGGTTAACTGGGGCGGTGATCAAGGGGTTAAAACTTTATTAGGGGGGGTACGGGGGCTACCCTGAACCTAACACTAACTGCCTGTCACACTAACTGTCACACTGACACTAAATGCAGTGATCAGTACATATATGATCACTGCATTCAGTGACACTGTGACAGGGGGGTGGGGGGGGTGATCGGGGGGGTTAATGTGCCTATGTATAGTGTGTGTCAGTGTAGTGTTGTGCAGACTTACTGTGTGATGTATTCTGTCCTCAGCGGCGGTTGAAAATACCACCGAGAGGAGAGATTACATCACTTCCATGACGTCACTCCCGCAAGGAGCTCTAATTTTATGGTAGCATCTGCCGGATCTTCAGAGCGCATGCGCCGCCGACATCAGGTTTAGGAGATATTAATTTTACCTACAGGTAAGCCTTATTATAGGCTTACCTGTAGGTAAAAATCACAAAGTGGAGTATACAACCGCTTTAAGATGTTAATTAATTAGACAAACAATATATATATATATAATAGATTTACTGGGTTACAGAAAAGGGGTTGTAATGAGTAGTAGGGTTTGATGAATGTATCACTAAAAAGGGGCAGAACTGGAGGAATGAAGATTTTGGAGGGGAAAAAAGAGAAAGCTGACCAAAGACTACATCTTAGAGGGCTGAACTTCTATGAAACAATAATTATTTTATTAACACAAGTGTTGCCTTTCCATAGTACATATTTATTGTTCAAGTTTGGGAAATAGATGTTCTGTAAATAATTTTTATATTCAAAGGATATTAAATAAATTACTCTATGTATATGTCAAAATTCACTTAATTCATGACCGAGTCTTTCCTCAAAATAAATAAATAAATAAAAAAAACTGTAATTGAAGTCCAGTCAAAGGTTTTGCTGTTTAGTTGAAATCTAATAAACTCTAAAACCGTTCTGCTGTGCTGTGTTTGGTTCTGCTCATAATCACAGACAAATTGCTTTATGTAACTCCATTTTCATTTAACAAGGAGATGAAAGTTTTAAAAAATCAGCATGGTGTAAAGTCTCTATGAATACACTATGGTGCTCATTTTTTACATGTATCTTTATTGCAACTTTTTTTTTATCAGAATGCATTAATCCTGTATTAGAAATAATAAAAATGGGCATTTTTTCAACACAAAATTTAAGATATTTATCAGAAAAGCAGAAAATATAATGGTATGTAGCTACCCCAGATACATTTACTTGTCTAATACCCAAACTGTTTGATTTTTTTTAAAGCCTACATCTTTACTGGTTATGTGGCAAAATAGTTTAGGATTTCACACAGACTGTTTCTCTGCCACTATAGGTCAATTTGTTCCTAATCAGATTTTCATTATCAGATTTCAGCCTTTCAGAAATTGGAGTCTGCAATTCATCTCTATGGAATACCTACTAAGAAGGGAGACACATGTTCCAGCCAGTAAAGTGCAATAAATCAGAGGGAGGAATGTTCTACGGAGTAGTCTAGAGACTAAAGGCCTGAGAGACAGTGGGAGACATCTTGGCAGGGAGGAGCAAAAAGAATTAAGAGAAACCTCTTTCTAAAATTCATCAAAAAAAAAATTCAAATTAAACCCGGGAACGACGGCCATACTTAACATGGCAAATCTAACTATACGCGACGAAATACCAGCTTTAACTATACACCGGAAAAAGCCGACTACAGACGCCGTAAAAAAATTCGGCGGCCACTCGTACGTTCGTGGATCGTCGGAAATAGCTGATTTGCATACCCGACGCGGAAAACGACGTGAACACCACCCAGCGGACGCCAAAGTATTGCATCTTAGATCCGAAGTCATACGAAGACGTACACCTGTCGGATCTAACCCAGAAGCCGTCGTATCTTGTTTTGAGGATTCAAAACAACGATACGACGCGGGTAATTTGAAAGTACGCCGGCGTATCAGTAGATACGCCGGCGTACTCTGTCTGTGGATCTGCCACCAAGTGTTTTTTGTCTGATACATAGATGACATCATTGTCAATTGGGATGGACCTCTAGAGACAGCTATTGCCTTTACCCAATATTGTAACCAGAACCCTTATGGCATTAGTTTTACACATGTAGCAGACCCAGAATCTTTCGTTTTTCTGGCCCTACATCCAACAGCAGACAATACAGGGAACATTAGGTCCAAAACTCACTTCAAACAAGTAGCGGGCAACTTTTACTTATACTGGAGGAGTTGTCATCATCTATTATGAAAAAAGAACATACCATCTAGTCAGTTCCAAAGACTCATATGGAATTGTACTACAGACCAAGATTACAAAGATCAAAATGTTGTGCTCAGGACCAAATTTGTAGAAAAGGGGTATGACCAACAACCAATAGACATGGCCCATGAGAGGTATAAAAAATGGGATACCACAACATCAAAAGGACAAACACAAGAGGAAGGTTCTAATGGAATCACTTTCATTACCATATTTCAATAGACAATTTCAGTCCATACTGCTCAGAGATCCTAAATTACAAAAAGTTCTTCCAGTAAGTAGTTTTTAGAAAAGCGAACAATATCAAAAATCTAATAGCACCCGTAGAATCGGAAATAGCACAAATAGCGTAGATAGTATACCCATGTTTCTGGATCTAAAATGCACCTATCCCTGCAGTAAGAGCAATTGTAAAGCATGCCCATATATCACTAGAGACCAAAAAAAAACTTCACTGGCAATGACGTAAGGACAAACTGAACAAAACAATTTGTCACATGTGCCAAACAATACGTGATCTATGGTTTGAGGTGTCCTTGTGGACAAATGTATGTGGGCAGAACGATCCGGGCGATGAGAACAAGGTTTGGGGAACTTCACTGTCTGATAGTAGAGTACAGTGGGCCAGATTCACGTAGAATTGCGGCCGTGTAACGTAACCCGTTTACGTTACACCGCCGCAAGTTTTCAGTGTAAGTGCCCGATCCACAAAGCTTTTAGAGAATATTATAGCGGTCTGTATCAACTGGAAACCCAATCCACACCAGTGAGGAGTCAGAGAAGAGAGGAGAGAGTAAAGGAATACCTTAAGGCCTCGCACAGACGAGAGGATATCCGCTGGAAACGGTCCGCCGGACCGTTTCCAGCGGAAAAATCCTCTGGCGGATTTGGATCTGATGGCTGTGTGACGTGACGGTGACGGTGGCCGCGCCATCGCCACGACGATGACGCGGCGCCGTGCGCGACCCTGGAAGGTAAATACTTCCACGCATGCGTCGAATCAATACGACGCATGCGACAGACTGATCCGGTGAGTCTGTACAGACGACCGGATCAGTCCGCTGGACTGGATTCCAGCGGATAGATTTCTTAGCATGCAAAGAAATTTTTATCCGCTGGGAATCCGTCGGCTGGATTTTTATTCGCTGGGAAATGTCCGCTAGGCCGTACACACGACCGGATCTATCTGCTGGAACTGATCCGCGGATCAATCCCAGCGGATAGATCTGGTCGTGTGTACGGGGCCTAAGGAGTCAGGAATGCCCAAAATCCCAGAAGAAATTACTGCCAACATGGAGGGGCTGATTACATCAGAGGAACTCTTAGAAGCAATTAAAGAAATGAAACCGGGTAAATCCCCAGGTCCAGATGGATACACTTTACTATACTACAAAACTTTCCAAGAAAAACTGGCACCTAAATTTTTAGAGGCCTTTAACTCGTTAAAAGAGGGTCAGCCGATGCTCAGAGAAACACTAGGGGCACACATAGCTGTTATTCCAAAGGAAGTAAAAGATCCTACTTTATGTCCTAGTTATCGACCAATATCCCTATTGAACGTAGATCTGAAGATATTTTCAAAAATAATCGCCAACAGATTATTGTCTTACATATCACCCCTAATACATCCAGACCAGGTGGGTTTTACCCCGGGGGGGGAGGGATAACACACAGAGAGTGTTAAGTACTATTTATATGTCACAATTCTATCAAAGGCCAATAGTATTAATATCAACAGACTCAGATAAAGCTTTTGATAGAGTGGACTGGGGATTTTTGAGAGTTACATTACAACACATTGGGCTGGGGAAAGGGATGCAAAATTGGATAGCTAGCCTCTACTCCTGCCCGACGGCTAGGGTGATGGTAAACGATGCAATATCTGACCCCTTTCCAATACGGAACAGAACAAGACAAGGATGCCCACTCTCCCCAATCATTTTCATTCTCATTCTTGAACCGTTTTTGAGAACTATACGGGCAAACACAGACATAAGAGGGTTTCGGATTAAAGGAACTGAGTACAAAGTAGCTGCATTTGCAGATGATCTTTTATTTTCAATAACGGCCCCAGAACTATCTTTACCAGCTTTATTGAAGGAGATAGGGGAATATGGAATCCTGTCCAATTTTAAGGTGAACTATAGCAAATCAGAGGCGATGGGAGTAGAAGTAAATAGGCAGACACAGCAACAATTAGCGGCAAATTTTCCCTTTAAGTGGACAGACTCCCATATACCTTACTTGGGAACAAAAATACCGAAAAATTTGAATAGAATTTTTGATTTAAATTTCGTACCCCTGGTAAGACAGTTCAAGGCAGATTTCCAACGATGGGATAAGGAAATCTTTACATGATCGGGAGAATCAACATCATAAAAATGAATATTATGCCAAGATTATTTTATTTATTTCAGACCCTACCTGTAAAGTTTCCCTTAGGATTTTTGAGGGATTTAAGATCCAGATTTACTAAGTTTATCTGGGCAGGAAAATCAGCGAGACTACGACGAGATATCTAGACGCTACAAAAGGAAACGGGAGGGGTGGGTCTACCAGACCCAATGGGATATTACGACGCAGCCCACTTAGCAAGGGTGGTAGAGTGGCGTGTGCCCATCAGAAGATCAAACCTTGGATTCTCATGGAACAAAAAATCACGAAGATCCCGTTGGAGGGATTGGCGTGGATTCAAGAGGTAGATATTCCACAAGAGGTGAAAAAACATCCTACAATAGGCGCCACAATACGAGTTATAAAAAGGAAGTTTAGAAAAACTAAAATTTCGGAACATCTAAGCCCACTCGTACCGGTTTTGGGAAACCCTAGGTTTCAATTAGGTCTTACAGATTTACATTTTAACAATCTAAGACGCTTAGGAATGAGCAGGTTAATACATTTTGATTTTGATAATCAAAGGGCAAGTGGGGGAGAGATGGACGAGGTGCTTAGAAGTGAATTGGACCCACTGAGACAAATCCAACTGAGAGCAGCGATTAGGGCATTGAACCCACAAGGTAGTCCGACTAGAGAGCTCTCAGGGTTTGAGGAACTATGCCTGAAGGGAGAACCGCTGAGACATGGTCTGTTGTTAATGTATAGCCTGTTGGTAGACTCAGAAGCCCCTAAAGACTTACCATTTATACAAGCATGGGAAAGAGATTTGGGGACTAGAGTTGAGCGGACACCCGGATGTCCGGGTTCGGACCTGAACCCGGACTTTGAAAAAAAAGTTTGGGTTCCGGACCGAACACGAACCCGGACTTTGACCCGAACCTGAACCCCATTGAAATCAATGAGGACCCGGACTTTTGACTACAAAAATGTCTCTAAAAACTAAGGGAGAGGGCTGGAGGGCTGCAAATGGCAGCAAAATGTCGGGAAGAGCGTGGCAAGTACTCTGGAAATAAATGTGGATAGGGAAATAACTTAAAATAACATAAAAAAAATAAAAATAAAAAATATAATGATTTTGACCTAGGAGGACGAGGTCCATACAGTTTTGTTCAAAATTATTCAACTCCCCAATGCTGTAAAGGGTTTTAGGTAATTTAGTGTACATTTGTAATTGTATTCAGAATAAAAAACTTACAAGGACTTGTTAAAGAACCATATGCAACTAAAATGACATCAATTGGTTTTGTAATACAGTAGTAAATGTTTATTTGGTGAATTCTTCATTTACACAATTATTCAACCCCTTAAAGACTACCACTCTGAAGAACAGAGGTTCATTGAAGTGTTTTCAATCAGGTATTGAAAACAACTGTGGATGTCAGGGAGAAGCAATAAAGCCTAATAATCACCAGGAAGACAAGAGAAGAGGTGATTACTCTTCACAGGAAGGGCAATGACTATAAGAAGATTGCAAAGATGTTAAACATACCAAGAGACACCATAGGAAGGATCATTTGCAAATTCAAGGCAAAGGACACTGTTGAAACGCTACCTGGTCGTGGCAGAAAGAAGATGCTGACTTTGACTGCTGTGCGCTGCCTGAAGCGTAGAGTGGAGAAAAGTCCCCGTGTGACTGCTGAGGAACTGAGAAAATATTTGTCAGATGTGGGTCCCGAAGTTTCTGCTCAGACAATACGGTGCACACTGCGTAATGAAGGCCTCCATGCCAGAACTCCCAGGCGCACCCCCTTGCTGTCTCCAAAGAATAAGAAGAGTCGACTGCAGTATGCCAAAAGTCATGTGGACAAACCACACAAGTTTTGGGATTGTGTTCTGTGGACTGATGAAACAAAATTAGAACTGTTTGGGCCCATGGATCAACGCTATGTTTGGAGGACGAAGAACAAGGCCTATGATGAAAAGAACACCTTGCCTACTGTGAAGCATGGCGGGGGTCAATCATGCTTTGGGGCTGTTTTGCTTCTGCAGGTACAGGGAAGCTTCAGCGTGTGCAAGGTACCATGAATTCTCTTCAGTACCAGGAGATATTGGATGACAATGTGATGCAGTCCGTCACAAACCTGAGGCTTGGGAGACATTGGACCTTTCAACAGGACAATGATCCCAAGCATACCTCCAAGTCCACTAGAGCATGGTTGCAGATTAAAGGCTGGAACATTTTGGAGTGGCCATCGCAGTCACCAGACTTAAATCCGATTAAGAACCTCTGGTGGGACTTAAAGAAAGCAGTTGCAGTGCGCAAGCCTAAGAATGTGACTGAAGGTGGAAGCGGCGGTGGAGGAGGAGGAGGTAGTCAACACAGCAGGTTTTGGTTTTTAATTGATTTATTTTTTAAATTAGGGTATACCCAAAAAGAGTGAGAAAGATCTAGGGTTGCTACCTCATCCCTTTAAACCTGAACACAGAGTAATTACACAGGTTCTGGGGCTAATTTAATGTCGATAAGGCACCAAGTGAGTTTAATTAGCAACACCTTAATCAGCCAGAGAACCTGTGTAATTAATATGTTTTTGCTTTTAAAGGGATAAGATGGCAACCCTAGAAAGATCAGAAAAAAAACAATGGCTGGGTAAGGCCGGCCCGTTGTCTATTCTGCACAAGGTACGGACAAGTCCTCTGGGATCCATGCCTGGTTCATTTTAATGAACTTGAGCTTGACCACATTGGCTCTGGACAGGCGGCTGCACTTGTCTGTGATAACGCCCCCTGCCGTGCTAAATACACGTTCAGACAATACACTGGCCGCAGGGCAGGCCAGCACCTCCAAGGCGTAAAGGTAAAGCTCAGGCCATGTGCCCAATTTGGAGACCCAGAAGTTTAAGGGGGCATAGCCATCATTCAGTATGTGTAGGCGTGTGCACACATACTGCTCCACCATGTTGCTGAAATGCTGCCTCCTGCTAAAACGTTCCATATCAGCTGGTGGTGCTGTTTGTTGTGGCGTGCTGACAAAGCTTTTCCACATTTCGGCCATGCTAACCCTGCCTTCTGAGGTGCTGGTGGTGCCCCTGCTGCGTTGGCGACCTCTTCCTCCTCCTCTGCCTTCACCTTCTACTTCCACTGTGCCCCCGCTGCCAGGTGGGAATTGCACAAGCAGCGCGTCTACCAGCGTGCGCTTGTACTCGCGCATCTTGCGTTCACGCTCCAATGAGGGGATTAAGGACGGTACATTGTCCTTGTAACAGGTATCCAGCAGCGTGGCCACCCAGTAATCAGCACCTGTTATAATGTGCAAAACATGCCGGTCGTTGCGGAGACACTGCAGCATGTAATTGCTCATGTGTGCCAGGCTGCCCAGAGGCAACGAAAAGCTGTCCTCTGTGGGAGGTGTATCATCTGTGTCCTCTATATCCCCCAGCCACGCACCAGTAATGGCCATGAGCTGGTCTGGATGCCATCCTGCTGTGAACATGGTTCCTCCTCCTCCTCCATGTCTTCCTCCTCCTCATCCTCCACCGTGTCATCCTCCAGAACTGTGCCCTTGCTGGACAATTGTGTACCTGGCCTTTGTTGGTGCACAAACCCACCCTCGGAGCCACTTGTAATTGACTGCCCTGAAAGCCTTGCAAATGATCCCGATTCCTCCTCCTCCTTCTCTTCCTCCTCCTCCTGTGCCACATCCTCTTCCATCATCGCCCGTAGCGTTTTTTCAAGGAGGCATAGAACTGGGATAGTCACGCTGAGAGCGTCGTCATCGGCACTGGCCATGTTGGTGGAGTACTCAAAACAGCGCAACAAGGCACACAGGTCTCGCATGGAGGCCCAGTTATTGGTTGTAAAGTGGTTCTGTTCCGCAGAGCGACTCACGCGTGCATGCTGCAGCTGGAACTCCACTATCGCCTGCTGCTGCTCGCACAGTCTGGCCAGCATGTGCAAGGTGGAGTTCCACCTTGTGGGCACATCACATATGAGGCGGTGAGTGGGAAGGCCGAAGTTACGCTGCATCGCTGCCAGGCGAGCAGCAGCAGGGTGAGAACGCCGAAAGTACGCACAGACGGACCGCACTTTCTACAGCAGCTGTGGCATATCGGGGAAAGTTTTCAGGAAAATATGCACCACCAAATTCAGCACATGCGCCAGACAAGGGATGTGCGTCAAACCGGCTAGGCCCAGAGCTGCTATGAGATTTTGCCCGTTATCGCACACCACCAGGCCTGGCTTGAGGCTCACTGACGCCAACCACTCATCGGTCTGTTGTTCCATGTCCCTCCACAACGCCTGCGCGGTGTGTGGTTTTTCCACCAAACAGGAAAGTTTTAAAACTGCCTGCTGGCGTTTACCCATGGCTGTGCTGAAGTTGGTGGTGAATTTGTTATGCTGACTGGATGAGGAGGCGGTAGAGGATGAGGAAGCGGAGTAGGAGTTAGGAACAGGAGGCAAACTGAAGCGCCCTGCAATCCTTGGTGGTGGAAGGACATGCGCCAAACTGCTATCCGCCTCAGGCCCAGCCGCCACTGCATTTACCCAGTGCGCTGTTAGGGAGATATAACGTCCCTGACCATTCCTCCTGGTCCACGTATCCGTAGTTAGGTGGACCTTGGCACAGATGGCGTTGCGCAGTGCACACCTGATTTTGTCCCCCACTGGGTTGTGCAGGGAAGGGATGGCTCGCCTGGAAAAGTAGTGGCGGCTGGGCACGACGTACTGTGGGACAGCCAATGCCATCAGGCTTTTAAAACTCTGCGTCTCCACCAGACGGATTGACAGCATTTCAAAGGCCAGTAATTTTGAAATGCTGGCATTCAGGGCCAGGGATCGCGGGTGGGTAGAGGGGTACTTCCTCTTATGCTCCAGTGTTTGGGAGATGGAGAGCTGAATGCTTCCATGGGACATTGTGGAGATGTTTGGTGACCCAGGTGGTAGTGTTGCTTGCCGGTCCTCTAATTGAGGGGTGGCAAGTGGCACTGTCACTACAGAGGTGGATGAAGAGGCCGAGAGGCCCGAGACTGATGCAGAAGAGGAAGCAGGAGGAGCCAGAGACCTTTCTTGGTTTTTGAGGTGTCTACTCTACTGCAGCTCGTGCTTTGCACTTAGATGCCTGGTCATGCAGGTTGTGCTCAGGTTGAGAACGTTTATGCCTCGCTTCAGGCTCTGATTGCACAATGTGCAAACCACTCTTGTCTTGTCATCAGCACATTGTGTGAGGAACTGCCACGCTAGGGAACTCCTTGGACCTGCCTTTGGTGTGCTCGGTCCATTGCTGCGTTGGGCAGTAGCAGGCATACTGTCTAGGGGACGGACGCTCTGCTTTGGCACCCTGCTCCCTCTTCTGCTGTGCTGGTGGCTCTGTGCGACCACCGCCTCTTCCTCTGAACTACATGGGTCACCTGCATGAGGTTGATTCCATGTCGGGTCGAGGACCTCATCGTCCTCCACATCATCTTCCACCCAGTCTTCACCACTGCCCTCCTTGTCGGTCTGCACAATTGCAAAAGCACCAGCAGTTGGCAACTGTGTTTCATCATCATACAAGACATGCAGTGATGGTCCCCCATGTACTCATCTTGAAATATAAGTGGTTGGGCATCGGTGCACTCAATCTCTTCCACTTCTGGGGCTGGGCTAGGTGGATGGCCCTGGGAACACATGCTAACAGACTTATCAAAAAGAAGAAGAGACTGCTGCATGATTTGGGGCTCAGACTGCTTGGCTGATTTGCAAGGGGGTGAGGTGAAAGACTGATGGTGGACATCGGCTGCAGGCACCAACTCTGAACTTTCAGCACAAGACTGGTTGGAAAACAATGTGAAGGAACTGGAGGCACTGTCAGCAACCCAATCTACTACCGCCTGTTCTGCTCCTGGCCTCAACATTTGTAGAGCTGGATTAGGCCCGACCAAATACCGCTGCAGGCTCTGTCGCCTACTCGCACCTGAGAAAGGTGCTTCACTTGTGCGTGTAGCTGGCAAAGATCGACCATGTCCTCTCCCTGTAACAGGAGCTCCACCAGCAGCACCACGACCGCGGCCACGTCCCTTATTTGACGTTTTCCTCATATTTCTCAAATGTAGGATCTTGCCCTAAATGGGTGTTTTTAAATACAACAATAGTGTAATATGGTGTAATATGCAGAGATTCACCTATATAATTATTTCCCTATAGCAAGAAGCTGGAACCTAGCCCTAAACAATGTACTGCACAGACAGTATATCACAGGGGACAGGTAGAGTGCTGGTGAAATATGCAGAGATTCACCTATATATTTCTCTCCCCATAGCAAGAAGCAGGAACCTAGCCCTAAACAATGTACTGCACAGACAGTATATCACAGGGGACAGGTAGAGTGCTGGTGAAATATGCAGAGATTCACCTATAAATTTCTCTACCTATAGTTAGAAGCAGGAACCTAGCCCTAAACAATGTAATGGACAGACAGTATATCACAGGGGACAGGTGGAGTGCTGGTGAAATATGCAGAGATTCACCTATATATTTCTCTACCTAGAGCAAGAAGCAGGAACCTAGCCCTAAACAATGTACTGCACAGACAGTATATCACACGGGACTGGTGGAGTGCTGGTGAAATAGGCAGGGATTCACCTATATATTTTTCTCCCTATAGCAAGAAGCAGGAACCTAGCCCTAAACAATGTACTGGACAAACAGTATATCACAGGGGACAGGTGGAGTGCTGGTGAAATATGTAGAGATTCACCTATATAATTCTGTCCCTATAGCAAGAAGCAGGAACCTAGCCCTAAACAATGTACTGCACAGATAGTATATCACAGGGGACAGGTAGAGTGCTGGTGAAATATGCAGAGAGTCACCTATATATTTCTGTCCCTATAGCAAATAGCTGGAACCTCTCCCTAAACTATGTACTGGACACACACATTATATCACAGGTGACAGGTACAGTGCTGGTGAAATACACAGAGAGTCACCTATAAATTGCTGTCCCTATAGGAAATAGCTGGAACCTCTCCCTAAACTATGTACTGGACACACACAGTATATCACAGGTGACAGGTACAGTGCTGGTGAAATATACAGAGAGTCACCTATATATTTCTGTCCCTATAGGAAATAGCTGGAACCTCTCCCTAAAGTATGTACTGGACACACACAGTATATCACAGGTGACAGGTGCAGTGCTGGTGAAATATACAGAGAGTCACCTATAGATTGCTTTCCCTATAGGAAATAGCTGGAACCTCTCCCTAAACTATGTACTGGACACACACAGTATATCACAGGTGGTGACAGGTGCAGTGCTGGTGAAATATACAGAGAGTCACTTATAGATTGCTGTCCCTATAGGAAATAGCTGGAACCTCCCCCTAAACTATGTACTGGACACACACAGTATATCACAGGTGGTGACAGGTGCAGTGCTGGTGAAATATACAGAGTCACCTATAGATTGCTGCCCCTATAGAAAATAGCTGGAACCTCTCCCTAAACTATGTACTGGACACACACAGTATATCACAGGTGGTGACAGGTGCAGTGCTGGTGAAATATGCAGAGAGTCACCTATAGATTGCTGTCCCTATAGCAAATAGCTGGAACCTCTCCCTAAACTATATATTGGACACACACAGTATATCACAGGTGGTGACAGGTGCAGTGCTAATGAAATATACAGAGAGTCACCTATAGATTGCTGTCCCTATAGCAAATAGCTGGAACCTCTCCCTAAACTATAAGATGCAGATCGCACAGAAATAAACAGTGCTTGCTTGGATTTCTGAAGCAGGATACACCTCTCTGACACTGTCCCTCAATCAACAGCAGCCTGTCCCTACCCTAGCTAATGCAGAGTGACGAGCCCTAAACGATAAGATGCAGATCGCACAGAAATAAACAGTGCTTGTATAGATTTCTGAAGCAGGATACACCTCTCTGACACTGTCCCTGAATCAGCAGCAGCCTCTCCCTACCCTAGCTAAAGCAGAGTGACGAGCCCTAAACGATAAGATGCAGATCGCACAGAAATAAACAGTGCTTGTGTAGATTTCTGAAGCAGGATACACCTCTCTGACACTGTCCCTCAATCAACAGCAGCCTGTCCCTACCCTAGCTAAAGCAGAGTGACGAGCCCTAAACGATAAGATGCAGATCACACAGAAATAAACAGTGCTTGTGTAGATTTCTGAAGCAGGATACACCTCTCTGACACTGTCCCTCAATCAGCAGCACCCTCTCCCTACCCTAGCTAAAGCAGAGTGACGAGCCCTAAACGATAAGATGCAGATCGCACAGAAATAAACAGTGCTTGTGTAGATTTCTGAAGCAGGATACACCTCTCTGACACTGTCCCTCAATCAGCAGCAGCCTCTCCCTAAACTAGCTAATGCAGAGTGACGAGCTGTGCTGTGTGCCTCTATCTGATATAGAGGCTGGTCACATGCTGGGTCACATGCTGCACTGGCCAATCACAGCCATGCCATTAGTAGGCATGGCTGTGATGGCTTCCTAGTCACACTAGTAAAACAAATGGCGTTTGGCTGCCGTGCAGCGCGCCATAAAATAGCCGAACTCCGAATCCAAACCTGAACTTTTTCCAATTATTCGGGTTCGGGAGCAAAAAAAACCCGTACCGAGCCCGAACTTTACAGTTCGAGTTCGCTCAACCCTAGTCAAGACCACATAATCAGCAAAGAGGCCAATTTTGTGTACTCGGTTGCCTACATTGATCCCTGTAATGCCATCATCTGACCTAATTGCCTCCACCAAGGTTTCCATCATTAAGGTGAAAATGATGGGAGATAATGGGCATCCTTGGCGGGTACCATTGGTTATGTCAAATTTATCTGAGAGGGCGTTGGATGAAAAAACTCTCGCTGAGGGTACGGAATAAAGAGCTAAAATTGCAGATAAGATATTTCCCTGGAGACCAAATTTTTGTAGGGTGCTTTGAGGTATCCCCAGTGGACCCTATCTAAAGCTTTTTCAGCGTCCAACGCCAAAATCGCTGTAGGTGTTTTCCTATTCTCTACTATATGCAGAAGATTAAACAATCTTCTTGTGCCGTCAGGTGCTTGTTAGCCCTTGACAAAGCCCACTTGATCAGCTTTCACTAAAGTGGAAGTAATTTTAAAGTTGCTAGCATAATTTGTTGATGGCAAATTTCAAATAATAATCACGATGAATGTGAAGCACTAAAAAATTTAGCAATCAAAGTAAAAATTAAATTTTAAAAGTAATCTCAAATAAAGTGTGCAAGATAGTGACCATAACAATCACTCTATAGGTGATAAGTACAAATAGACCTAGATATACCAGTCAATATGTAGTCCCAGTGTTTTGCAGAGTAATGCCTTCAGTGATAAAACATGTTCCATCTTCAACGAGGACAGGACAAACAACACAAACATTTTTTTTTACTGTGTCATTTGAGATGCACATTTTCTTTATGCAACACGTGAGTGTGCAATTTAAAATATTTGAATAAAATGGATGTCTTTTATTGCTACACTATGAGACTGTTAGGCCTAGTACACACGAGAGGATCGATCCGCGGAAACGGTCTGGAGGACCGTTTCCGCGGATAAATCCTCTGGCGGATTTTGATCTCATGGTTGTACTAACCATGAGATCAAAATCCCCGCGGAATTCCCTCCGCGGTGACGTGTCGCGCCGTCGCCGCGATGACGACGCGGCGACGTGCGCGACGCTGTAATATAAGGACTTCCACGCATGGGTCGAATCATTACGACGCATGCGAGGGATGGAATCGGACGGATTGATCCGCTGAGTCTGTACAGACCAGCGGATCAATCCGCTGGACTGGATTCCAGCGGATAGATTTCTTAGCATGCTAAGAAATTTTGATCCGCTGGAAATCCATCGGCCCGAAAAAAATCCGCAGATAAATATCTGCTGGATCGTACACACCAGGGGATCTATCTGATGAAACCGGTCCGCGGATAAATTTCAGCGGATCGATCCTCTCGTGTGTACGGGGCCTTACTCTCTTTATTTTCGATGTGTTTGGTACTTACCTAGGAACAGAGAAGCAATATTTAATCTGGCTGTGGGGTGTTGCTCTCAAAAGTGCTACTTGACCACACAATCCTTCGGGCTAAATTCAGTTTGGTAAGCATTTTGTGTTTCTTGTCCTGTATTGTGGAAATCTTGATGATTTTCTTGCCCAGAATATATGTGGTTATCAGCACTTGAGTTTAAAGTGTTTTGGCACTGAAGGCATTAGTCTGCAAAGCACTGGGACTGCATATTGACTTTTGTGCCCCGTACACACAACCGGGTTTCCCGATGGGAAAACTGCGAGAAGAGCTTTTCCGATGGGAAAACTGCCCAAAAACCGCCGGACCAAAAAAGAGAACCTGCTCTCTTTTTTCCCGCTGGGATTCCCGGCAGACTTTTTCCCGGCTGAAAATTGCCATTTTTGTCCGTTTTCCTGTGGGGAAAAACTCAGATGGAGCATACACATGGTTTGGATTCCCGAGGAAAAGCTCTCGTCTCGATGGGAAAACTGAACGTCTGTACGGGGGAAAAGTCGAGAGCAGGTTCTCGGTTTTCCCCACGGGATTTCCGACTAACCTTTTCCCGTCGAGAATCCCGGTCATGTGTACTAGGCATAATATGTATGTCCTTTTTCACTTTTCACTTATTGAATGATTGTTATGTCACTATCTTGTGCACTTTATTTGGGATTTTTTTAATATATGAGTTTCACTTTATTGCTTAAGTTTTGCTTAAGTTTTTAGTGCTGCACATTCATCTTTATTACAGTATTATGTAAATTGTTGATGCTAAATAAATACCTATAGTAAATAGACCAGATAGTAGTACAGTAGTACAGACACACAGGCTACACAATTCAAATCCCTTGGCTGCATCATACCTGGCTACTGTTATTATTACTAATTATCATTAGTTACAATCTGTAGCATTTTTGTTATATTACATGTTTTCTGAAAAAAAGGAAAAAGTTAGGATTTCAGTGATTCTCAAAACTACATAACAGTTTTAGTTGAATAGTCCCCTATGGCTTAACTGAAATGAAGTGAAGAAAAATGCCCATCTTGTCTGCGACTTTATGTATTAAATTATTCCCTTTACTTCTTTGCATAACAGTACAGTATGTTTGCATCAGAGTAGCTTTTATTTCATGCAACACTAACATTCTTGTTCATATAGGGAATAGCAAGCCATTTAATTAGGAGATTTGGAAAAAGCATGTTGGCATCTCTAGTCATGAGAGAGTACACAGCTGTTTTACTTTCATTTCAGATAACCTCTCTGTAAACTAGCAGATTTCTTTCTTATTTTCCAAATGGCTAAAAATGGAAAGACGCATAATGATGTATACAGTGTAACATGAGATTTGTATTATATTCATTGCTGCTCATGTCATTGGTTAGAATGTAGAATTGTAAGGATTGACTAACCTGGGTGACACCTTTTTGTTCTGCTCCTTCTATCACACTGGCTCATGTGTAGAGAAGAACAGAGATATAAGATGTCTATAAACGATAGTAAAGTGATTCAACTAACAGAGACAAATCTAATTTTGCTTCATGTTTGAAAATGTTCACCTAGCTCACAGTAAGCACAATCTCCTGTCATCATCAAAGGCCTTATATAACTTGAATTCTCAAGACTAACATTATCTTTTTCATTCACCACAAGAAAATGCACTAAGGCCATTGTTTAAAAATATATATATATAATATATATATATATATATATATATATATATATATATATATATATATATATATATATATATATATACACATATATATATATATATATATAGACAATGCTGTGAAAAAGCATTTGCCCCCTTTCTGATCTATTTTTATTTTTTTTGCATATTTGTCACACTTAAATGACTAAGATTATTAAACACATTTTATTATTACACAAAGATAGCCCAAGTAAATACAAAATGCAGTTTTTAAATGATGGTTTCATTTGTTAAGACAAAAAAAGATGCCCAAACTTGCCTGGCTTTATGTGAAAAAGTAATTGCCCCCTAAATTTAATAACTGGTTGTGCCACCCTTGGCGACAACAACTGCAATCAAGCGTTTGCGATAACTGGCAATGAGTCTTTCACATTGCTGTGGAGCAATTTTGGCCCACTCTCCTTTTCAGAATTGTTTTAATTCAGTCACATTGGAGGGTTTTACAGCATGAACGACCTGTGTATATGATATAGCATGTGAATTGGATATATGTATATATTGTAAGATTGGGGTGATCAGACTCCAGCGGTATGTGCGTTTTTAGTGAGTATGCCAGTCCAGAACTGAATTTTTAAGGGCCTGGTAGCCCACTTTTATTTAAAAGCACAAAAAGTTCACAAATACATCAGTAGCCCTCGCAGGGGGTTCCACCATTACTGTATCTTTCATGCTCAACACTTTAGCCTCCTGGCTTTCATTCTTGCCATCTGGCTGTTTCAGGCCTTTAGCCTAGGCCTTAGGTCTGTGTACTGGCACTTTAAGGCTGGCTCCACCCAGGAGTGATGACAAGGGTCAAGGGGCATAGTAGCCATCTTAGAGAGAGCACATGTAAAGAAGCTCATAAGATGTACTGTCCTGAGATGCATGTTGCAGTGTACAGATGACCTGAAATAAACATCCATTGTTCCAGACCAGAGTCTTGTGTCTCTCATAACACAGAGTAAATAACAGTGGCGATGAGGATGGGATTTACAAAGTGTCTATCAGTCTGAGAGAGAGACAAAGACATTGTGTATTGTCACCTGGATAAAAGCAATCACAGATCCCAGCAGGAAAATTTCATTAATCGAGACATTAAGTGAGTTTGATGGAGAACAGACATCCAGGAGTTCCTGGGTTGAGAGACTGGAACACTATTTCAGTGCAAATGCCATCCCAGACAACAGGCAAGTAGCAACATTTTTGACAGTGGTTGGTGCCAAGACATATGACACTCTTAGGGATCTCCTTTCCCCTGTAAAACCAGCAACTAAGACATTGGCAGAGCCTCTGACACTGCTAGAGAATCACTTCCAGGCTAAACCACTAGAAATTGCAGAAAGATTTTGTTTCTATCAGAGGCAGCAGCAGACAGGTGAAGAGATTAAAGCTTATGTGCTCACCCTTCGCAGACTAGCCTCTACCTGTTATTTTGGGGAGTACCTACCTACTGCACTGAGAGATACATTTTTCAATGGGACTGAATTGTGAGTCGATCCAAAAGAGACTGTTAATAGAGAAAGACCTTAACCTTACAAAAGCAATTGAGATAGCTTCAGTGATGGAAATGGCTGTGAAAGATACAGAGGAATTGAACCCCCAGGGCAGAAGGGAAGAGGTGAAGCAGGAAGTTTTCAGAACAGCAACCAAGGCAACTGCCGCAAACTGGAAATACAGACCATCACCAAGCCGGGAGTCAGCTTGCTACCGTTGTGGGAATACAGACCATGATCACAAAGTCTGCCGGTTTAAGGATCAGACCTGTCATAATTGCTTTAAGACAGGCCATCTGAAACGAGTTTGCCGTAGCAAGAAGGTGCGAGATAAACAACCTCTGAACCCCAAGACAAAGACATATATGGTGGGAACATATACATCATCATCTGAGTCAGAGGATGAGGAAGTGCTCCACAGACTAGACATACATCATATGCATTCAGCACCCTCCACAATGACTGTAGATGTAACCGTTGAGGGAAAGAAACTCAAGATGGATGTAGACACAGGAGCAGCAGTTTCAGTTATCACCCAGAAACAATGGAGACAACTTGAGACCCGAAAAACTGTCCCCCCAACACCAATCAAACTGCAGACATACTCAAAGCAGATACTCCACCAACTGGGTTACGTAAAAGTAAAGGTATTGTACAAGGGTCAGACAAAGAGACTGCCATTATATATCCTAGAAAATGGGGGACCCCCTCTCTTTGGGAGAGACTGGATTGCTCACTTTGGTATGCCAGACATTGCCATAAGTCCCTGTAACACCGTTACAATTCCATTAGGAGATAATGAGGGATAGGTGGTGTCCCTGAAGCAGCGGTTCCCAAAGATTTTTGATGACCAGTTGGGAAAAATAAAGCATAACTATGTGAGACTCAAGTTGAAATCCAACGCTCAGCCTAAGTTCTTCAAAGTTCGGACAGTACCTTTCACACTCCGAGCAGGTGTGGAAGCAGAATTATTTTTATTGAATTTTCAAAACACGTATACAATAACAGGCCACATACGTGACCAACATTGACCGGTTAAAACACAGAGACCGGTGTACAAAACCAGAACATGACAAAACTAAAGAAGAAAAAAAAAAAGGGGGGGGAGAAGGAATGGGGGGACAGAAATGCTCGCATTAAACCCCGTCAGCGTTCGCTGAACGGACTAGGATGAATAGAAATGAGATGAGGGTCAGAGCACAACCGATCCCCCCCATACAATATACATAAGACTCTTCCGCCTACACCCAGCTCCAGTGCTAAATCAAATGACGTATGGCCCCATTCCCTCTTTAGGAGCCCATCCATAACAATAGATTACCCCAAGATCCTCCACAAAATTGAACAGTCACCCCTATGCGTGTGGATCATATTTCTCCACAATTCCCTCCTACAGGATTCCCCGACCACTGTAACTGCTAGACACTAAACTTCTCCATCAAAGTAGCTTAGTCTGACACCGTATCTGTGGACAGAGTAGATGACATTTTTGCCTCTCTTGCAGGGGGTCAAAAGTTCACCAAGCTTGATCTCAAACAAGCATATTTACAGTTTGAGGTCTATCCTTCTTCCTGCAAGTTTCTGACCATCAATACCCACAAAGGACTGTATGAATATTATCGGATGATGTTTGGGGTAGCCTCCGCCCCAGCCATTTGGCAACGAAAAATGGATGAGATTTTGGTGGACATTCCTTTCACGCAGACTTTGCAGACTTCTGGAGGTCATAGTGCACGAGCATGCATGACGCCAACAGCTACCGCTTAGAAACTTCAAAAGCACGTTGGCATGCAGCCGACCAGTCCCATCTGGAGTGTTTCTCCAAAAGATTGTTCGATGGAAACAAGGTGTGTGCCAGATCTGGCAGGAATTTGTGGTAATAGTCAGCAAGCCAAGGTATGATTGCAGCTGCTGGACATTGGTTGGGGCTGGAGCTTTGACTAAAGCATCAACCTTGGCTTCTGTGGTGTGTATACCCTCTGCATCCACAAGGTGGCCACAAAACTCCAATTTAGGCACCATGAATTGTCATTTTGCTAAGTTCACTTTCAGACCCTGTTCTTGGAGTCTCGCCAACACAAGCTCCACATTCTGCTTGTGTTCCTGGTCAGTCCGTCCCGTGATGAGCATGTCATCTAGCAGGTGGCACTATGCCACTATACAGATGGGGCTGAATCTTCAGAGAAAAATTGTCCCTTGAGAGATTCTGTCATTTTTACAGAGGTTGCAACTGTCTGATGGGACATTGCAACTTTGGATGACCTCAGAATAGTTGAGGGACAGAGAACCCATTTGTCAGGGTGGGTAATCAGCACAGGGTGAGGTTACTAATCAATTAAGGTCAGTGCAGGAACACTGCTTGTTCTCCACAGACATTCTGCTACCCAGACCAATAACTGGTGGTCTACTGTAAATAACAAAAGACTGTTGCACCATAAACATCTGAACACATGGTGTGCAATAATGTGTACCTCTTCAACAACATAGAGTGCTGTTACTTTATACTCCAGTTCACCACTGCTCCAGCAGATACCATAACACAGGATAAGCTTGGAACATTGCCAATCTGCAATACTGTGCATTACCGTGTGATATACTGCGGGAATGCTGTGCTATTGCAGAGTACTATGCTTTCTACAATATTGTGCCATTGTAATATGCTGTTTCAATACTGTGCTATTGCTAGGTAATATAGTGCCACAATGCCATGCCTTACTAAGTGTACATTGCAATTTTGTAAACATTCCACAGTTTGTTACTTGAATAACAGTGCCTATAGTTACCAACTACAAATACCTCCATTAACCTTATTACAATATACAAGACATTATACAACTTCTTGGACAGTGTGTATGAGGTCTCCCAGATGACAAATACATATGTCACTTCATTCACAATTGGCCAGTAGAGGAGCTGTTTCTATTATCATCCAAGGATCACCTAGTGATCTGTACTTCACAGTTTGAAGCACCCCAATCCCTCACGTTTTTAAGTTTGCTAAAGATACCTGGATACATTGAGAAATCAGAACCGCATAGGCTTTGCAAACATACTTAAGAAGCTCCAAAGAACTTGGCTTGTGTAGTCAGTTGCAAAGAAATTAGCTCACACACACTAATTTAATGTGTCCAAGCAAAAACTGCATCCCTATCTTATAAGATAATTTATATGCCATTAATATTTAAACCAACCACATATGGATCAAAATTTGGCTAGTTCAGCAGGGTCTGGACGAATTTTGATCCATGTATGGACAGAATGTTTGGATTTTTGCTGCTCAATCCCTGCTAACAGCTATAGCTGGCAGTGCGGATCAGTGTATTCTAATGGCAGAGAAGTCTCCCCTCTGTCAGAATACAAAGGCACAGTGGGTAGAATTCCCTCCTCCACATTGAATATGTGGATGAGGTAATCAAGTATTTTTTCCCCCTTCAACCCAGTGGTTGAAAAAAAAAAAGAATCATCGATGGGATGCTTACTTGAGCCTTGCACACAAATTATATATAAAAATCAAAATAACCCGTGTAAATAACAAAATACTGTTGCACCACAAACATCTGAACACAGGGGGCCAAATCCTCAAAGATCCTGCCTAACTTATCTTTTCCCATTTAAGTTACACTGCCTTAAAATTTCTACCTAAGTGCCCGATCCACAAAGCACTTACCTAGAAATTTCAGGCCGTGTAACTTAAATTCTCCCGGCGCAAGGCGGTCCTCTTCTGCAGGGGGCAATGACAATTTAAATGAGGCGCGCTCCCGCGCCGGCCGTACTGCGCATGCTCGTGACGTAATTTTCCCGACAGGCAGCACGCAAAATTACATTACGCCGGGCTTTGTGGATTGCGACGGGACAATAAAGTTGCGTCGGGTAAAAAAAAAGTTACGCTTTGAAAAAAAAAATCTAAATTTAAAAAAAATTGCGGCGATCGAAAAAAAGGTCTGTTTTTACAAGGTGTAACTAGTTTACACTTTGTAAAAGCAGAACTAATTTTACGTATGCAAACGTAAACTTACGCAGAAAACACAAAACTGAAAAGCTTTGTGGATCTCCGTAAGTCCTCATTTGCATACTCTAGGCGGCATTTCGACACAAAATGCCCCCAGCGGCGGATGCGGTACTGCATCCTAAGATCCGACAGTGTAAGTCTCTTACAGATGTCGGATCTTCTGCCTATCTTTGGAAAACTGCTTCTGAGGATCAGTTCCAAAGATAGGCACAGGGATACGCAGGCTGAACAGCAGTTCCGCCTGCGTATCCCTTTTGAGGATTTGGCCCAGGGTGTGCAATAATGTGTACTTAAAAAAATTATTTAATCCTCATAAATCAAATACACATAAACATTTTTCAATAAATGTACAAAATTGTGCCAACACCAATTGCTCACTGAAAGCTTCACGAGCAGTGAATCAGCACTAAAGCCTCATACACACGATCTGACTTCCGGCAACAACGGTCCGACAGACGTGTTTTATCGGACAATCCGACCGTCTGTATGCTCCATCGGACAATTGTTGTTGGAATTTCCACAGATAAATGTTCGCTGTGCATGCTCTTAAACTTTCCAACAACAAATGTGTTACATCGGATCATCTGATCGTGTGTACACAAGTCCATCAGACAAAAATCCAAAGTACAAACACGCATTCTCAGAACCAATGCTAAACATCAGACAATAATAGCAGAAGTTGTCCAAAGGGTGGCAGTAAAGAGCTGAAAAACCACATGATTTGGTGAATGTTGGCTGAAAATGTTCTGCCATGTGTATGCATACTAAGTTCACGGCCAACGCCCCTTCGGATGAAAATCCATGGAAAAGTCAGATGGAAGTCCGATCGTGTGTATGAGGCTTAAAGCCCTGTACACACGATCAGTCCCTCCGATGAGAACGGTCCGAAGGTTAACCGATGAAGCTGACTGATGGTCTGATGTACCTACACACCATCAGTTAAAAAAAAACGATCGAGTCCAACGCGGTGACGTAAAACACAACGACATGCATAGAAAAATGAAGTTCAATGCTTCCAAGCATGCGTCGACTTGATTCTGAGCATCCGCTGGATTTTAACCAATGCTTTTGCGTACTAACCATCGGTTTTGACCTATCGGTTAGGTGTCCATCGGTTAACTTTTAAAGCAAGTTCTACATTTTTGGACCGAAGGATAACTGACCGATGGGGTCCACACACGGTCGGTTTGGACCGATGAAAAGGTCCTTCAGTCCGTTTCCATCGGTTTTGACCGACCGTGTGTACGCGGCCTAAGTCTTCACTGGATATCTTATACTGTATTTTTTCACCTTATATGTGGAACATATGGACACTGAAGAAAGGAAAAGGGGGGTTCCCCTGGGTGGACTTTTAAGGCACTAATAATATTTCAAAATATACAGGATATTGAGAGTAAAAAAGATTGTATTCACAATTGTACATATTTATCAAAAAATGTTTAAATATTAAATTAAAATACAGAATTCCAAAGATTGTCACCATGTAGGTAAATACAAGAAGAACCTTCTTTACACCCGACGCGTTTCAGGATAACCTTCTTCAGGGTGGTGTAGAGAAGGACAATTAGTTCATGTATTATAAAGGATGGTGAATATTTCATTGGATACATTTTAAAAGAATTGAAAATATACAGCACGCTGGGTTCAAGCAATGGGGTTGCCAGTCAAAAAAGGTATCAGGATGTACAATTAATGCAAGTTTTGGATGTTCATCCCGTTAGGGAGAAATTATTCCAAAGATCAAGATGCCGGTGGATCAGCTAGAAGGGATATACTGGGACTGGATTGGAGGTCCCTGATTATATGAGATCCGCAGCAAACCTAATAATGTCCGCTGTCAAAGATTACACTGAATTATTGACAGGAGCAACATAACAGCTTGCCAACCCAGCAAAGAATGCATTACAGTAGGCATCTTTGCACGTTAAACACACACATTCATCATGGCACAAGCAGAATGCACGAATGCACACCACTGTGGTCCCTAGCACACACACCGCACCCCACATCCTCATCACATTGGATTAGCCCAAGTCCACAATGCAGGACTTGGGAGCAGCAACGCCCCGTCAAGGCTCCAATTATGTTGCTGTCCATTCATACCACATTCACACGGTCCTGGGGATCACTTCTCCCCGACGACCGAGGGTGACACCCCTTTTCCGGCAGAAATGACACCCCCACATTCAAACACCAGTCACACTGTAGCCTGCACTACTGACCGTGTGCTTGGGCTACAAAACATAAAAAACTCATAACCTGAGTATAAAAAAATAAACATAAAAAACTCATAACCTGAGTATAAAAAAATAAACACCAAAAAAATCATCAGCGGCGCTGACGTGGCCCACGCCTGCCACGGCCCCGGCTCCTCATGGGAGACTCATGGGGGGGAATCAGGAGGAGGAGGAGCATTCCCTGGTCTCTCCACGGCTGGCGGCCTGCCCTCCAACGCCAGGGCAATGTGGGTGAGGACCGCATTTGTGTCGGCCTGCAGCAGCCTGGACTGTCTCCCCTCCGCCTGGATGGCAGCTGTATTTTCCCTGACAGCCTCTGCCAGGGCGTGGACCTCATCCACAAGGCCTGCTGTGGTGGCCTGCAGATCCCCCAGGCAGGTGACCACAGCAGCCGTATCTGCGCCAACGTCCTGGACAGCTTCTGTCATGGTGGCATAGGAGGCCATGCTGTCTGCCATGTGGTCCATCTGCATGGCCACCTCACCCAGATGGTGGGTCTGGCGGGCCTGGTTCCTCCTGAGGTGTTCTGGAAGAACATCAGACACCCCCTAGTCTTCCTGGACACCTTCCTGTGGCCAGAAGAGGCTTGGGGCCTTGGAGAAGGGGAGACCCTTGAGGGGGAAGCCCTGTTGGGGGAGGACCGGGAGGGGCTACCCCTGATGGAGGGCTGACTGGTCCCAGCCAAAGGGGGAGACTCCTCCAAATTGAGCCTGACCTCGTTTCCACTGGTCACCTCCTCCTCAACCACCTCCTGAGGAGAGGTGTGGCCACTCCCCTCCACTGATGACTCCTGGCTTGCCAGGGGTCTGACTCGGACTGATGTCCGGGGGATGGTGTTGTAGAGCCACCGGCAGCAGATGGCCCAGCACCCTCCTGCACATCTGTGGATGACACAAAACATTCACATGTTGGAGGATCCACACACTTGTCACATGTTCCCTTCCACCCCCCACACATGCTACACACCAGATAGGAGATAAAACACACTTACCTGTCCTCAAGGCATCCTCAATGGAGTCAAAGCCCTCAACTCCCTCCACTTGATACCTGTGGAGGCACTGGGCAACCACCTGCTCATCAGGAGTGAGCGTCAAGGTAGTTGCTGGTCCCCCTCCAGTGCCCCTGGCATGAGCCCTCATACTCGCCATCTTACCTTTGACCATACGACGCAAATCATTTTTTTTTTTTTAATGTCATTTAGGGTCCTGACCTCATATCCCAACGCATTCACATCAGCCGCAATCTGCGTCAGGATCTCCGTCCTCCTGGCCTTGGTGGTGTTGGCACTCTCTGCACCATGGAGGAAGACATCAAACTGGGCCATGGCCCTGATAATCACCTCCTTCTCCTGTGGGGAATAGTTCAACTTCCTCCTCTTGTCAGCAGCTGGAGCAGACATGGCTCAAAAAAACAGCAGCAAAACAACCAGCAAAAGTACCTTGCTTCAGGGGGGGAAACAAGCGGATGTACTTTTGCACTCGACGGGCGCATGTCTGGTTGTATTTATGCCCTATCTCAGGGATTACGCCGGGCCTAGTTCTGAGCATGCGCAGAGAGGCGCGGGTCATAGTCAGCGTCACGGCGCATGTGCCATTCGTTCGGCCCTTCATTTGCATGGGGTCACGGTTCATTTCAATGGAACACGTCCACTTCCTTCCTACTTTGAATTACGCCGGCTTACGCCTAGGAATTTACGTCGCGCCGGCGCAACGTTGGGCGGAAATACTCTGAGGATACGGTACTTGCCTCTCTAAGTTGAGCCGGCGTAGCGGAAATGAGATGCGCTCTTCTTTTATTACATGTGACCCTTATGAATGAGTTGGGAGTTAAATTCCTCTGTGAAGTGTTATCTTATCTTAGATGTCCTGGAAACCGATTGATTGCTTTGGAATAAGTGCTCTATCTACAGAGAGGCTTGTTTTTGATCTGTATGAGGTGAGAGGCTGGGGTAAACCATTAGTGCACATCGGATGTTGGGAATCTATTGGAACTTTGGCACTTGCACTTTAATTGATGAACTTTTTGCAAGATTGGATATGTTTATATGTCAATGTAAATTCTGGCATAATTTGCACTTTTAAATGGGACTCATTTTTTGCACAATACTCTTGGAAGTATTATTGATGTTATTGCTATTTGCACACTTCTGTAAAGATTGCAAATGTTCATTTGTACTGTATGTACCCTATGAGGAACAATAAATTATTTATACATTTTATCATTGAGTAAATGCAACATTACTTAAATTTTTATATATCTTTATTGTGGGAACACCATTTATGTTGGCAGCTACTTATTCGCTTCTTATTTTATTTTTGGTTTGCGCATTAGTACCCCCCAATTTATTAAATTCTGGCATGCTGCCAGTGTGCCAGGATGACTGCACTCCCGTGAATGCACCTTCCAATCAAAATGAATGAAGACCAGCAACCGGAGGAACCCAAGGAGAAGATGCTGTCAAGGAACCATTGGAGCTTAGGTGAGTATCTGTCCCTTCAGTTCAGCTTTAACAGTAAAACATTTCCATTTAATTAAATAAAGTGAGTATCTATTTATTTATTTTTTATGGCAAGCAAGTAGTAATAGAAGTGCTTCTTACACAATACCATTAGATACAAATTTACATATCGCATTATAATTGACATACAGAGGATCCAATAGAAGTTATTTTTTTTAATATGAGCGTCTCTTAAGCATTATAGTACTTATCCATCCATGTTATAATAACTGCTCACTGCATTAAACCCATTCTCAAGTGAATAGGATAAAAGTAGGTTAGTAGAATGGGTTGCTAAGAGACCAGTGTCAGCATCATCACTGACCTTGTAGGGCATACAAACTATATGGATTTATTGAGCACTGTGGCACATTGTCTACGTTCTGACGATGGCTGTCTCATTCTATTTCTTAGTGCATGAGTTAACATCCTCACAACACATGTGCGCTCTGCAAATCAGAGCCTCTGGTTAATGCAACTCTTTTTGAATGCTGTTGAAATGCCTGGTCCTAAAAACATTACACATCACAGCATTTGAAATCTAGACATAGTAAAACTAGACTCAGCACAACTTTATCCTTTTTTTTAAGGTTTCTTCTTTATTCCTGTCGCTGTAGGAAATATGGGAATCAGACATTTCCACAGGGATCTATGTTATGAAAAATGTATAACCATCACTAAGTAATTTTGCTGTCACATTCAAAATGTTTTTCCAAAAGTTGCCTTCCATTTTTTTTACAGGATGATGTAACTTAAGATTAAATAATTAAATTGGTTTGGTTTTCCAACCTTCCATGCCATATTAATTATTTTAAAGGAAAATTTGATGTCTGTGCAAAGTAAATATTAAGAAAAAATTATGTCTGACATGATTTTGAAATGCCATGACGATCACGAATTGCTGCTATACCCAGATTGATACTCAATATGGAATAAAAATGTGATTACTGCTTATTATTGGAGCCTGTACCTCTTCTATATCGTTTCTTTTTAGAGTGCTGTTTCTGGAGCAAATTCAACTTGAAAAAGTAAAATTACCCAGCATGCTGTATGTTTTTGCAAACTAGTGCTAATTATTTCATATTTTCTAACTTACCATGTGGTGCAAATTGTATATATTAAATTAAAACATTAATTAAGTAGCAATATAAACTGTTGGATGAAATTTACAGCAATGAACCTGAAAATTAATTCAGATTTGTTTAAAAAAGTTAATCCTCTGCTGGTTTAAAATGATGTTACATATTATTAAATAGTTTGTAATGTCTGGTAATTGTATTGCCTGCATGTGCTACTTTAAGGTAATAACTAATATTATCACTAATGTCAGAACCTAAAAAGTCTAAAATAAACCTGACAGGTATAAGGCTCTAATATCATTGCTAGTAACAAAGAGAACCTTGTTGTGGCATGTTATTATTGGTAACAAAAAATGCATGTGCCCTGGCATGTTTATCATACTTTCTGTATTACAGAAATCAATGTACCATCCAAATGGCATTGAAATAAGAACAACCAGTTACTCTTGCTAAGAAGTCTCTCCCTGAATTATTCTACTATCGCTGCTTGAGGGTTTAATACAATAAAAAGCTGCTACTCACGAGCTTAACAACAGAGGTCAGGCTGTTACTGAACTATGACCATTGATGACCATTGATGAGTATCGTACTTTATCGTACTAAGTCATTATTTTCCCTCAGAGTTTATGATATTCAACTGAACTGCTACAACATATGCATTTCCTAGGTAAGCAGCTTTAAACAGCTGATGAAAATACACAAAGTCAGAATATTTCTGTGTAATGATGGAATATTTATCACGAACATTATAATTATAATTATTATTAAAAAGGTTATAGTTATTAATTATACTTTGTATACTATAGATTATAAACTAAAATGTCTGTGGTTGCTGCACACCTATAAAAGCTAAATTTAAAGTACATACAGAATAAGGGGCAGATCCACAGTACTTACGCCGGCGTATATCGAGATGCGCGGCGTAAGTGTATATATACGCCAGTGTAACTATGCGCCGTATCCACAAAACTAGATACGCCTGAAAACTAGGCTTTTTTCGACCAACGTAATTTTTCTGCATCGGCACATCGTGGGCGCAAATATACGCTGGACGCACCATTGTTTTGCTATTTAAATATGCAAATGAGGGAGATATGGCGATCCACGAACGTACGCGCGCACGACGCGGGCTACGCGCGCCGCGCATAAGTCATACGTCCGGTCTAAAGTTACCCCTCATAAAAGCAGCTGTAACTTTGCACCAGACGTGTGCAGGTCAGCTGGAGAGCAGCTTCAGAAGCACCATTAGGGACGAGCTGAGCATCCACACTTGCAGGACAACAATCTGTATGCCAACATGCCAGGGGCATCCATGGTCATAGCTATACTACTGGCTTTACATGCGCATAGAAGGAGGAGGGCACGGGCGCGGATATACCGACCTTTGGCATGGGGTATTCGGAGGTGTATCGCATCTTCAGATTCAGCCCTGCTGTCATCCTGGAATTAGCCAGAACCCTGAAGGATGACATCACCAGCCAGACACACCGCTCACATGCAGTGGAGCCACTGGTCAAGGTACTGGCAACACTCCATTTCCTTGCCAGTGGCTCGTTCCAGCGTACAAGTGGAGTTGTGGCTAGGATGGCACAATCCTTCATTAGCAGATGTGTGCACCAGGTTGTCCCCGCAATCCTCAGACGCATGGCCCACCAAATCATCATGACCACGCCCTATGCCTATATAAGTCGACGCGGTCCGCTCAGATGCCATAACAGCGGGAGAGCTCATTGTGTCAACATTGAATGTAACAGAAGAAGAAAGAATATAGCGGAGAGAAGCCCTGCCCCCCCCCCCCGGAGGAGACAGGTAGAAGAGGGAACAGAGAAGGAAGCAGAAAGAAGCCCCGGGCTTCGCGGAGGAGACAGGCAGAAGAGGCAACAGAGAAGAAAGTGGAAAGAAGCCCTGGGCTACGCGGAGGAGACAAGCAAAAGAGGCAACAGAGAAGAAATGGGAAAGAAGCCCTGGCCCCCGGCAGAAAACGACGAAGCCCGGATTCCCCCCCCGAATCAAAAAGAGCTTAAAGGGGTGGGGGGCCCTGGCGGAAGGCAGCGGAGAAGCCCGGATGAGTGGTGCCCCCCGGCAGAAAACTATGAAGCCCGGGGCCCCGGCGGAAGAGAGAAGACCGGGCCTACACCCCCCTTGTAAAAGAGCTTAAAGAAGAAAGGGGGGCCCCAGCAGAAGACCCCCCAGCTGACTAATAAATTATTAAAAAAATCTGTGCTGTGTTTTTTTTAACTTTTCATTTCCCCCCCAGGTGAATGGGTAGGGGTACGATGCACCCCATACTCATTCACATAGGGTGGGGGGGCCGGCATCTGGGGCCTTCTTATTGAAGGGGGCTCCCAGATTCCGATAAGCCCCCGCCCGCATACCCCGACAACCAACGGCAAGGGTTGTCGGGAAGAGGCCCTTGTCCCTATCGACATGGGGACAAAAGTGCTTTGGGGTGGGGGGGCAGTGCCCCCCTGCCCCAAAGCACACACTCCCCCATGTTGAGGGCATGCGGTCTGGTACGGCTCAGGAGGGGGGGGGCGCTCGCTCGTCCCCACCCCCATTCCTGTCCGGCCAGGCTGTGTGCTTGGATAAGGGTTTGGTCTGGATTTTGGGGAAACCCCACGCTGTTTTTTTTTAGCATAGGTTAACCCCTTATGACCCAGACCAAGCCGAAGGGCCTGATGTGCCACTGCATGGGAACCCACGCCCTTTTTTAAAAAAATTTGGTGTGGAGTTCCCCTTCAGCGTCCCCGCTCGCCCCTGGTCCCAGAGCGAGAACCGGGAGTTGTGTGTGTAAACACACAGCTCCCCGGTCCTGTCAGGGGGACAAATGCTTGATCGTCATAGAGATCTGTCATTTCCCCTAGTCAGTCCCACGCCCCCTTCAGTTAAAACACACACAGGGAACATAATTAACCCCTTCCTGGCCCCTAGTGTTAACCCCTTCCCTGCCAGTGGCATTTTTATAGTAATCAATGCATTTTTAGAGCACTCCTCTCTATAAAAATGCCAATGGTCCCAAAAATGTGTCCGCCATAATGTTGCAGTACCGATAAAAATCGCTGATCACCGCCATTACTGGTAAAAAAAAACACTTAAGAAAAATGCCATAAAACTAGACCCTATTTTGTAGACGCTACAATTTTGCGCATTTTGCGATTTTTTTTAACCAAAAATATTTTGAAGAATACGTATCGGCCTAAACTGAGGCAAATATTTTTTTTATTGATTTTTGGGGATATTTATTATAGCAAAAAGTAAAAAATATTATTTTTTTTGTTTAAATTGTCGCTCTATTTTTGTTTATAGTGCAAAAATAAAAAGGTGATCAAATACCACCAAAAGAAAGCTCTATTTGTGGGAAAAAAAGGACGTCAATTTTGTTTGGGAGCCACGTCGCACGACCGCGCAATCGTCAGTTAAATCGACGCAGTGCCGAATAGCAAAAAATGGCCTGGTCATTGACCAGCAAGTGATTAAAAAATAACAAAACAATAAAGTTATCACAATTTTTGGTGATAATGTGAAAGATGATGTTACACAGAGTAAATAGATACCTAACTTGACACGCTTTAATATTGCACACAGTCATGGAATGGCGTCAAACTTTAGGACTTTAAAATCTCCATAGGCAACGCTTGTTTTTTTTTTACAGGTTACCAGGTTAGAGTTACAGAGGAGGTCTAGTGCTAAAAGTATTGCTCTCGCTCTAACGCACGCGTCAATACCTCACATGTGTGGTTTGAACGGCGTTTACATATGTGGGCGGGACTTACATGCATGTTCGCTTCTGAGTGCGAGCTACTATGGACAGGGGCGTTTTAATTTTTTTTTTTTTTTTTTACGTAATAATTTAATAAGACCTCACATCTGTCCTTCAGGCTGGAAAGCATGCGATCGGGAAAAAATAAACACAGATCTCATGCTTTCAGCCGCAATTGCAGCTTTGTTCATGCTTCTGCCTCTGCATTTCTGGTGAACTGAGCATGCCCAGGGACTTAGAATTTTTGATGTTGCTTTTTGTGTCTCATAGAGCATGTTTTTTGGCTTAGTAATTTAAGGAGATAGTTAACAGGTGTACCCACTTACAAGCGAACCCAATGTAGAGACTGAACTTTGTCCATGTGTTTTCAATTGCGTCATTAACACACACAAGCCTATGTTATATTAGGCTGCATTCACATCTAGACGGACGAAATCGCGGCGTTTTGTCGCCGCAAATCGCGGTAAAAATAGCGGCGTTTTGTACCGCGATTTGCGGCGACAAAACGCGGGTATTGTCCGCCTAGATGTGCCCCAAGATGACCCCCTCTATGGAGATGATTGCCATCTCCTAGCCGAACGCTCGAAGACGCCTGAAAAAAAGGTCCGGGACCTTTTTTCACGCCGCAGGCGACAGGCGTCCGGCGTTCGGCGTGGAGATGTGAACCATCTCCATAGAGGGACATGTATTTCCAGCCCTCTGGCGGCAGAGGCGTAGCGCTACAGGCGTAAAAACGCCTAGGTGTGAATGGGGTCTAAAGCATGTAGAGCATTTGTCAGCTGCCCTGAAAGAGGGCAGGTTGTGTGTGTGGGGGCTGGCAAGAATGTCTTTGCAAAAAGATATGTTTTTGATCAAGGTTTTATTTTTGTCAATGTATGTTTTTTTCTTTTACGCTGTTCACTTTGATATATTTGTACTGCATTATTTTGCAAAATATTTCTCAAGATGTTGTGACTAATATTTCAAACCTGTGTCTGTGGCTCTATTGTGTTATTTCCAAAGCATAAACCATATGCTGTTTACTGTCTCAAATTAACCTGTTTATTTTTATTTTTTATATATATTTTTTTTGTTTATTTTTTTTTCTTTCCTTGTTTTGTTGACCAATAAAATTACTTTCAAATTTTGAAGTTTGTTTTTTGTTACTTTTTCATGCTACAGATTTTGACAGCTGCAGCTGAATTAGGGCTGATTGGTTACAACAATCAGTTGTGATTTTTGTCTGGAAGCTTTTTTCCTGGTGTGTATGCATGAAATGTTTGCTGCCATGTTTAGTCACCAGGAAAGGGAAAATACAGCGCAGTAAGTATTGTTTCCTTTTTACTGCAGTGGGCCTCAGCCTCAGTCAAGTACCCCCGACAGGACATGTTTTGTGGATTTATCTTATCAAGAATTGCTGTCCAGACTGTCTTTTAAAGCACATGTGCAAGATGAAGGAAAACCTGCAAACATGGCCTGTTGGGTGGGGGGTGTGTTGGCGGACAGGCTTGAAGTGCTGATTTACAGCACTGTGCTTAAATCTAGCACAAGGCAATCCTATTCTAATTGTGGGTGTTTGAGGGAAGCCAAGTGAGTGTTCGAACCCCTGCTTGTGTTTTTTGGGTTGGGCTTTGTGTCCCTTTTCTTAAAATTGGCTTCACTTCCTGTCACACAGCTGAACAGGAAGTGAGGTTAAAACCCTACCAATGTCTTTTCTTGGGGATACAGGTCAATCTAACTAGTGTCCCCATTAAGCAAATTGCTCTGCTGTGTACACCCCAAATGATTAGTTAGTTTGGGGTTTAGTAAAGGCAAAGCCACTCTGTAGTAGAAGCGTAGTCGGTGAAAATCAGAGGGGAAGCACTGATAGTTTTAACATCCAATCCTGTAGAAGCAAAGTTTATTTATTTATTTATTTTTTTCCTTCCTTGCTTGTCCACTTGTAATGCAAAGTAGATTTGCCTTTAGTTAATGGACCCCAAAGTCCAAGATCCTTAATAATTTGGGGTGTACACAGCAAAATGCTAGAGTGCAATTTACATAATGGGAAACTATTTAGATTGATCTCTGTGTCCCCAAGAAAAGATATTCGTAAGGTTTTACCCTCACTTCCTGTTTGGCTATGTGACAGGAAGTGAATGAATTTGAAGTAGAAAGTTGGGAGGTGACTTCACCCTATCAGGGGTGCAGACATCCCCAAAAAATTTGCAGATGATACTTATTTGCAAATTCAGAAAATTGTTTATTTAACATTGGGTGGTGTTTGTGGGGGTCCCTAACACACATTCATACATATTAGCAATGCTGTATCCTGGCCTATTGGCATGGTTATATTTTCTTAGTCCTCTCAATAAAATTATCAGAAATGTGCGCTTAAAGTAGAACTATAATCAACACTTTTTTCTTTCATTTTGGATGGAGGGAGGGTTATAGGCCCTGTCAGTTTATTTTGTACCATCCCTGTCTAATTGGGGAGATTTGCCTTCACTTCCTGCCCATAGCCAAACAGGAAGTGAGAGAAAAACTATGCAAATTAAGGGAATCCAGTGCCCCCCTCCCCCCAGAACTAGTGTGCGTGTGTGTCCCTCCTGAAAATGTATGGGCGTGTCCTAAAAATCAGGGTGTGGCTTTGACAGGAAGTGTGGGTTATTTTTCTATTAGGAGGTGAAGAAGTTTAGTCAGGCCTAGGGCAGCACAAAACCTAAATATACTACTGCATATTAGGGCTTATTTATACAGGATCCGATTTACAGCATGTTTTTAGATTGTGGGAGGAAACCCACGCAGGCACAGGGAGAACATGCAAACTCCAGGCAGATGGTGTCACTGGCGGGGATTCGAACCAGCGACCCTTTTTGCTGCTAGGTGAAAGTACTATCCACTACACCACTGTGCTGAACGAACATGATCACGGCTGAAATTATGAGATCAGTGGGCCAGATTTTGCTCTGTGAGAGCCGACGGTCGGATCTGTGAGATCCCACGGTCGGAGCTATGCGACTGATTCATAAGAATCAGTTCCGCATAGATCTCCCTTAGATCTGACTGGTGTAAGTGACTTACACCAGTCGAATCTTAGGCTGTAATCTCCCGCCGGCCGCTAGGTGTCGTTGCTTTTTTTAAAACGTTGCATGTGCAAATGAGGAGAACCGCCGATTCACGTCCGTACGCCCACCCGTCGCTCTTTTTCAACGTCGTTTGCGTTCGTATTTTTCCGGCGGATAGCTACCCCTGCTAATATGAGGGGTAGCTAATGTTAAGTATGGCCGACGTTCCCGTGCCGGGTTTTAAATTTGTTACGTCGTTTGCGTAAGTACGTCGGGAATACGGATGGCCGTAAGTAACCTAGCCGCCGAAAACAATGACGTCCTAGCGACGTCATTTGGAGCATGCGCACTGGGCTTTTTCGCTGGCGGGGCATGCGCAGTTAAATCGGCGCGGGAACGCGCCTGATTTAAATTGTACACTCCCCCTAGCTGCGGAATTTGCATTCCACCGGGGGGAGTTAGGATCCGACGGTGCAATTTGCGAGGTAAGTGCTTTATGAATCATGCACTAGCCTCGCTAAATTGCACCGGCGGATCGTAAAACAGGTAGATCTGGCAGATCTAAAGATCCGCTGAGCTACATGAATCTGGCCCAGTGTTTTTTTTCCCATCTCATGCTTTCCAGCCTGGAGGACAGATGTGGGGTCTTATTGACCCCGCCTCTCTCCATAAAGAGGACCTGTCACACACTAGTCCTAGTCTTGTAATAGGAATAAAAGTGATCCAAAAAAAAATGTGACAAAAAAGTGCAAAAAGAAAAATATTATGTTAAAAAAAAAAATAACGAACCCAAAAAAGTTAAAACACCCCTGTCCCTAGTAGCTCACACTCAGAAGCGAAAATGCATGTAAGTCCAGCCCACATATGTAAACACCGTTCAAACCACAAATGTGAGGTATTGACGTGTGCGTTAGAGCGAGAGAAATAATTTTAGCACTAGACCTCCCCTGTAACTCTGAACTGGTAACCTGTAAAAAAAATACAAGCGTCGCCTATAGAGATTGTTAAGTCCCGAAATTTGGCGCCATTCCATGAGTGTGCGCAATATTAAAGCGTGACAAGTTAGGTATCTATTTACTCGATGTAACATCATCTTTCACATTATCCCTAAAAATTGGGCTAACTTTACTGCTTTGTTATTTTTAAATTCATGAAACCGTTTTTTTTGTGGCAAAAAAAAAGGCGTTTGAAAAATTATTGCGCAAATACCGTTGGAAATAAAATAAAAAATGACCGCCACTTTATTCCCTAGGGTGTCTGATCAAAAAATATATCTAATGTTTGGGGGTCCTGAGTAATTTCCCAGGAACTAAATATAATTTTTACATGAAGGAGAGAAGTGCCAGAACAGGCACGGTATGGAAGTGGTTAAAGTGAAACAATAAAAGTGAAATATTCCTTTAAATTTCATACAGGGGGGGTATAACATGCCTGTGAAGTAGTGCATGTTTCCCGTGCTTAGAACTGTCCCCGTACAATATGTCATTTCTGAAGTGAAAAGTAATTTAAAAGTAATCATGGCTATAAAGAATATAGTCATTGCTCATTAAAAAAAAAATGCGTGGGGGTCCCCCCCAAATTAAATTACCAGGCCCTTCAGGTCTGGTATGGATATTAAGGGGAACTCTGCCGTAAAAAAAAAAAATGAGGTGGGGGTTCCCCCCAAATATCCATGCCAGGCCTTTCAGGTCTGGTATGGATTTTAAGGGGAACTCCACCCCAAATTGAAAAAAATGGCGTGGAGTTCCCCCAACCTGGCCGGCCGCAGAAAAGAGGGGGGGACAGAGTGCGCCCCCCCTCTCTCCTGAACCGTACCAGGCCACATGCCCTCAACATGAGGAGGATATCCCCATGTTGATGGGGACAAGGGCCTCATCCCCACAACCCTGGCCGGTGGTTGTGAGGGTCTGTGGGCGGGGGGCTTATCAGAATCTGGAAGACCCCTTTAACAAAGAGGACCCCCAGATCCCGGCCCCCCCTTTGTGAAATGGTAATGGGGTACATTGTACCTCTACCATTTCACCAAATAAAAGTGTCAAAAATGTTAAAAATGACAGTAGCCGTTTTTTGACAATTCCTTTATTAATATCTTCTTTCCGCACTTCTTCTTCTTCTTTTCTTCTTTCATTCGGGTTTCTTCCTCCATCTTCCTCTGCTTCTTTCTTGGGTCTTCTCATCCGCATCTTGCCCGGCGTCTTCATCCATCTTCTTCTCCTTCCGTCATCCTTCTCGTCCCGCATCTTCTTCTTCTGGACGCTGCGCTTCAAATTGAAGTCCCCGCCGTGTGCCGCTCCTGTGACCCCGCCCCCTCTGACACCATGGGTAAACTCATAAGAAAGTCCACGTGTGGTATATGTGCATCAGAGGGGGCGGGGTCACAGAGCGTCACACAGCGGGAACTTCAAATGGAAGCTCGTCCGCATCTTGCGTGGCTTCTTCTTTCCCAGACGCTGCGCTTGGAAATTGAATTCCCGGCCGTGTGACGCTCTGTGACCCCCCCTGACGCACATGATTTTTTTATGAGTTTACCTGTAGCGTCAGAGGGGGGCGGGGTCCCAGGAGCGGCACACGGCGGGGAATTCAATTTGAAGCGCAGCATCCGGGGAAGAAGAAGATGCGGGACGAGAAGGCCGACGGAAGGAGAAGAAGATGGAAGAAGACGCCGGGCAAGATGCGGACGAAAAGACCCAAGAAAGAAGCAGAGGAAGATGGAGGAAGAAACCCGAAAAAAAGACTGAAAATTTTGAAAAAAAATTACGTTTTTATTTGTTTCTGTTAATTTTTTTGTAAATAAGTAAGATTTCTCTTTCAATTACGGGCACTGATATGGCGGCACTGATGAGATGGCACTGATGGACATCGATGAGGTAATACTGACGGGCACAGATGAGGTGGCACTGATTGGCGGCGCTGGTATGCGGCACTGATGGGCACACATAGGCGGCACTGATGGGCACACATAGGTGGCACTGATGGGCACACATAGGCGGCACTGATGGGCACACATAGGCGGCACTGATGGGCACACATAGGCGGCACTGATGGGCACTCATTGGCCGCACTGATGGGCACTCATGGGCAGCACTGATGGATAATTATGGGTGGCACAGATGGGCACTGATAGGTGGGCACTGGGCATGGATGGGCACTGTGGGGTGGCACTGATGGACACTGTGGGGTGGCACTGATGGACACTGTGGTGTGGCACTGATGGACACTGTGGGGTGGCACTGATTTACACATGTTGCCAGTCAGTGCCCATTTGTGATCTGATCGCCAATACTTTTTTTTTTTTTGCCCTTCCCTGGTGGTCCAGGGTGGGCTTCCCTGGTGGTCCATGTGGCGATCCGAGGGGGGGCTGCGCTGATAAACAATCAGCGCGAACCCCCCTTGTCAGGAGAGCCGCCGATCGGCTCTCCTCTACTCGCGTCTGTCAGACGCGAGTGAGGAAGAGCCATCAACGGCTCTTCCTGTTTACATCGTGATCAGCCGTGGTTGGACACGGCTGATCACGTGGTAAAGAGTCTCCGTGAGAGACTCTTTACCGAGATCGGTGTTGCGGGGTGTCAGACTGACACCCTGCAACAACGATCGCCGCGATGCGCGCCCCCGGGGGCGCGCAGCAGCTGAGAATCCTGAGGACGTCATATGACGTCCAGTCAGGATTCTACAACCACTTTGCCGACGTCAATTTGTCATTGGCGGGCGGCAAGTGGTTAAATTCACTGCTCCCGAAAAAACGTCCGTTTTAAAAAATAAAAAAAGCATTGATACATGTCCCCTGGGGCAGGACTCTTTTTAGGACAAAACTTGCATATTAGCCTTTAAAATGAACACTTTTGATTTATCCCATAGACTTCTATAGGGAGTTCGCGGGCGCCATTACATATCAATTGCATTGCGCCCGTTGCTACGCCGGTTCATGCGCCTAATTAAGGATTCATCCGGAGTACTAATTAAGCCATGAACCGGCGCAGCGCATTGACATTAGTAAATCAGCCCCTATATGTTATTGATACTCTGCTCATGAGCCAGAACACACCCAATAGCCAAGGAGCTGAGGTGAAGCTTTCAAAGTTTGCTTGGAGCAGTGGAAGAGTGGTGACATATCATGCAGGTGGTGGGGACTGCAGTGGGCCTGTACCTTGATGTTCTGCACTAGTGATGGGTCTAGGGCACTAATGTACAGTACACATGTTGTGTCACTTTGTGTGACTGAAAGCACCAGGTAAGTTGCAGTTCCCTGCTCTGTGTAAACCAGCAGCTCTACTCTCCCCATGACTGCACTGGCAAGGCTGCATTGATGGGCACTGCTGAGCCAGGCAGCAACCAGCAAGTTAAATTCAACCCTTAACTTTGGCCTGAAGCCCCTGGGCTTTTTCCCACATAGCAACACCCCTGTCTGTGGAGTAATGATTTAAGGGTTAAAATTTGCACTTACCTGTTTGTTTGGAATGTGGCCTGGCATCTGGGAGCACTTTATGAATTTCCTCTAGTGTTGGTGACCGAGGGATGGTAGATTCCCTTGTTCCCTTGCAGTGGCTTTGCTGGAGCTGCATTTTATTTTTATTTCCTGTTTCAAGTAGACATGTGCATTCGTTTTAGTCCGAATTTCAGGTATTTTCGCTATTGTTTTAACAAACAAAAACGAATGTGCAGAACTCGAAAACAGAAAGATCCGACATAAACAAATGCTTTATTTTTGTTTTCGTTGCAACAACAGTTCAATATAGATAGGAGATTTGACATGACACTGACAATAACAATCTGTGTCTATCGAACCTGTGGTCGAATGTGCCTAACCATAACTCTATTATTTTGATATTATTCTACATAGAGAGGAAAGATTTGACATAGAGAGAAAAGATTTGACATAGAGAGAAAAGATTCGACATAGAGAGAAAAGATCGCTGCTGGAATTGGGTGGGGGAAGTAAAATAAAAATAAGAGGAGGAGCAGTAAAATAGCAAGAACTAACTTGACAATTCAACATGAACAACGAAGATTCGACAAAGCATCAAAAAACATACAAGCGTTGAATCTGTCATTGAAGGCTTATGGTGTCTGTCGAAAGTTCTAAGAAGATTCGATGGAGGAGCTAAACTGTACGACGCTGCAATCGTACATTTCCGGTCAAATGCTTGGCCCATAGGCTATAGAAAAATTCTAATGTTGGTTGACTGGTAATAATAATTAATAAATATAATTATTACTAGTCATACAACATTAGAATTCTTCTATAGCTAGCTTGTAGGCAGAACATTCGACCGGAAATGTACGATTGCGGCGTCGTACAGTTTCACTGCTCCGTCGAATCTTCTTTGAACATTCGACAGACACCATAAGCCTTCAATGACAGATTCAACCTTAATTCATTCAGATGTTCGGACGAAAGCAATTTCTAATGAAAAACAAACGTAACGAAATTCCGAAACAAAATATTTCAGTGTGAACATGTCTAGTTTCAAGTGAATAAATACAATAATGAAAAAATAGGAAGGAATATAGAAAAACATTAACACATAATATTCTTCATATATGCTTTAGATTAGCTTCATCTTTTTTTCAGAAAAAGTCATACCAAAAAACAATTTGGGACTTAGATAGAATTCTCTCTGGCTACTTTTACAAAGAACATATACATACACATAATTTACACATATACATATTGTTTAGACACAAATATTGAAAAAGATAGGTAATCTGGAAAAGACGCCCTCCTGAGTACCCACCGTTGCGCTGGCTGGAAGAAGGTATCTGAATAAACCTAGCTGCTGCTTACAGATAGCTAGATTCAGCGAGATTTACCCCAGCGCCGTCGTAACTCTGAATCTACGCTGTCGTAAATGTAAGCGTATTCTGGAAACCAGATACGCTTAAATTAGGCTAAGATATGAGCGGCGTAAGTCTCCTACTTCGTCGTATCTTAGGGTGCATATTTACGCTGGCCGCTAGGTGGCGCTTTTGTTGTTCTCCGCGTTGAATATGCAAATGAGCAAGATACGCCGATTCACGAACGTACGTGCGCCTGTCGCAATTAGTTACGCCGTTTACGTAAGACATACGCCGGCGTAAAGATAAAGCTGCTCCCTAGGTGGCGCAGCCCATGCAAGGTATGGACGTCGGAACAAGCGTATCTTTTTACGCTGTTTGCGTAAGTCGTACGCAAATAGGGCTGTGCGTAAGTTACGTTCACGTCGTAGGCAGTGTTCGACGTATCTTAGGCATTCTATCCGATGCATGCGCACTGGGATACGTCCACGGACGGCGCATGCCCTGTTAGTTCAAAACGTCATTTACGTGGGGTCATGCTTAATTTCCCTAAAACACGCCCACCTCTTCCTCATTTGAATTAGGCGCGCTTACGCCAGCACATTTACGCTACGCCGCTGTAACTTAGGACGCAAGTGCTTTGTGAATACAGCACTTGCCTCTCTAATGGCGGCGTAGCGTAACTACCATACGCTACGCCCGCACAAAGTTACGCTGCCCTACCTGAATCTAGCCAAGAGTGTATAATGTGAAAAATAAATATAGTGACTGCACCATCTGAAGAGTGTCAACAATATTAACAGCGCTAAATGAATATTACCTAGATTCAAAGACGCCGCCGCAACTTTAAGGCGGCATAGTGTATCGTATTTACGCTATGCCGCCTTAAGTCAGAGAGGCAAGTACTGTATTCACAAAGTACTTGCCTCCTAACTTACGGCGGCGTAGCGTAAATGCGGCCGGCGTAAGCGCGCCTAATTCAAATGAGGATGGGGGGCGTGTTTTATGTTAATTACTCGTGACCCGACGTGATTGATGTTTTTTACGAACGGCGCATGCGCCGTCCGTGTACATATCCCAGTGTGCATTGCTCCAAAGTAAGCCACAAGGACGTATTGGTTTCGACGTGAATGTAAATTACGTCCAGCCCCTTTCACGGACGACTTATGGAAACAACGTAAAATTTTCAAATTTAGTCGCGGGAACGACAGCCATACTTAACATTGACTACGCCTCCTAGGAGCAGCTTTATCTTTACGCGGCGTATCTCTTACGGAAACGGCGTATCTTTACTGGGACAGGCGCGCGTACGTTCGTGAATTTGCGTATCTAGTTATTTACATATTCTACGCCGAACTCAACGGAAGCGCCACCTAGCGGCCAGCCTAAAAATTACACTTTAAGATACGACGGCGTAGGAGACTTACGCCGCTCATATCTTAGCCTAATTTAAGCGTATCTGGTTTCCAGAATACGCTTAAATTAACGCCGGCGTAGATTCAGAGTTACGACGGCGTATCTACTGATACGCCGGCGTAACTCGCTATGAATCTGGCTATATGTGTATATTCCTCTAAAAAGGTGTACATAAACAATGAATCAAAAATTAAATGTGACAAATATAGAATAATGCTCACAAAAATACAAAGTGATTAATGTATATAAGTAAATAAATAAATGACCCCGTGAAAACTAAATAACGTGAAAAGCAAAAAAAGTTCATGTATAATGAGTGATCTTGTGATCTTCAAAGTCTTCCACCACACTAAAAGTGTTCAGTGATTCCTTCACCCATCAAAATGGCCACTCACCAGATCAATGGGCCAGATTCTCGTAGAATTACGTTGCTCCACGGCAGCGTAACGTATGTGATTTACGTTATACCGCCGCAGGTTTACAGCGTAATTGCCTGATTCTCAGAACTCTTACCTGTAAACTTGCGGCGGTGTAATGTAAATGCGCTCGGCACAAGCCCACCCCATTTGAAATGGGGCGGGCACCATTTAAATTAGGCGCGTTCCCGCGCGGAACGTACTGCGCATGCTCCGTCGGGTAAATTACCCGACGTGCATTGCCCTAAATGACGTCGCACGGACGTCATTTGTTTAGACGTGAACGTAAATGGCGTCCAGCGCCATTCACGGACGACTTACGCAAACGACGTTGTTTTTTAAATTTCAACGCGGGAACGACGGCCATACTTAACATGGCTTTTACGCGGAAACTACGTAAAGTTAGATCGACGGGCAGCGCGGACGTTCGTGGATCGCCGTAAGTATTCATTTGCATATTCTATGGCCTCGCCACCTAGCGGCCGGCCTAGAATTGCATCCTTAAGATCTGACAGTGTAATTCAATTACACCTGTCGGATCTTAGGGCTAGCTAGCTATGCGTAACTGATTCTATGAATCAGTCGCATAGTTCTCTTTTGTGAATCTGGCCCATTATGCCTAACACTCGTGTGCTTTGGCAAACAAGCTTAAATCAAGACCACTCCAATGTGTTAGACAGAGTTCCAATATGATCCAAATAACTCCACATAGATAATAAGACAAAAAAGGAAGTGCACAATAGTGTGATACCGTATGATCAGTTTTAATAAAACACCACGCACAAACTTCAAAAGTTGCACTCACAAACAAACTTAAAATTCCAGCAGTGAATCACAGCAACACAGTTTTCCTTAAAATCCTTGACTGATGTAAAAATGTTCACAGCGGACCTACGATTAGCCAGAGATATTCTCACCCCTCCACAGCACTGCAACACACTCTATGGTAGAAGTTCTCTCTCCTAATTCCTCGTCAAGCTTGATGCACTGCACGTCTTGACGTATCACGTTGGTTTAAAAACTACCTGTATGACCACGCCCCAACATGTTTCGTCGCATAGGACTTAATCATGGGATTGGCCACACAGTAGCTAGACCCTCCCTTATATACTGGTGTTTCTAATGAATGTACCTGTGCTCAATTCAAGGGCGCATGCGCACCAATGTAACTACGGGCGGAAGCAATGTACACACCCGAGTCATTTATGGGCAAAAACATTGAAGACAAGTATGTGAATACGGAAATCAACTGCCTAAGCAGTGAGCGGAAAAACAATGAGATGGGCGGTCTAATGAGGTGGAACATCCATGCCCTATAGGACGGCTTCTCGGGTGTCTCCGTGACCACAATTAACCAGTTCACACACTGCTTGCAATATTAACAGGAAACACATAATATCATTATATGAACTAAAAATGTGTATTGGTATATTAAATTAAAAATGCTATAATGTGACAGATAGCATAAGTTAAACATGAGTAAATGGCAAATAAAATCATTATTATTAGATTGTTCAGTCTCCTTTTTCTTAAACAATTGTTCTCTTGGGAGCTCAGCAACTTGTTGGATAATCTCATCCAAATTGGGTTCATCATACCCCTTCTGGACGAACCTATTCTTTAGCTTATCTGCTTGCACAACATAATCAGTTCCTTCCGTGCAATTACGCCGTACCCGTAAAAATTGTCCTTTGGGTATGTTCTTGATCCAAGCAGGGTGGTGACCACTTCTAATTGACAAATAGCTGTTTCGATCAGTGTCTTTAAAGAACACTTTTGTTTTAAGATTTCCTTCATGGTGTTCTATTGTTACATCCAGGAAATTAACCGATCAATTGCTTATGACATAATCAAGTTTGATGTTATTAATATTGTCATTTAAGCCTTCCAAAAAAAGTTTAATATCAGTTTCTGGCCCTTCCCAAATAAGCAAGAGATCATCAATAAATCTTCAATAAAAAATTAATTAATTGTTGCTGAGCTCCCAAGAGAACAATTGTTTAAGAAAAAGGAGACTGAACAATCTAATAATCAAAATGAATGGGGTTTCCTGACAAGTTTTCATGTACAATATAAAGAGATAGAAACCATTTTCAGAAACCATTGGCATATCCTCAGTAGAGATAGGCACTTAGGGGAGGTTCTCCCCAAACAATCTTTTTTTATTTACAGAAGGGCACCGAATTTTGGTGACCAGGTCGTTCAAAAGATTCTAGATCCACCTGACCATCAATTAAAAATTGACCTAAAGGTTTTTTTTCCATGCAGAAAATGCATCTGTTGCCGAACAGTGAAGGTGCACAATAAAGGGAAGAGTGAAGTTATAGGCACTGATGGGAAAGCTTTTGAAATAAAATAATTTACTACATGCAATTCCTCTTATGTTGTTTACCTGCTATGGTGCCCATGTGGGCTACTATATGTTGGGAACTAAAAGACTTCTAAGAATTCGAATTGCTGAACATCTAGCCAAAATTAAGAAGGGCTTTGAGTACCATAGCGTTTCAATGCATTTTAAATAGAAACACAACCAGGATCCCACTCTTGCCAAATTCTGTGGCATAGATTGTGTTTACCCAACCTGGAGAGGGTCTGTTATGTACTGGAACGTACCTTGTAGCCAGAGCCTAGTGTGCAGGAAGAGGCCTCTCTTACAGCCCCGGCTCTGGAGCTGCAGGAGTGGGGACAGCAAGCTCGGGAGCGCGGCGAGGTAGGAGTGCCTGGTGATGACAGCAGTCCGGCACGGTTGGTGGTCCTTCGGGATGGTGGGTGCAGGAGACAGCGTCTCTGGAGCTGGTACAGGCACTGGATAGCAGGAGCTGGTGAAGCAAGCCGGGTTAGCAGATAATCAGGTGGTTAAGGCAAACGTGGTCAGATTCAGGCACAGGGTCTGGTAACGGTGGGCAGGAGAGCAGAGCGGAGTCAGAGGCAAGCCAGGAGTCGGAGTGGAGAGGGTCGGAAGGTCAGACAGAGCCGGGTCGGTTAAGGTTAACAGGTTACAACAGGTCACGGGTTTCACTGATACAAAGCTGCAGATCAGACAGCCAAGTGTCATTGCAGCTGCTCGCTTTTTAAAGGCCGAGTGGCGCCAATCGCGCATTAACGAGCATGCATGCGTTCACGCAATTGTGCGCGCGCACGTGTAGTAGGCGCGTGTGTGCGTGTAGTAGGCGCATGCGCGCGCACATTTGGCGCACAGATGCACGCATTTGGCACATAACTGTGTGCATATGGAAGGCGCCAGCGCACATGAATAGGTGACTGATGCTGATTCCGGCAATTAGCATGTGTGCACATGCATGCACGCCGGAGCCTATTGGCAGGTCCCTGACAGGGTCCAATAGAGTGAGGGATCTCTCGAAGCGTGAAACGCAATGAATTTTTCTATTAAAATGTCTTTTTCCACTGGGTTTAAATATAGAGGTAGATTTGAATTGTTTTATAAATAATTCTTAGCACACTGCTAATATCCACGGTTTGCTGTTGTTGTTGTTTTTAATTTAGTAATGTAACTTAATTTAACATGAATTCTCACTATCATTCAGCACCCAGTCTGTTTTGATGATGGATATGGGTGACTACATTGCCTCGCAGTATGCTATTGCAGAAATGTCAGCCAGTTGTGACATGTTACACGTAGGTTGTGCCGTCAGACCCGGTTAAATTAATATATTCAGTCAGTTAATGAGCCCACTGCATTCGTTAATTGGTTCAATTTGGGGGCCTGCATGTTTATTAAGCATTTAATTTGAAATGCAATGATATTCACAAGTCATTTTTAATAATGATTTTATTTTGCCATTTACTCATGTTTAACTTATGCTATCTGTCACATTATAGCATTTTTTATTTAATATACCATTACACATTTTTAGTTCATATAATGATATTATGTGTTTCCTGTTAATATTGCAAGCAGTGTGTGAACTGGTTAATTGTGGTCACGGAGACATCCGAGAAGCCGTCCTATAGGGCATGGATGTTCCACCTCATTAGACCGCCCATCTCAATGTTTTTCCGCTCACTGCTTAGGCAGTTGATTTCCGGATTCACATACTAGTCTTCAATGTTTTTGCCCATAAATGACTCGGGTGTGTACATTGCTTCCGCCCGTAGTTACATTGGTGCGCATGCGCCCTTGAATTGAGCACAGGTACATTCATTAGAAACACCAGTATATAAGGGAGGGACTAGCTACTGTGTGGCCAATCCCATGATTAAGTCTTACGTGACGAAACATGTCGGGGCGTGGTCACACAGGTAGTTTTTGAACCAACGTGATACGTCAAGTGCATCAAGCTTGACAAGGAATTAGGAGAGAGAACTTCTACCATAGAGTGTGTTGCAGTGCCGTGGAGGGTGAGAATATCTCTGGCTAATCGTAGGTCTGCCGTGACCATTTTTACATCAGTTGAGGATTTTAAGGAAAACTGTGTTGCTTTGATTCACTGCTGGAATTTTAAGTTTGTTTGTGAGTGCAACTTTTGAAGTTTGTGCGTGGTGTTTTATTAAAACTGATCATACGGTATCACACTATTGTGCACTTCCTTTTTTGTCTTATTATCTATGTGGAGTTATTTGGATCACATTGGAACTCTGTCTAACACATTGGAGAGGTCTTGATTTAAGCTTGTTTGCCAAAGCATGCGAGCGTTAGGCATATTGATCTGGTGAGTGGCCATTTTGATGGGTGAAGGAATCACTGAACACTTTTGGTGTGGTGGAAGACTTTGAAGATCACAAGATCGCTCATTATACATGAACTTTTTTGCTTTTCACGTTATTTAGTTTTCACGGGTTTGTTTATTTATTTACTTATATACATTAATCACATTTTTGTGAGCATTATTCTATATTTGTCACATTTACTTTTTGATTCATTGTTTATGTACACCTTTTTAGAGGAATATACACATATTCATTTAGCGCTGTTAATATTGTTGACACTCTTCAGAGGGTGCAGTCACTATATTTATTTTTCACATTAGACACAAATATTGCTAACTTTTGTGAAGGATATAATGCATGTGATCAAGCTGATCTGATTCCTGATGCTTGAGATCGGACTATCTTTTTCTGATTTGGTCCTTCAATTGCTTCACACCATATTTTCCATTTAGAAATGTGATCACTTTCTCCAGAATGATGTCCTTATTGGTGTTTGGCCTTTCATAATTATGCAGCTTGCACTTGTAGTCCTTTTTTTCATGTATGGCCACCATCTTCACCATCTCGCCCTCATAGGTGTGGCTTTAGCTCTTCTCCTAGCTCCTCCACCGCTGTGTTGGCTGGAACTGGCCAAATCCGCCATTTTTGTCACAAACATTCTGCCGAGTAGCGTGTCTGTGTCACATGCAGGATAATATTCTAGCCGTTCATGTTCCTGCATCATCACACACCTGGGTTGGAGTTTAACGCATATGCAGTGTATAAAGCCCGAGCGATCACAGCATGAAACACTTTAGGAAAGTTCTGTAAGTGGAGGACGATTAAGCTGCAATGCACAAATCCAAACATAAAATGAAGGTACTACTTTATTTTGTGACATAGGCATTTAGTGGACTAACCTGCTTAGATTGGGGCCTACATATATGTTTAGTGCACTAACCTGCTTAGATTTGGGCCTACATAGAGGTTTAGTGGACTAAACTGTATACTGTGGCCTATATTGGGGACAGCTTATGGATAAGCCAGATGAACTTGCATTATGCTTTGTCTTGTGTTGTGTCTTGCAGGCATCATGACTGACAAGTTCGCCTCCCCAAATTTTCTGCCACATTTCATTGACCAATACAGGCAGTTGCAATGCTTGTGGAGAATAAAAAGTAAAGATTACTCCAATAAACAAAAAAAACAGGATGCATTGGAGAAACTTGTGGAGTTATGTAAGCCCTTTTGCCCCAATGCGTACACAATGGTATTTGCATGGTAAAATTGCTAATCTACACTGTACCTTCAAGAGGGAACTTATTCAAATTAGGGATACGTAGAAGTCAGGAGCAGCAGCAGACGATATGTATGTACCAAGGCTCTGGTACTTTGACAGTCTGCGCTTTCTGACAGAGCAGTGAGACCCCAGACCATCTCTGTCAACCCTGCCTTCCACCTCTGCTGAGGGCCCATGTCCTGAATCCCAAGAAGAAGATGCGGAGGAACCAACCTTGACACAGGTATAGTATTGAAGAACATATTATCTCCAAAAAATACAATGATAACTAAACATTATTGAGTCAATATTTCAAACTTCACAAAGTAGTTTCCATCTCCAAACACAGTAGTCAAATAACTGATTTAAAGGGCAAATAAAAATGATGTGGCCAGAATGATAGTCTTTTCTATTATACACATTCAATTTGTAACATTTAGGAAAAAAAGTCTTGTTTGATTGATGACCAAATTACAAAAAAAAAAAAAAAAATAATAATGTCACATTTTCATACACAGGAAAGTGTCAATGTGGAGGCACTATTTACTCTGAACAGTAATATACATACTATATGGCCTGCCCTCATAGGTGTACGCAGCCTATTGCATTAGGGTGTGCACCCCAAAGCTCCAACACATATGCATTTGAAATATTTACCGGCCTCTTTCCCACTCTCCATCCTGAAACAATGGGATGAAGGGGGGAGCAAGGGAGCACATGGGGATCCGGGCAACAGACGGAGGAGTAACAGGGAAAGGAGGGGTGACATATATTAGTACCGATCCCCTATATTTTCCTCCTGTAGCAGCTGAATGTTGACAAAAAGGGAGGAGGAGAAGCATACTTTCAGCTGCTGCAGGCAGAAAATACAAATTGGTTCCACGAAATTCCACCCTCTGCCACCTCCCCTGTCCAGGTTCTGAGGGTTGGCAAGGAAGGATTGCGGTTTACCTGTCACCTGCCCACCATTGACAGGTTGCCAATCTCAGGATTAGGGTGTGCCCAGGCACACCTGGCACACCCCTTGCGCACGCCTATGCCTGCCCTATATACTCTGTAGAAAATTGGGCCTTAGGTGTTGGTGGTACCAGAACACTGTAAGCCCTCACAGTTAGTCTTGGTGGGTGCAGGAATGGGCCCTGCTGTGAAATACTATATCAAAAACTGTAAACTTGTCACATTTTCATACACAGGAAAGTGTCAATGTGGAGGCACTATATACTCTGAACAGCAATATGCATACTATACGGCATGCCCTATATACTCTGCAGAAAATTGGGCCTTTGGTGGTGGTGGTGCCACAACACTGTAAGCCCTCACAGTTAATTTTGGTGGGCGCAGGAACAGGCCCTGCTGTGAAATATTAGATCAATATTAGATATTGCAGGAAGCAGGAAAAGCAAGAACCTGGAGGATGCTGCTACTTCCTTTTTAACCCACGGCTCTACAACCCTCGAACGTAATCCTAATGAGGCTGATTCTTTTGGATCCCTGACCGCAAACAAATTGCGACAGATGGCGGAGGACAAACTGAACATGTGTGAGGCCATCATACTCTAGGTGCACAACAAAGGGATCAAAGGGCAAATGACCGAGAACACCCACCTGTCAGACTACCAGCCTCTACCTCCACAGCCACCACAGCAGCATGTCACTCAGTGGCAATATCAGCCACATGATCCCTACCCACCATGATCTCAAGACTATCATTATTCCCACTCGTAATTTATATTAATTCAGGATTTGTTCTTTTTACGTTTTCTATTATGTTAATTTTTTCGAATTTTAAGCATTGAAGTTTAGTAATGTTATTAAAATTTTAGTCACAAAAATGTAATTGTTGAGCACAATACTTTCCTTTGTTTTTTGTTATAAATGCCATATTTTGAGTAGGCAGTTGCCTAAAAACTAAGGTTGAAAAAAACAAGGGACAACAAAATAGTTTTATTTTTTTCTAGTAATAAATCATGAATAATAGTGTGGGGGCAACTTCAAAGAACAATCCTAAAACATTCATAATAGTGATTTAAATTACATTACAAGAGTACACATGCCTTTTTAACCACTTCCCTACCGGCCCATAGTAAAATGACGTCCACAAAGAACCTCTGCCGTTCAGAGTGGACGTCATATGACGTCCTGGGCTTTGTGGGGGGGATATCTGAATGATGCCTGCAGCTAGAGGCATCATTCAGATATCCTTCTAAACTGCCGGCGATTCTGCACAACGTAAGAACAATCATAGCGGCAGTTCCGCCGCTAGATCGTTCTTACAGGCGGCGGGAGGGGACATCCCCCCCCTCCCGCCGCCATCCGGTGCTTCTCCGGGCTCTCCCGTTCCATCGGGGTCCCGGAGAACGAATCGTCCGGCGCTCGCAGGAAGCATAGAGATGACTGGTGACCAGATGGTCGCCAGTCATCTCTATGACCGTCGGAGGACCCGGGCGCGATGTGATGACGTCACGCCCAGGCCCCCGTAAGTAAACAAAGCCGCGATTGCGGCTGCTAAGCAACAGCAAGCATGAGATCTGTGAATTTTTTTTCACCGATTTCATGCTTTCCAGCCTGGAGGAGAGATGTGGGGTCTTATTGACCCCGCATCTCTCCATAAAGAGTACCTGTCACACACATTCCTATTACAAGGGATGTTTACATTCCTTGTAATAGGAATAAAAGTGATAAAAAAATAAATAAAATTAAAAAAAAAAGTGTAAAAAAAGAAATAAATATATATAAAAAAAGAAAAGAAATACAATTTTTTTTTTAACGCCCCTGTCCCCGGTAGCTTGCGCGCAGAAGCGAACGCACACGCAAGTCCCGCCGACATATGTAAACACCGTTTAAACCACATATGTGAGGTATCGCCGCGTGCGTTAGAGTGCCAGCAACAATTCTAGCACTAGATCTCCTCTGTAAATCTAAACTGGTAACCTGTAAAAATGTTCAAATCGTTGCCTATGGAGATTTTTAAGTACCGAAGTTTGGCGCCATTCCATGAGTGTGCGCAATTTTAAAGCGTGACATGTTAGGTATCTATTTACTCGGTGTAACATCATCTTTTCTATTTTACAAAAAATTTGGGCTAACTTTACTGTTTTTTAATTTTTTTAATTCATGAAACAATTTTTTTCCACAAAAAAGGTGTTTGAAAAATTATTGCGCAAATACCGTGCAAGATAAAAGGTTTCAATGACCGTCGTTTTATTCCCTAGGGTGTCTGCTAAAAAAACATATATAATGTTTGGGGGTTCTGCGTAATTTTCTAGCAAAAAAATTATGATTTGTACATGTAGGAGAGAAGTGCCAGAATAGGCCTGGTATGGAAGTGTGTATAACTGCCCTGTATGGAAGAGGTTAAGGAAGTTTTGGTAAAGACATCAGCATCACCAGCAGCTGCTTCATTCTTATCACATTCAATAAAAGATGATAATGTGTTGAATTTCGTAATTTCATTTGCAATGAGACAAATGTTCTTTCTTGTTTCTGATTGCTAGTTTACACGCTAGAATTCTTCCAGATCATACTTTCGTTCCGATAATCCGTGTTTGCTTTTTTGACTTTGGTGTGACGATTTATGTACTGACTATCCAAAATTTGGATGTTCTGTTGACGTACAACAAAAATATATAGTCTGCACATCAGGATTTTTTCAGACAAAAAGTCTGAATAGACTGTCGAAAGGACCATACTAACGATAAGATTTTCGGACGATCGGTCATCGTACCACAAGTTACATCTGAAATTTGCATTGTGTGTATTGGCCTTAACCCCTGTATTCAAATTCAGCAACCGGACCATGTAAAACAAAGAGGCAGATACATAGGCCCGAATTCACAAAGCACTTACGTCGACGTATCTCGAGATACGCTGCGTAAGTGTAAGTATGCGCCGCGTAGCTACTGTATGCGCCGTGCCCATAAACTGAGATACACCTGAAAATAGGCTTCATCCGACCGATGTAACTTTCCTACGCCGGTGTATCGTGGGCGCATATTTACGCTGGGCGCATTTGCCCTTCCAATTGATTTTCTATGCACATATGCAAATGAGGGAGATACGCCGATTTACAAACGTACTTGCGCCCGGTGCATAATAAAGGCGGTTTGCGTAAGTTGTACGTCCGGCGTAAAGTTATTCCCCATATAGGAGGCGCAACTCATGCAAAGGTATGGACCAGGGAACACAAGCCATCGCATCTTTTGTCGTTTACGTTGTACGTGAATATGACTAGGCGTAGGTTACGTTCACGTCGTAGGCAGTGAATCGACGTATCTTAGGCAGTTGTTTCGACGTGATTCTGAGCATGCGCACTGGGATGCGGCCACGGGACGACGCATGCGCCGTTCATTTTAAGTACTTCTATGGCGCTTGGCCCATCATTTGCATGGGGTCATGCCTCATTAGCATGGCTCGCGCCCACTTCCACCTACGCTGGCTTACGCCGAGGAAACCCAGCGTATCTTTAACAGCGAGTGGGAGCAAGTGCTTTGTGAATCCAGTGCTTGCCTCTGTGCGCTGCGCCGGCTTAGCGTAAAAGAGATACGCTACCGCGGCATAAATATGCGCCGATGTATATGAATCCGGGCTATAGTGTGTTCCTTTTTGACTATTTTTTAAAACCCCAAATAGAATACACTTACGAGATAAAAAAAAGTAAAAGGCACTCTATAGCAAATTTTCATCAGCTCCTCATACACAGGGGTGGCAGCATGACGTCACAGGCTCAGCCCCTCCCTCCTGTACCATGCAGTGGAAAAAAGGAAAATGTTTCATGCTTGGATAGGCATCAGAGGAATGTTAACTCATTTATTGGTAGGTTATCACCATATTTTACTAGGCCCAACATTTCTGACCCTATCCGAATCAGTTTTTTTGTGAAATGAGCCGTTGTTTATCAGCTACCTATAGTGAGAGCAGACCTGACAAATTACAGCTTTACATGGAATCAATGTTGGAAACATGTCAGAAGTGTGTTTTTTCTACTGACTTCTATTATTGTTTCCAAGCCCGGCAATACAGTCTTCCTGAGGTGCTAGTCACTATTTAAAGAGAGAGTTACCTCAGACAATGAATAAATATAAAAGTTGATTTTTTGTTTCAATGCTCAACAGCAAACTAGGAATCATATTAACTTCTCCGGGCTCCAGTATACAGTGTAAACCAAATGTTCCACAATGATTCTCACAACTTCACTTTCAATATACACAGATGCTCTACTCAAATGGTAGCCATTAGCCAAATTGTTCACAGGAAGACATTTTCCATCTAAAAATTAAACACCATGGTTGGTATTTTATTTGGTACAAAAAAGGTAAAAGGAAACAAGGCTATGGAACCAATAGCAACTGCTAAACTACTACTTCTTTCTTTTATGTCATTAATACCAGTAAAAAATGTGGTTTCTGTTATGGGTAAAGTTTTGGAATGATCAAGTTGAGTGAAATCTTCTTGTTTAGTCAATAAAAAATAGAGTAGATCTCAATGATTTTAAATAAAAAGGCATATGGTGGCTAAGACATAGATTAGATTATACAGCATGACCTTTTCTGCATTTCTTCCTCTTATTCCAGGTTATCTACAACAATCCAAAAATAACTGTATTCTTTTAATTCTGCACCTTGATATACAAATATATATGCTTAGTACTGTTCATAAACACTTTTAATCAAACACCTGTTTCTCTTCCCTTTAAGAAAAGCAAACACGGTAAAGCAAATTGTCAAGTTAGTGCCGTATAATAGTATCAGCACTTTGAGATTCTGCTGAATAGGGAAATCTGGGCCACTGTATGCAACCAGAGCATATTTAAATATCTTTGATATATTTTATGAAATAGATTTAAAGACCCTTGGGTGCAACACATTTCATCTTATTTGTACGTCTCCTACTTTATTAAATAAGCAAAAAATATCTGTTACCTGGGAGCAAAATAAAAAATATCAGTAATTGAAAAAAAGTTGTACGCAGTTCTTAATTCACCCATTTATGTGCGATCTGCAGAAAAAGAAATATTAAGTTAATCAAAATACAATACTGTGCATATATCAGTTATTTAAATGACATGCCAAGTTACTTGTTATCCAAAAGAAAAATATGGATCGGTTTTGACACAACTTCTCTTTCATTGGCAGCGTGTAGCAAACTCTATATGGTTATATGGGGCCAAATCCACAAAAGAGATACGCAGGCGGAACTGCTGTTCTGTTTTTTTTCACCCGTCGCAACTTTATTGTCCCGTCGCAATCCACAAAGCCCGGAGTAAATTACGTTTGCACGCTGCACGTCAGGAAAAATGACGTCACACGCATGCGCAGTACATCCGGCGCGGGAGCGCGCCTAATTTAAATGGGAATCGCCCATTTAAACTAGGAACGCCTTACGATGGACGGAGTTAAGTTGCGCTGCCGCAATTTTCCGGGTAAGTGCTTTGAGGATCGGTACTTAACTTCGGAAAATTGCGGCAGTGTAACTTAACTCTGAAAAGTTAAGTTAGGCTGCATGTCTGTGGATTTGGCCCATGGTTCTTTGCAAAGTGAAGATCCAAAACCTTTTGAATCAATAAAGCGATTTTATCTCACCTTTCACTGTGTTATCAGCTAGCTCTATTATTTGTACCTCCACACAGTTTATTGTGGCATTGTGGACATGCTTCCAGTGTCTCCCCACAATTATGTTTTTTATCAGATTTTAAATATCTTATAGATGCTTTTAATTTAGATTTTAAATCATATAGAGGATTTTTTTTTACTCTGTTACAAAACAATCTACTAGTTCTCTTCACATACTGGTCATTGCAACAACTGGATGTCAAAAAATAACCTACAAATCTTGTGTTAAAATTGAATCATTGTTTTATCTTATACTGTCTATTTGTAACACAAGATGATGGTTTTATTATCTCCCCAAAGAGATTGTGCTGAAATGAAAGTTGATTCAGGGGCGGACTGACCATTAGGGCACTCGGGCACAGACTGAGGGCCCCATGCCACTAGGGGGCCCCATCAGGATGTCCAGCCTCAGTAAAACCAGGGATAGTATATAAAAATATGTATATTTTTACATCTATCCCTGATAAGTCCCTTGCCACCATCATTTTGCTGTGAAAATCGTGCAGCTATAGCTGCCCTGCCTCTGTACGGTCTCCTCAGCCAATGGGAACATAGTGTACATGCCCCTTCCCCTCCCTCGGCTTATTTGATTTTAGAGCAGGAGGACAGCTGGAGGAGAGGAGAGGAAGGAGGAGATGCTGCCTGCAGTGTGGGAAGGGCTGCAGTGTGCCTAAAAGTAAGCTTTCTGAGCAGAACGCAGTTTGTTTTTGTCAGTGGCTTACCCTGGTGAGCAGGGGGGAGGGGAGGATGTGTTTTTCCTCTAGCATGGCTCCTCCTGTCTATGAAGCTGATAGATCGATTTTCTGTGTGAGATGTGCCATGCTTATGGAGGAAGAATGTTCTGAATTTCTCCCCCAATCTCTGCTACCATGACTACTCAGCTGCCCACCAATACACAGGCATAGATCCCTCCTCTCCTGCATTACAACCTAATGTGTCTGTGAGCTGCTGGGGCACTACAAGTCCCAGCATGCCAGGAGATGGGGGCAGCAGTGTGTTCGATCAGGCTGATTTTTGGGGGAAAAGTGCTACTGTGTGTCTCTAGGTCTATTTGTATACTGTGTGTCTATGTGTATCTATGTGTATACTGTGGGCCAGATCCACAAAGGAGTTACGCTGGCGTATCTATTGATACGCCGCGTAACTTCTAGTTTGCTCCGGCGTATCTTTGTTTTGTACCCACAAAACAAGATACGCCTGAAGCTTAGTACGCAGTCGGATCTAAGGTGCATATTTACGCTGGCCGCTAGGTGGCGTTTCCGTCGATTTCCGTGTCGAGTATGCAAATTAGCTAGATTTGGCGATCCACGAACGTATGTCCGGCCGGCGCATTTTTTACGTAGTTTCCGTAACGCTTTTTTCGGCGTATAGTTACCCCTGCTATATGAGGCGTATCCTATGTTAAGTATGGACGTCGTTCACGCGTCTAATTTTGAAAATTTTACGTCGTTTGCGTAAGTCGTTCGCGAATAGGGCTTTGCGTAGAAGGTGTCCAGACCCTTTTTGGGCGCCGGGCACCTGAATGACAGTGGCGGGGGTGTTTTTTGGAAGCACCTGATTGGAACCACAGGCTCTAATAGGCGCCCAAAAAGGTGAACAGCGGGCGCCATGCTGGACGTTCGTTGTTCACTCAGCTGTGTGTTAGAAAAGTAAAGGAATTTGTTTTGCTAACACTAAACCGCCTCTGTGCCAATCAGGTGCACGGGTCTGTTACCTATCACCTGATTGGCTGAAACGCCAGGCGATGTGATAGAGAGGACGGAAGAAGACATCACGGACGTGCAGGACATCACTGCTGACCGGCTGCGAGACAGGTAAGTGCCGGGCGATGTACACTGGCAGCATTTGATGGGGTACAGTAGCGGCAATTGATGGGCACAGTGGCGGCAATTGATGGGCACAGTGGCTGCAATTAATGTTTTTTATTTTTTTCAGTTTGCTTGTGCCCCCCCCCAAAATTTTGAGCACCAACCTCCACTGGTGTCTGTGTATATATAACTTTTACCCTTTAAAATCTCCATAGGCGATGTTTAAAAAATTCTACAGGTTGCATGTTTTGAGTTACAGAGGAGGTCTGAGGCTAGAATTATTGCTCTCGCTCTACCAATCATTTGGTTTGAACACCACTTTCATATGCAGGCGCTGCTCACATATGCGTTCGCTTCTGCACGTGAGCTCGGCGGGACGGGGCACGTTCCTGGCTCCTAACTTTTTTAGCTGGCTCCTAGATTCCAAGCAAATTTGTCAAGCCCTGGTATAATGTGTGTGTGTGTATGTTTTATTTGTGCCTACTGCCGCTAAACAGAAGTCGATCTAACAATCCCTTGCCCGTTAAAAATCCACTTGTTGCCATTCGGAGGCAGCTGAATGGTGAATTGCTAGCTCGGCAGATCAGGCAGTAGGGCAGGTCTGGGTACACACCTGTGTGGTGATATCATGGCACACATCAAGCATGGCTTTTATTCACACGCCCACTGCCCGATCTGAGGCCAACCACAGCAGTTCACTATTCCGCTGGCTCTAAGGCTCACTTGCGCAGTTCAGAGCCTGCAACAAGTGGATTTTTTTTTCTAATATAAAGGCCTTTTCCTGCCAGCTGCCTGCCACACCAAGCACTAAGGTGCAAAGGTGTGTGTGTGTGTGTGTGTGTGTAAGGGGACACTGATAGAAGGTGATACGCTGGGGGGGGGGGGGCTCTGCCATATGGTAGGACTCTGTGGACTGTGATGTATAGGGAGAATGTTGGGACTTTGATGTAAGGGAGGACTCTGATGTGAGCGTGGCACTCATCCTGACTGCTGTACTCTATATGTTATTTTGTTTGTTACTTACTCCTGGCATGGTGGCCACCTGTAAGCCTGGGGGCCCCATTATCTTCTATTGCCCGGGGGCCCCATGAGTTGTCAGTCTGTCCCTGAGTTGATTTTTGCTCTTTAGAAACAGCAGTGAGAAGCTTCATTACACAGTGTTTGTTTTTGTTAAGTTCATAATTTTACTGAATGCAAAGTGAATACATTTTTGGAAAATGTATATGTTATGGTCATTGTTTCCCAAATGTTTCTGGATATGCACATTAGATTTTGCATTTGTGGTAAAATTCTTTCCTGTAATTGCCATTTAAAAATCTGTGATGCACATTCTTTAGACTCCTTTCACACTTGGGCCATGGGCGCGGCCACGTTTGCGGTAAAACGCTGCTTGTTTTAGTGTCGCTTTACCTCTGTTTAAGCAGCATTTTTGCGCCGCTTTTCGGTCGCTAGTGGGGGGTTTAAAACTCCAGATTTGCAGTGCTTTCAAATTACTCCCACCCCGCCCCAAAAATGCTGCTTGCAGGACTTTTTTCCCATCCCGCAAGCACACCACTTGAATGTGAAAAGGTACACTGGAATGAATGAGAGGCTGTTTTCAGGCACTCAGCAGAGGCTATTTCTAGTGCTAAAGCACATGAAAACCACCCCAGTGTAAAAGGGGTCTTATTGTCCCAGATGCATGTAGGTATTAAAGAGGTTGTAAACCCTCACGGCTTTTCACCTTAATGATAAAAAGCTTTTGTGCTGCAACACCCCCCTTGACCCCCATTTTCCTTACCTGAACCCGATCGTTTCAGCGACGGGGATGGGCACAGCAGTTCCAGCCGCTGTATCGGGTCCTCATTGGACAGATTGATAGCAGCAAGAGTCATTTGCTCCCACTGCTGTCAATCAAATCCTGTGACATGGAAGCCGGGGGGTGGGCCGAGTCATGCTTGCTGTGTCAATGCACACATGGACAGGATTTGGGAGCATGCCCTCACAAGTTCCCCCATGGAATGTGTCTCTCAATGTGGGCACTCATGGAGAGAAGGAGCCAGGAGCACCGCGGGGGGACTGGAGACTAGGGATCACAGAAAAGGAGGATTGGGGCCACTCTGTGCAACACCCTTGCACAGAGGAGGTAAGAATAACATGTTTGTTATTTAATTAAAAAAAGAAGCTTTACATTTACTTTAACCACTTAAGACCCGGACCATTATGCAGGTATAGGACCTGGCCAGTTTTTGCGATCCGGCACTGCATCGCTTTAACTGACAATTGCGCGGTCGTGCGATGTGGCTCCCAAACAAAATTGGTGTCTTTTTTTTCCACAAATAGAGCTTTCTTTTGGTGGTATTTGATCACCTCTGTGTTTTTTTTTTGCGCTATAAACAAAAATAGAGCAAAATTTTGAAAAAAATGCAATATTTTATAACTTTTTGCTGTAATAAATATCCCCAAAAAAGATATAAAAAAACATTATTTTTTCTCAGTTTAGGCCGATACGTATTCTTCTACCTATTTGTGGTAAAAATCGCAATAAGCGTTTATCGATTGGTTTGCGCAAAATTTGTAGCATTTACAAAATAGGGGATAGTTTTATGGCATTTTTATTAATATTTTCTTTTACTACTAATGGCAGCGATCAGTGATTTTTTTCGTGACTGCGACATTATGACGGACACATCGGACAATTTTGACACTTTTTTGGGACCATTGTCATTTTCACAGTGAAAAGTGCTATACAAATGCACTGATTACTGTAAAAAAAGGCAATTGCAGTTTAGGAGTTAACCACTAGGGGTCACTGTAGGGGTTAGGTGTGACCTCATGTGTGTTTCTAACTGTAGGGGGACAGGGCTGGACATTTGACATCAGTGATCGTCGTTCCCTGCATCAGGGAACAGACAATCACTGACATTGCCACAGTGAAGAACGGGGAAGGTGTGTTTACACACACCTCTCCCTGTTCTTCAGCTCCTGTGACCGATCGCGAGACCGATCGGGTCCGCGCATCCCGTGTCATGGAGCTCTTAAAGGCAACGTACTTTTACATGCCTGTGCCCAGCTGTGCCATTCTGCCGGCGTATATCGCGCTAGGTGGTCCTTAAGTGGTTAATAGAAACTTTATTTTAGCTTGCTGTCAAGTGGTGGAGCTACCAGGGTCACAAATGTCACACTCACGACTGGGCCATGGCAGCCTACCCCCCCTCACATGAACGGGAGAGGAGAGAGCGAGCTGGATCTGCTCCTCCTCCTGCCCCTCTCCTCTTGTGTATGACCTTTTCACACTCCAGTCACTGCTCTGACAAACCCGGTTCAGAGTAAGAACAATCTGTTTTCAATTCCACAAACATCTCAGATGGACCTGGGCCAGCTTCTACAGGTTCACACATCACCATTGGGAAAGTACCTTTGAGCTTGTGTTCATACAAGTCCCAAAATATGGGGCAGTCTCGCTTGACTAGCAAGTCATAGGGCAATCCCAGGATCACCCCAACTTTTATTGTAGTAGTTCCTTCTGGTGTAGCCAGGGTTACACAGGCCACAGATAGTCTTTCACATCACCATTAGGGATGAGACCGCGGAACCGGATAACCCTGACCTGTTCCACTGGTATTACCTTTCCCTGCAACCTGTCCGATCAGAGCAGGGTGACCACACTGCCCAAGGAGCACTACTATCTCCTGTCCATTGACACACACGACACACTCATGCAGATTCAGCCTGGTCATAGTACCTACTGCATAGGCATACATCTATCCCATTTCATTGGATTAGGATTACTATATAGCCCACTAGCTGCCTCTTTCAGTTTCGTTGTCCATTACTAATTCACTGCCATTCTGTGTAATTCAAGAGAAATTTGTAAGTTGCACAGTCTTGCTTTTAGTGTTTGACATATGCCTATGCATTTGTTTGTCATTTTAAAACTCCACACAAAGCAAGCCCCTCAGCCCTGCACTCCATGCACAACTCACTCCTCAACCCTGCACTTTATGCACAGCGCACTCCTCAGCCCTGCACTCCATGCACAGTGCACCCCTCCGTCCTGAACTCCACGCACAGTGCACCCCTCAGCCCTGCACTCCACGCACAGTGCACCCCTCAGCCCTGCACTCCACGCACCCCTCAGCCCTGCACTCTATGCACAGCGCACCCCTCTGCCCTTCACTCCACGCACAGTGCACCACACAGCCCTGCACTCCATGCACAGCACACCCCTCAGTCATTAAAGTGCAATTCGTTTTCAAAGGTAATGCACATATATAGTGTGTAACTGATATAACATGTGTTATGGTTTAATTATTCCTTTTTATGCACACATTAGTAAGTGTTTATTATGGATGTGAATATGTATATGTTTATTTGGGTTTTTATATTGTAGCCTATTATAAGCTATAATAAAAATGTCAACTATATATCCACATGTTCACATTCCTAATAATATATATATATATATATATATATATATATATATATATGCAGAAAATGAATCTATAATAATAAAACTTGAAAACATTTTTTTATTTATCTGAAGTCTGTGCCAAACCAGGGAACATGCCTTACCCCTTGGCAACGTGGCGCTGCATTTCAGGGGCGGGAACTGGGTAAGAAAGGCCTAGACAGCTGGACACCAGTGTTTGCAGTACTATTTACAGAGGTTGCCCACTAAAAAATGCCTATTAACCACTTAAGGACCGAGCCTGTTTTTCAGACTCGGTGTTTACAAGTTTTAAACAGGTTTATTTGCTATAAAATTACTTAGAACCCCCAAACATTATATATTCTTGTTCTAATACCCTAGAGAATAAAATGGCGGTCATTGCAATACTTTTTGTCACATCGTATTTGCGCAGCAGTCTTTTTGGAAAAAAATCACTTTTTTAATTAAAAAATAAGTTAGCCCAACTTTTTTTTTTATTATTGTGAAAGATAATATTACGCCAAGTAAAATGATACCCAACATGTCATGCTTCAAAATTGCGCCTGCTCGTGGAATGGCGTCAAGCTTTTCCCCTTAAAAATCTCCATAGGCGACGATGGCTGCGCTGCTATCAATCCGCCCAGCCTAGCCAATCAACGGCCAGGCTGGGAACCCAAGAACATCACATGGACGTGCCCGGGAATTTCGAACGGTCAGGTAAGTAAAACGGGGGTTCGGGGGGGGGCGGTACCATCGGATGTTTTTTCACCTTAATGCATAGGATGCATTAAGGTGAAAAAACATTTACCTTTACAACCCCTTTAAGTTGAGGTCATCTTGCAGTTATTTGTTTTTGGACTCTATGACCCTACAAATAAATTAGTTTTAGGTCCAAGGAAATCCTCTAATGGGACTTTGTTGGCAATCAAAAGCTAAACCAGAACAAACAGAAACTTTTTATATAAAAATACAAAAGATAATAAAATGTCTGTGGAAAGTTAAAAAGTTTTTCACCAAATATACAACATGTACACAGGACTTTGTTTACACATTACACATAAAAAGGTATGTTCAGTTGCAATCTGCTGTGCAGGATGTCAATTAGCAACTGGCAACATCCCAGTAGCTGGAATCTGGGGGAAAAGTACTGCCTAAGTGGCTACGTGGCAAATCTGGCCTTGTATACTTTACATAAAGTGGTTGTAAATCCTTACATATACTCAGTGAAATGAATAGCCTCATGTGATACACATGGATAAAACTTAAATAATCTAGGATGGAACTGAAAGAAATCCTTCTCCATAAGTTTTACCTGTTTATTTGTAGCTTTATCTTCTCTCTATCAGTTCAAAGTTCAGAATGTATACAGCTTGTCTGAGCTTTTAGGAAGCAAGGGGCAGAGTTATACTCTGTGGAGCTTAGTGAGAAGATAGCTGATTGAAGTGAAGAAACATACTGCCTTCATCCAGCTCATAGAAACAGAGCTGAGGCTGTCAATCACAGGCTGGAGCTGTCCCCATTTCATCCCTTGCTGTCTGGAAAATGTGTCAAAAATGACTAATACAGATACCGAGGAATGAGGTAGCAGGCAGGCAGAAATTATAAGTGTTCTGGATTGAGACAAGTACACACTATAGAGGGATATGTTTTGTTCCTATCTCATGTTGAGGTTTACAACCACTTTAATTGTATGCTGTAATTTTGCAGTATAATTTTGCAAAACAGGAAAAAAAATAAGGAGAAGGGGTAGTGGCGCTACTTAAAGTGCTGGTGCGATCCAATCCAGCCTGGGTGAAGTTTCCTGGAGCAATAGAACACACTACCCTGTATGCTGTGGGTGTGGTATATGTTATACGAATGTCGGGTGACCTCTGATGGGATGCTCATTTAAAGATAAGAGCTGCCCTATATGCCTTCAGAAGTAAACCCTTATAATGGTTAGCCAGGAATGGAAATGATATGATCCCTGTGCTGAAAGTAATTAATGAAGACTTCCCCTTGGGGGGGGGGGGGGTATAGGATATAGTGATGCAATCCCTCTTAGTGATTGACAAATTAAATATATGTTACTCATAAGATCCAAAACGTGAAGGAAATGGGTTTGTGCTGCAAATAAATTTGATACCATGTGCAAATGAAAAATGAGTTCCTTAATGAGCAATCATCCTTATTGACAGGTGTGTAAAAAGTCCTAAAATAGCCTGTATTCGTGAATCAATAGGCTGGTGCTATTAAAAATCAAATGAAACCAAATAGCAGTGAGTCCATGTGCAGTGTATACAAATATAATGTGACTTGGTGCAGTAATTATGTCCTGGTCTTCAATCTTCAATTTGTTTTTGTGACTTCCGTGATCCCCCTTATGGGATCCCCAATCACCAGATTGATGTCCCCCGGATGGGGGTGTTAGGCTCAAATCAGTGGGGTGATGATATACCTCGGATTGTGTACGATCCACCGCCAGTCATCATCCACCAAGGGTGCAGGAGTCAAATTGATATATGGCCAGTCAGGAAAAAAGAAAGAAAAAAGGAGGCCCGCATAGTGTGGTAAATTACACCAACTATTTTAATAAAAATTAATAGCTAAAAACTTGCCTGCAAGCAAGATGGGGATACAAATAAAAGCGAAATCAATAAAAACGAAATGGTGTCCGTGTAATGAGTGATGTGTTCCGGTTTGTGCGTTCCGCCGTCACACTCCTCAAAACCGGATTTGACGTTGACGTCTCGGCTGTCTGGTCAACTGACACGTTTCGTCGTTTGACATTATCAAAGGTGCTGACAGCTATCCACGTCCAGCGTCATTTATAGCTGGGCGGCATATAGATACCTCCTCTGTGGGCGTAGTAGATCTACTACATAATAGATGCCTTGCATTCTCTGCCCCAAAACCCTTAAAGGGCTGGACAAAATTGTTTTAATTGTAGGTGCCGCTATTATTTATTAACAATGTGAGATTACTTAAAACTAGTTATATGCACGCAGTTGGTCGTGACTATTTGGGGTGCACATCTTCGGTGGCCTCACGATTTGATTCGATTGCGATTATCATGTCAGCGATTCACGATGCATCACGATTAGAAATATGGAGGAGTCTGGAGATGGGGAAGGAAGAATCCATGAATAGAAAAGGAAGGATGGAGTAGTCTGGAGATGGGAACTAAAAGGATGAAAGAGTCCAGAAATAGGGAAATAGGAATCCATGAATAAGGAAAAAAGGATGGAGGATAGGAATGGAAGGCTGGAAGAGTCCAGAAATATTATTATATGGAGTCTGGGGGGTGAAAGGAACTGAAGAATGGAGGGGTCGGTCTAGAGATAATAATAGGTGGGACCTCAGATTGTTCAGGGCTGCATGGTGGGGGTTGGAGCCTGTGAATGGAGGTGAGGTGGGTGAGGGCTATGTGGTGGCCATTGGTTTGAACAAATATAGTCCTGAAATATATTTATATATAAATCTGATCTGATTGAAAGAAATCTTCTGTGTATTCAAAGTTATTCCAGTGCTCAGTGTGCTCTGCTGCATTCAAATCATTCACCAGAAATCAGGAATGGTTTGAACACATTAGAGCACACTCAGCACTGGAATTACTTTGAATACACAGAAGATTTCTTTCAATCAAATCACAGATTTATATATATATATATATATATATATATATATATATATATATATATATATATATATTTAATTACTTAAAGTGGAGGTTCACCCGCAATTTTTTTTTTAAGATTAGATTGATGCTCGTTTTGTCAAGGGGAATCGGGTAGTTTTTTTAAAAACGAAGCAGTACTTACCGTTTTAGGGAGCGATCTTCTCCGCTGCTTCCGGGTATGGTCTTCGGGACTGAGCGTTCCTTCTTGATTGACAGGCTTCCGACGGTCACATCTATCGCGTCACGATTTTCCGAAAGAAGCTGAACGTCGGTGCGCAGGCGCCGTATAGAGCCGCACCGACGTTCGGCTTCTTTCGGCTACTCGTGACGCGATAGATGCGACCGTCGGAAGCCTGTCAATCAAGAAGGAACGCCCAGTCCCGAAGACCATACCCGGAAGCGGCGGAGAAGATCGCTCTCTAGAACGGTAAGTACTGCTTCATTTTTTAAAAAAACTAGCCGATTCCCCTAGACAAAATGAGCATCAATCTAATCTTACATTTTTTTTTGCGGGTGAACTCCTGCTTTAATAAGACTCTTTTGTACATCACCGCAAAGCACTGCACGCCATTTTTGGTTTTATTGCCCTATCTGCATTCTGCATACAGTCTGGCACCTCCCTTACCATGTCAGTCCTCTCAGTGTCCTCCCAGCAGCCCCCTTACCTGGCTCTACCGCTCTTCTGGCTCTCCTTCGGCTCTGCCTCATCCTCCTCCATCACTTCTTCAGGTGGATACCCCGCGGCCGCCCTGAACTCTTCCGGGACCAAAAGCACTGATGGCTCCACTCTCCTACTCGGAGTTCTGTGCTCCATAAGCCGGCCACCGCCGCCGCCACTCTTAGCAGCAGGGACAGCTCCAGCCACCACAAACTCAAGCCCCAGTGCTCCATGTCCCGGCCAACATGCACACAGTATCGCTCCTCACTTCCGCATTACGTCACCATGACGCCGCCTGGGATCACTATCTATTGGCTGATGAGGGGAGAGGGAAGGTGATTGATGGATGTGTCGCTCGGCTCTGCTGCAGTCTGTCAAGAGAAGGTAACATCTGAATGGAGCGCTCTCCCGGGAGGGGTGGGGACGGGGCGGGGCTAAACATCGATTATCACGGTCGCATGCATCGGTGCCGCATCAGGGACACCCAAATCGCGATGCACAGATGCAGTGATTAAATTTGACACCCCTAGTGCCTATAATATAATGTAATCCTACTGTGAGGAGTCCTCCTGGTGGATAAATTAAATCCTATGAGGGATGGAAGAGGTTAATTTTATAACTTTGTATTTGTACTTCTTGGGCACTCTGGTATACACACACAACAACCACAGCAACATAACTATATTTTTTCCCCAGATTTACATTACTAATAGTGGACATTTAGTAGTGATCACGTTTTTAAGAAGCACAAATACAAAGTTATAAAATTAACCTCTTCCACCCCTCATACTTACATCACTACACAGAGGATTGCTAGCAGGGATTAAATCTAATATACATAGGCATATGACAATATATTGCATCATTATCCTTGTCCTCGTCAACTACAATTATACTATTATTCCACATATTAACATTTTGTGTCACAATGTGCTACTTTTATAGTTTTATGTGTTTAATATGTAGTTCAGTTTTACCGGGTAATATCTGGATTGCACAGCGCAGTGGCATCTAGACTACTGTGTTCTGTAAGTTGCTTAATTTATCCACCAGGAGGACTCCTCACAGTAAGATAATATTATAGGCACGACCAACTGCGTGCATATAACTAGTTTTAAGTAATCTGACATTGTTAATAAATTATAGCGGCACCTACAATTAAAACAAGTTTGTCCAACCCTTTAATGGTTTTGGGGCAGAGAATGCGAGGCATCTATTATGTAGTAGATCTGCTACGCCCACAGAGGAGGTATCTATATGCCGCCCAGCTATAAATGACGCTGGACGTGGATAGCTGTCAGCACCTTTGATAACATTAAACGACGAAAAGCGTCAGTTGACCAGACAGCCGAGACGTCAACGTCACATCCGGTTTTGAGGAGTGTGACCCGGAATGCACAAGCCGGCACACATCACTCATTACACGGACACCATTTCGTTTTTATTGATTTCGCTTTTATTTATACCCCCATCTTGCTTGCAGGCAAGTTTTTAGTAGACATGTGCACAACAAAAAATTTCGTATTTTTTTGTTCCGTTTTGTCGTCACAACAAAAATGTTCGTATTTTTTTGTTCTGTTTCTCCTCATTCCGTAGATTCGTAAAGATTCGGAATTTAGTAAGACTCAAGTTTTCCTATTCGGACCCGTTTGTATTTCGAAAGACGCAAGTTTTCCTATTCGGACCCGTTCGTTTTTTCGTAACAGTTTTATTTTCGTTTATCTTGAATGATTCGTAATTCTGTCTAATTTATTTTCGTTCATTCGAAATTCGTAATTTTGTTAGATAATAATTTTCGTTTAATGGTTTGTAATTTGTACTTTCGTAAATACATAGCAACACGCGGCTAATCCATATTAAGATATACTTTCTCTTAAGCCCCGTACACACGTTCAGACTTTTTGCCAACAAACGTCAAAATGAGCGTTTTCCAAAAAATCCAACTGTGTGTACGCTCTATCGAACAAACTTTTTCGGTTTCAAAAGTCCAACTCCCTTCAGACAAAAATCCACGGAAAATTTTGTTTGAAGTCTGATCATGTGTACGAGGCTTTACACTGTACAATGTGACTCAAAAGAGATAAGCTGATTGGCTAAGATATTAAGTAATCACTCAGTAACTACACTGCCCAGGGCCCATTCGAAAGAACAATACAAGTACACAAATTTACGAACAGACAAAGAAACGGATTTACAAAACACACAAATGAAAATACGAACATACGAATGAAAATACGAACATGAAAATACGACCAGACAAAGGATTTAAAATACGGAATGCAAATCGTTCGTTATAGATGTCATTTTCGTTCTTTTGCTTTTTCGGTGTTTCGTATTTTAGTAAGATTGTCCAATCATACGTTCGTATTTTCGCTTGTTCGTTATTTTGCTTATTCGTAATTACGTAATTTTCGTATTTTTGTTCTTTTAGCTTTTCGTATGCTCGATTTGTTACGAATGTACGAAAACTAACAAATTCGTACGAAAATCCATTCGTTACCAACGGGAACGCACATGTCTAGTTTTTAGCTATTCATTTTTATTTAAATAGTTGGTGTAATTTATCACACTATGCGGGCCTCCTTTTTTCTTTCTTTTTTCCTGATTGGCCATCTATCAATTTGACTCCTGCACCCTTGGTGGATGCTGACTGGCGGTGGATCGTACACAATCCGAGGTATATCATCACCCCACTGATTTGAGCCTAACACCCCCAGCCGGGGGACATCAATCTGGACATGGACTCACTGCTATTTGGTTTCATTTGGTTTTTAATAGCACCAGCCTATTGATTCACGAATACAGGCTATTTTAGGACTTTTTACACACCTGTCAATAAGGATGATTGCTCATTAAGGAACTCATTTTTCATTTGCACATGGTATCAAATTTATTTGCAGCACAAACCCATTTCCTTCACGTTTTGGATCTTATGAGTAACATATATTTAATTTGTCAATCACTAAGAGGGATTGCATCACTATATCCTATACCCCCCCCCCCCAAGGGGAAGTCTTCATTAATTACTTTCAGCACAGGGATCATATCATTTCCATTCCTGGCTAACCATTATAAGGGTTTACTTCTGAAGGCATATAGACCTGTCAATAATGCCGCGTACACACGATCATTTTTCGGCATTAAAAAAAACAACGTTTTTAAAAACGTCATTTAAAATGATCGTGTGTGGGCTTCACATCGTTTGAAAGACGACTAAATAAAAATTCGAGCATGATGCATTTTTTAACGTCGTTTTAAAAAATGTAATTTTTCGGGTTGTAAAAAATGATCGTGTGTGGGCTAAAACAACGCTTTAAACAACGTTTTAAACCCGCGCATGCTCAGAAGCAAGTTATGAGACGGGAGTTTGAATGGAACTTCCCCTTTAGAGTGCCATCGTACGTGTTGTACGTCACCACGCTTTGCTCATCATTTTTTAAAAACAATGGTGTGTGGGCGACATCGTTTTTAATGATGAAGTTGGAAAAACTTTGTTTTTTGGACATGCTGAAAAATGACATTTTTTTTTAAGCCAAAAAACAACTGTGTGTACGCGGCATAAGGATCATTGCTCATTAAGGAACTCTAATCAATTTATATTTTGTATCTTGCACATGGGATCATAATTTACATTTTTCATTTGCACATGGTATCACATTTATTTGCAGCACAAACCCATTTCCTTCACATTTTGGATCTTATGAGTAACATATATTTAATTTGTCAAGCACTAAGAGGGATTGCATCACTATATCCTATACCCCCCCAAGGGGAAGTCTTCATTAATTACTTGCAGCACAGGGATCATATCATTTCCATTCCTAGCTAACCATTATAAGGGTTTACTTCTCACGGCTTATAGGGCAGCTCTTATCTTTACATGAGCATCCCATCAGAGGTCACCCGACATTCGTATAACATATACCACACCCACAGCATACAGGGTAGTGTGTTCTATTGCTCCAGGAAACTTCACCCAGGCTGGATTGGATCGCCCCAGCACTTTAAGCAGCGCAACTACCCCTTCTACGTATTTAATTTCCTATCATACCTCCTTGTGGGGCTTGTCAGGGGGGCAGCAGCTAACATACCTTAACCTTAGCGCGGAATACACTGTATTTTTATTTCGTTTTGCAAAACAGTTTGTGTTATGCTAAAAAGTTGTAAGGGTTGCTGTGTTATTGGCAAAGTGATATACAAGCTTAAGATAAACGTGATAGCTGAGAAAACAAATTCCCTACAGAAGCATAATGAATTAACTTATGATGTAGACTACAAAGTAACCTAGAGTTGTATAAATATTTAGCATTTTCTCTAGAACAGGGGTAATAAACCTGTGAATTTCCTGTAACGTTGACCCTACAAGGAGCAGCACATCATGCCAGCATAGGGATTTCGATATTTTTTTTTCTAGCGACCTTAAGAGCCACAGGATGCCTAAATTTGCTCTAGGGATATGGCAAATTTTAAATTATTCATAAAAGTCACTTTAAATAATCATAAAATCAATATCTATACACACAATATTGTTTGATTATTAATACAGAGAGCGTATTCATGAATAATTCACAGTATGTTAAACCCAGTGCAGAAGGTTGTTTTTACAACCAATGGCATTCCAGTATTATGACACATAGACTAGTACTTTTGATCTTAAGGACATGTGGATTGGCGTTTTGTTGAAGCTATTATATTATAGTAGGTAATGCCCTTAGCAATAATACAAATGTTTTATCAGAAGAGATTCTGGTAATACATCAAGATGTATGTACTGTAGTTTTGGAACTACTTACGAAAGTAATGTCTAAATCATTTTAACCAGTCAATTCAGTGTTGCTCGGTTGTCAAATACATTAACCACTAAAGTTCTTCAGTCATTTACATTTTTTATATTTACGTCTCAACATTAGTCCTATTGACTTGTATATTATTTTATCTTTACTTAAAGTAAAATTTAACTTTAACTTTTTTTTTACAATGTGCACGTACAGTTTACACAGCAGACTTGCACATCATAGAAGACTTACCAGCCCTGCAATGACTGCAATGACTCACATAACTCCATCACTGCTGGTGACATTTGTTCCCAGTGTTCTTCATGTTCGGAGTCTTTAGCCATCTTGATTGGCTGGCCTGGGGTGACAAAACTGTTGCGCATGCACATAAGAGTTAGTTCAATCTGGCACCTGGCAAATGCCGGGATTGTATGCTGATCTCTGCATGTTTGGCTCAGTGTACAGTTAAAGAAAACACTGCTGGCAGGCATGACATGCAAAATCTCTTTTGCAATAAAAACCTGCCTGCCAGTAGTGTTGTTAAAATAGGAGTTTCATTCTAAATTAAGATACTAAAGTAAAACATACTGTATTTTTTATTTTCAGACAAACAGGCCTTTCTTGGGGGAATATTGTCTTGCAAAGCATATTTTATTTCCAATATAATCTACAGTCAAAAATACATTACAAAATGAAAACACATGCTTTTATTCTAGTTTGACAAGTGACTATTTTAAAACAGATAAAACCAACTGTAAAACAACTAAAGATAAAAACTAAACATTTTATTTTATAATTTTTCTAATCTATTATCTTTTTAATTACAAAATAAAAACCTTGTTTGTGTAAGCTTGTGTATTTTGTAAATGCAGCGTTATAAAAACATGTAAAGGAACAAAAAAAAAAAAACATACATTGTAAAAAGAGATGCTCAACCCTCTTACGACCTGATCTTACAGAATTATATCTAAATATCAATATTGTAAATAAAAAGTGTGTTTTGTTAAGAGCACTGGGATACGTTATTTTTTTTTAACAGTTGGCAACATTAGCCTCCCTAGAATCTTGGATATAAAGGGAGGCTGACAACAATGAAAAATGTAAATAAAATAAATTGGTGTGGCAAATAGGGATGAACTCAAGGTTTAGATATTGAGACGATTGACAGGGTGAGCTAATGACAGGTATTATTGACAGGGGAGGGCTCTCCTGGGTAATATCATTGGACGCATATAGATATGATGTCATGGGCAGGTACTGTATCATAAGTGTATCTACATTGGTGGATGATGTGATTGATGGTGAAGGTACTGTACATTGCGGGTATTTTTTTAATTAATAAAGGATTTGCCAACAATGTAGACTTTGTTTACACTTGACTTTTTTTTTATGAGATGCTCTCTTAAAATTCACAATAGATTCAAAGGGTCTGGTATGCATTTTGGGGAGATGCTATAAATTTTTTTTTTTTTGTTTGTTTGTTTATTTGCTGTATGATGTGAAACAGCAAAAGTGACATTTATAAAGAGAAAAAAAAATGATACAGTTTAAATTTCCGGGAAATTACATTTATTTTCTAGAAAAAACGAAGAAAGAAAAAGAGAGAGAAAAAAAACAGCACACAGATCCCCCCCCCCCCCCCCAAAGGTTCCTCAATACAGATTTTAGAAGAACTTTGGAGGGAGCTGTGTCCCATTTTTTTAAAGAAGCCAGCAGGTGAATGTCATTTTCCAGCAATCTCAGGTACTTTTTTATTTTGGGAATGTCACTGCTTTAAAAAATCATTGCTCCTGGGCACATTATTTGTATTTATTTTTTGCATCAGTACCCCAGGGCAGTGCCCATCCCCATGCTATTTTTTTTATAACCTTTTGCCTATTATCTCAGCAAATGGGCATTTTTTATTTCACAGATTCAGATCCTATTGATGATTTTTCTTTTAAATAACAATTTTTATTTTTGTTCGGCAATAAAAACAAAGCAGTGGTACAGTCATACAGTTGTAACAAAGAGACATTGAATGTAATAAATTGCAATAGCATATCCAAAGCGTACCAGGCACAGGCGATGGGGGACAACCACCTCCGGTCGCCGGCGCCGAGCCGCCCAATCCTATTGATTTTAATGGGGTTGGGGTTCACCATCCAAACTTCTTTGAAATTTGCCAAACCCTGCTTGAATCCTGCCCAGGTGTCAGGACTTCTGTCATTACCTGGGTCACCTTCTGGTGGCACTGTTGTGCCCGGAGGGCAGTTCCGGTGGCCACTAGAGGGTGTCTCCCAGCAGTTAGGCTGTCCATGTCCAAGTAATTAGGCTGTATCTGACGTGGGCTGCTGGAGGGTATATATTCCTGCCCTTGACTGAAGTTCCCTGCTTCAGTGTTCTTCCTGTGAGCAGTGTTCCTGCCTGATTCTTTTTCCTGTGCCTGATTTTGACCCTTGTTCCTGGTTCCTGTACCTGATCCTGAGACCTGCTTCCTGTTCCCTGCTTCCAGTACCTTACTCCCTACTCCCCTTGTTTCCTGTCAGTTCTGACCTTACCCTAATTATGCATGGTCTCTCCACTTGTACATAGTTAGGTTATTGTTTGGGTTTCTGTTAAGTTATACTTATTTTTCATTTAAATTGTTTATGGTTTACTGGTGTTGGAAGTGTATTATTTGTCTCAATAAAGTTAATTTAACATTATTCAGTCTGGTTCCTGATTCTGTAAGCTGTAGCCCACTGATCTGGTCATTCTCGCTGTATACCTCCGTATGGTATGCCTTACAGCAGGGTAGTTTGACTCTACCTAGTGCATACAGCAAAGAATCTTCGTGTGCAAATGTAGGGACTACCAAAGAAGGAGGCAAACAAGATGGCTTAAAGGAATTTCTATTGCGAAGAAGGCCAGTAAGAAAAAGATAATACGTTTTGGAAAGAGGAAATGCCTTTGAGCTTGCTGTTTGTCCTGTGCAAGTTTACCTGGTCAGAATGCAGTTAATCTTTGATAAGGCTTGTGCTGCTGGACCGCTGTGGCATGCCCTGTTCACACTTACAGATATTCAGGTGATCCTCCAGGACATGCCATAATTCATAAGAAAGCTAATAGAATTTACCAAACAACTATACCAAGTCAAAATCGCTTATTATAATTGTTCCTGGGACGATCTAGAAAGGATGTATTGAGAAAAGTTGTAATAATCTACAGCAGACAGAAGTTATTAGAATAGACTACAAAATGCAGACACTGATAAGGCTGCCTTGGTGCAGGCAGTGTCTGAATCTAAACTATTTTTAGGTTGGTAACTAGTCAACAGCGTAAAAAAAGCTCTCTAAGAAATATAGCAGCAGTCCTTTGGACCAAATGCAGCAATATGTGCCTGAACTTGTCTACCACAAGGTTGCATTATTTCACCATCTGAATATGGTAACAAACTGAAAGGGGTGCTAGATGAGAATTGATCCAATATGTTGATGACCTTCAAGTTTGTTGCAGCATCCTGGAATTTTGTGAGCAGGACACCATCAGCCTCCTCTGTTTCCTGACTAAGACTAACAACAAGGCCAGCAAAGGGAAACTGTGGTACTGACAAGAAAAAGTTGTCTTTTTGGGGCTTTGCTATTCACATTGTACCAAACATTTGACAACTGACAGAGTTTAAGCAATAAAAGAGTACCAGACCCCTAGGAGAGACAGTTGAGAGCATTCCTGAAGGTTGGCGGGCTGCTGTAAAGACTGGATACCAAATGTCTCCCAGAATATACCCCCTCTTTAAAAAACACACCAAGACAACCTTTCTTTTTGAATTAAGAATTAGAAAGAGGGATTGCAGACTGCTCAGCCTTGGCTCACCCAGGATATACCAAACCTTTCTCCCTGTTTTGTCATGAACCAAATGGACGTGCATCTGTGGTTCAAGCATGGAAGCAAACTACAACTGCTGTCATATGTCTACTGCCAACATAATCCTGAGATTAAGGGGTCCCCCAGTTGTGTTCAGGCTGTGTCAGTTTGCAACGAACTACTGGACCAGTCAAATAGGTCCCTGATTAACTATAATAGTCCCACATGCAGTTTAGGAAATACTCCACAAGGTCACATATCAGAAACATCTCCTTAGCCAGCATCTCATTTTATTAAAGTGGCCTGTTGAGTTGTGACCACATCACCATAACAATATGCAATGTTTCAAATCCTGACAGTCTACATCCAATTCCAGGGCTGGTTCAGAGGGGAAGGGAGGATACCCCTTGGAGAAGTTATGAATTAATGATGGCAGAGTCTGAATCTTTAAGCCCTGGTAAAAAGACTCTTCTCTCAGGCCCTGCTGAGACATTATATGTAGATGCAGGGCTTTTTTTCAGGGGGAACTTGGGGGAACTCAGTTCCACCACCTCTGGCTCAGACCCTTTGGTGCCTGCTCTCCATAATCACTTGTAAACAGAGAAGTCTTGTTTCTGTGTTTACACGTGACAGCTCTGCACTCTGTGTGTAACCCCCCCCTGAACTCTGCACTCTGTATGTAATGCAATCCTGGTATTTAATGCCTCTTTAATACCCTTCTACTGTTTGTGAAATCTGAACGGTGTCATGGTTGAGTTCCTGCACCTATTTTCTGAGAAAAAAAGCTCTGTGTAGATGGATCATGTATTTACACTGAAGAAGCAAAACCAGTAGTAGGGTAGGCAGTAGTGACAGCCAGTGTAAAATGTGCAGAAATACTGAATCAAAAGTTGTCATTACAAGCAGCTGAATTAATAGCCATAGCTGAAGCCTGTGAAATTTCCAAAGGCAAGAGGATTAGCATCTACATGACTTTGGTCCTATCTATAAAGCCCTCAAGTTTGTGACCTCAACGGGTTAGCCAATAAAGCATGCACATTTAACAAAGAGTCTGTTTTTAGCCTTCAAGTGTCCTGGTGGCTTTACTGAAGTTGAAGGCACATACAAGAGAAGAAAAAAGAAGACACAGATGAGGCTGCAAGAAATGCAAGGACTGATAAGTCAGCAAAGAAGGCTGAGCTGAACCGAGTCCCTATATTGGTGCTGACACTTATAGTAATGCAACCAACCATTGTAAGCAAGGACATTTTGATATTATTGCAGAAACAAGTCTCTTCACAGAAGCGTGAGAAGTGACAAAAGAAATGTGCAGCACTGGATGAGACTGGTTGCTGGAGAGCAGAAGAATACCTCTGTTTGCATCAGGTCCTGTACCTGATGATGGCAGCCACAGCCAAAGGACCATGCCATAACTCCAAAACTGTAACGACCACTTTGGTGACAGGAAATTGGATAGCACCAGGATTTTCTGGAGTAGCTGCAAAACATACTGCTTCTTGTCTTATCTGTGCTAGGTTCAATGCTGGTAGGACTGTTGACACACCCCACAGAAACACATCCTTGGACCAAATTATCCTTTTCAGAGGATAGAAATAGACTACACTGATCTTCGGCAGTCTGGTCCTTATTCACATGCTTTCGTCTGTGTAGATACTTTCTCAGGATGGCCAGAGGCTTGGCCAATGTCCAGAAGTACAGCTCGAACCACTGCAAATAAACTCCTGTCTGAAATAGTGTACAGATATGGCATACCATAGACCATACAAAGTGACAGGGGTATTACAAGAGATTCCTTCAGCATTAAACATTGAACAAGGCTTCCATAATCCATACAATACACAGAGTAGTGGTAATGTAGAAAGACTAAATGGTACAATAAAAAATAGACTGAGCAAATAAATGGCAGAGGCGAGCAAAGCTTGGCCAGGGTGCCTACCTATTGTTTTGCATTTAATCAGGAACACCCCCCAAAAAAGGCAAAAGCCTCACACCTTATTAGGGGCAGCACAGTGGTATAGTGGTTAGCACTTTTACCTAGCAGCAAAAAAGGGTCACTGGTTCGAATAAACCTTCTGCCTGGAGTTTGCATGTTCTCCCTGTGCCTGCGTGGGTTTCCTTCAGGTACTCCGGTTTCCTCAAACACTCTAAAGACATGCTGGTAAGTTATTTGGATCATGTCTAAATCGGCCCTAGTATGTATGAATGTGTGTTAGGGACCTTAGGTTTTAAGCTCCTTGAGGGCAGGGACTGATGTGAATGTACAATGTACAGTATATGTTAAGCGTTGCATAAAAATTTATGGTGTTATATAAGTACCTGAAATAAATAAATATGAGCTGCTCTTTGGGTGTGCTCCCAAGACAGGTCTGTACTTCCCACAACAATTACAGGCCTTGCATTCAGATCTCACTGGATATGTTTCAACACTTCAGAAACAGTTGACAAAAATACATAACTGGACGGTTTCATCATTACCAGATCCAATCGGGGGATACTAAAAGTCATATATAAGACCTGAAGACTGGGTGGTGGTCAAGAGACATGTCAGCAAAAGCCTTGAACCCCAGGTTGATCGGCCACAACTGGTCATGCCCAAATCTCTCAAACTAGAAGGAAGGGACACATGGATACACTCCAGTCTTTGCAAAAAGGTGGTACAATGATTATTTTTCAATTTATGATATGGCATTGGAGTATCAAAAAATAGGATGGGGGGGAGCACTCACATTTGCCACATCCGTGAATTATGGAAGACGGGAAAAATTACTCAAAGGGCAGTAATTAATGGTCAGACTTTAGAGGCAAGGCGGGAATGTCAAAAAAATATATACATTTTATTACAGAAAATATACAGTATTTATAGATCAATAAAAGAAAACCATATAGGATATATAGTATGGAAAATATCCTCTGTGCATCGTCTACGCATTTCGCCTTTGGGCTTCCTCAGGACGAGCAGAAGAAATTTAGCAGTATAAAAATATGTATTTCATTATCTGAAATGAAACATATTATATTAACAAATTTGTCAAAGACAGTTTTAATGGTTTAAAATATATTAAAATCAACATGTATAGAGAGTCTCCAAAAATACCAAAATGGATGCTAGCCATCCAAATTGCCATGAAACAATTCAGATCGCATATACAAATGCCAGGGGAGTTCCTATGAGACGGGGGTTCCAAGTATGGTAGAGAGAATCTCCATGATACATTAAATAGAAAGAATGCACACAATAAATGGAAAAAGAAAGTGACGGGGAAAAAAGGGGGGATAGATATGCAGCGAGTGTAATGACATACCCGAAAAAATAGCCTTGATCTGTACTGGCGTATACACCATGAGTATAGAAATTAATTCTAAAGAATAAAGAGATAAATAACAAATGTATGCCACTCATAATTTCAAGAGACAAATGGTTACCAAAATATATTAAGTAAAAATTAAATACCTAGTACTAAACAAAATAACGTTAATTCCGGGGCATTGGAGTATCATGATGGGTCGGGATAACAAAGGGTAGGACAATCCTAGGCCTAATGCATTGCTAAGGTGTAAATATCAGGTGGCCAGGAAATCAGGGTATTTGGAGTGTTTGATATATGCAAAATCGCACTCTGAAACCCTGACTATATCTATCCTAGTAAACCCACTTACATTTGTAGACCTAAAACAGATTACCGTAAGTTCCAGAGGTTTTACACAAACATTACTGGTGTGAGCAGAGACATGTCAGTTACTCTAATTATTGCAGGCCTAATTGACAGTGTCTATAATGTTCCTACAGTGTCTATAATGGTTCATGGTCATAAAACTAATGTGGGAAAGGTGGCTCACAAGCACTGATCAACATAACATGTGTATAATTAACAGCACATGATAACAAAACCTGCATGCATTTTAAAACAAAACTGTAAGAGCCGGTTCACACTGGGGCGGCACGACTTCGGGGGTGACTCGGCAAGGCGTCCTGAAGACGACTTCAGAGGTGACTTGCAAAATTACTTCTGTATAGAAGTCAATGCAAGTCGCCCCGAGTCACCCCCGAAGTCGTACAAGAACCTTTTTTCTAAGTCGGAGCGCCTTGCGTCGCTCCGATTAGAACGGTTCTATTGAATAGAATGGGACGCGACTTGTCAGGTGGCTGAGTCGCCTGACGAGTCGCCCCAGTGTGAACCATTTCTAAAAAATTAACTAAATACAATGGATTCTTGATGTTTAGACAACAACTGCAATCACGTTATGCAAAAGTGGTTACATGTCATCCATGCACACAGGTAGTCTTACTGGGATCTGAAATCTATTATATCTGTGGCAACAAGACATACTGAAGTTGGCTTCCTCAACAAGCTTCAGAAATATGTACTATAGCTTTCCTAAATCTTATGGTGTTTGCCTATCCTGATGAATACAACTCCCTAGAAGTCCTGCCTTATATACAGTGGTAGGACCGCAAGAGAACTTCACCTCCCTGATACGACAAGAAATAGCTGTTGACAATGAATATGCTGTAATGAATGTAATGAGACATTTGTCACCACCCCGAACCCCCCCCCCCCCCTGTCCAGTATGAAAATGCAATCTTTCTTTCAGAACCTCACCGAGAAATGGAACCTTGCAATAAGGGGCCACTCTCTAGGCCAGTGTCCTAAATGTAAGAGGTGTGGGAGGGGAGGGGGACTGACATGTGGAGTAGGTAGTTCAGGTGATCAGTAAATTCTCAAAAGCGGAAAGATCAAGTGGCAAACAAGATGATTGTTAAGGGACAAAATGGCTTCATTATAAGAGCTGTACTTTGTGCTTGTTTTTTCCTTTCCATATACACTTGACATATTGCAAAAATAATTCTGATGACTTACCGAAATGTATGACTTATGTTTGGAGAAAACTTTAAAGAATAAGTTTACCTTTTCAAAAAAATAATAATAAATGCACATCTTTTTGCAAGTAAAAACAAATGGGCATTTATTATTATTGGTAGACATATGCAGGATGAAAAAATGTGTTTTGTTTCGTTTCGATTCGTTATTTAATTAAATTTGTTTAGTTAAGTTCATTGCATTCATTACATTCGTTTTCGGGATTCATTTCGCATTCGAAAAAACTCTAACGCATTCGAAAACAAATCTACCGAATTCGAAAAAAATTATCAAATTCGAAATAATGCTACCACATTTAAACAAAACTATATATAACCATTTCCTGAAATTCGAAATTCGTATAGAATTAAATCAAATTTGAATAGAAAAGATTAAAATAGAATCGAAAATACTAGAAAAGAATAGTATAGAAAAACAATAGCACAGAACAGAAAAAAAATATTTTATATATCTCTATATCTCTCTCTCTCTCTATATATATATATATATTTATATATAACATCTTCTGAAATTCGACTTTCGTATAGAATTAAATCGAATTACAATATAAAAGATTAGAATAGAATAGAAAATAATATAAAAGAACAGACTAGAAAAACAATAGAACAAAAGCGAATAAAATATTATATTTTATTCTATTCTGTTCTATTGTTTTTCTAGTTTATTAACTTTTCTATTATTTTCTATTCTATTCTAATCTTTTCTATTCCAATTCCATTTCATTCTATATGAAATTCGAATTTTGGAAAATGGTTATATGTAAAAAAAATCGAATGTCGTTCTAATTTAGTAGTTTTTTTCAAATGCGGTAGTTTTTTCTAATTCGGTACATTTTTTTCAAATGCGGTAGAATTTTTTCAAATGCAGTAGATTTTTTCTAATCAAATTAAATTTTTCAAATTTGATTGACTTTTTAGGAATTCGGTCAAAATTGTTTCAAATTCTAATATGAAACTAATCTTTTATAATCATTTCTCTTCAAATTCGATTTCATTCAATAAGAAATTCGAATTTCGTATACAATGAATTCAAATTTGAATGGAATAGAAAAGAAAAACAAGAGAATAGAATAAAATATAATATATATTATAATTGATTCTATTCTGTTCTATTGTTTTTCTAGTTTATTAACTTTTCTATTATTTTCTATTCTATTCTAATCTTTTCTATTCAAATTCGATTTCATTCTAGATGAAATTCGAATTTTGGAAAATGGTTATATGTAATAAAAATTTGGATGTGGTATTTTTTCCTAATTTAGTAGATTTTTTTTCAAATGCTGTATTTTTTTCTAATTCGGTAGATTTTTTTCAAATGCGGTAGAATTTTTTTGATTGCAGTAGATTTTTTCTAATCTAATAAAATTTTTCAAATTTGATCGACTTTTTAGAAATTCGGTCAAAATTTTTTCAAATTCTTATATGAAACTAATCTTTTATAATCTTTTCTCTTCAAATTCGATATCATTCAATTAGAAATTTGAATTTCGTATAAAATGAATTCAAATTCGAATAGAAAAGATTAGAATGGAATAGAAAAGAAAAACAAGAGAATAGAATAAAATATAATATATATTATATTTGATTCTATTCTGTTCTATTGTTTTTCTAGTTTATTAACTTTTCTATTATTTTCTATTCTATTCTAATTTTTTCTATTCCAATCCGATTTCATTCTATATGAAATTCGAATTTTGTAAAAAAAAATCGAATGTGGTAGTTTTTCTAGTTTAGTAGATTTTTTTCAAATGCGGTAGAATTCTTTCGAATGCAGTAGATTTTGTCTAATCTAATAACATTTTTCAAATTTGATCGACTTTTTAGGAATTCGGTCAAAAACAATTCAAATTCTAATATGAAACTAATCTTTTATAATCTTTTCTATTCAAATTCGATAAGAATAAGAAATTTGAATTTCGTATAAAATGAATTCAAATTTTAATAGAAAAGATTAGAATGGAATAGAAAAGAAAAAACAAGAGAATAGAATAAAATATAATATATATTATAATTGATTCTAGTCTGTTCTATTGTTTTTCTATTCTTTTATATTTTAGTTTCCATAAATTTTAATTATTTTCCAATCTATTCTAGAATTCAAATTTATACTATTCCAATTTTGGAAGACTGTCATGTTCTATTTTATTACATTCTATTAACTTCTATTCTATTCTTTTTGATTCTATTGCTTTATTGTTTTATATTCTATTTTATTGTAGATTTTAGAAAATCGATTTCTATTTTTTCAAATTCGATTCAAATTTGTTTTCAAATTCGATTCAAATTTGTTTTCAAATTCGATTCAAATTTGTTTTCCAAATTCGATTCAAATTCGATTCAAATTCAAATTTTGTTTGCGTTTTTTCGAATTAGTTTAAATTCGTTAATTTTGTAATTCGGAAATTCGGATGCATACGAATTTTCGAATAATTAAAAATTCGTCCGAATTCGAATTCGTAACGAAACGAAATGCACATGTCTAATTATTGGGGGTCTGGCAATCTTTGCATTGCAGACTCTGTGTGTAAGCTATGTTCTCGAGCATTCAGTTACACACTGACTGGAACTTTCAATGAACTACCACATCGCTCAACAGCGCCGTGGTAGTTCATTGAGAACTATAAACTGAAAGCCGCAAAGGCTTTCGGTAGTTGTAGTTACCCGTTTACAGAACACTGAGAACGAATGACATGGCCGAGTGGGCGGAGCCCCACGCAGCCAGGTCTTTTTTTTAATTGTGACAGCAGACACGAGAAGAAGATCCCTGTGGCAGGGGCTAGTGCATTCATAACATGTTACATGGTATACCCTGAATATGGGTGTAACATGTAACATATGACCAGTGATCTTATCCTTTAGTTTGAAAATTAGGAAAAATCTCTAACAGCAAAACAGATAAAAAAAATAACAATTATTTGGAGAGATGGGGAAGGCTAGAACCCATGTCAACTTTTTATGTCCGAGTGTATGTATTTGTGCAGATTTGTCCACACCTCCTTACTGGGCAAACCATTACAATGGCAAGAAATGAGGGGACATTTCTCTAATGATGGCCATATATGTTTCAATAAATGATAAAAAAAAATTCCCAAACAGTCTCTACTGATAGGGATAATCCATCTATTGTCAACAACCCATTAAATCAGTATGCTATTTATTCAGTATGATTGAATATTAATCGATAAGTGTAAATTATTGAACATAACTCTAATTTCATAATCTGACTGACCAAAATATGATTGTAATCATAAACAAAGTAGTTCAGTGCTGCCAATCAATGCTAAATGATCGATAATTCTCCATCCTGGCTGATAAACCCAGTTTGATGGAATCTGATCTAAACTAGCCTAAAATTATTGGAAGAGAAGTTATGGCTATTCTGTTGTCTACAGATTTGATCATTTTGATTGATCGAATAATAACGTGTGAGGCCACCATTACAGAGATCTGGATAAGCATGTATTCACATAATTCTTCCATGAATTACCTTAATCGTTTGAACACTTTATTTAATAAAGCCATGGTAATATAAAATGCTATGTATGTTGCCTTTCCCAATGAAATGTTTTCTCGCTACAGTATCTATTTGTGGAAAAATAATCTTGTGATATTTTGCTGAAGTGTGTCTACACCACAGGGAAGCACAATAGAGTTCTAGCTGTTGAACCCAGACGAAGAGGTTCACATTTTGTAAATATGCTAGATTAAATGTTTTCTAGCAAAATGCTATACATTGAAGTAGAATGATTCACGACAATTTACAGCAGCACCACAGGAAGCATCAACATTTTTCTGCAATATAAGGATGTTTTTTCTCTAAAGTGTGATTATTCTATAACTGATTAAGTCTAGACATTAGGGGCCAGATTCAGGTACATCGGCGCATCTTTGTGGCGGCGTAGCACATCTTATAGCACTACGCCGACGTAACATTGAAAGGCAAGCCGAGTATTCACAGAGCACTCGCTCCCATATTTGCGCCGGCCTAACGTAAATGGGCCGGCGTAAGCCTGCCTAATTCAAATCAGTAAGGTAGTGGGCGTGTTGTAATATATTTAGGCGCAACCCCATGTAAATGAATTCCCGAACGAATGGCGCATGCGCGCACATGCTCAGAATCACGTTGCATATTCTCCCTAAGATACGTCGGCTCAATGCTTTCGAAGTGAACGTAACCTACGCCCAGCCCCATTCACGTACGACTTACGCAAACAACGTAAAATCCGACGGCTGTTCCGACGTCCATACCCTAACATGACTTACCCCTGCTTTATGAGGGATAACTATATGCCGGACGTACGCCTTACGTAAACGGCGTAGCTTACTGCGACGGGCGCAAGTACGTTCATGAATCGACGTATCTAGGTCAATATACATATTCGACGCGTAAATCAACGGAAGCGCCCCTAGCGGTCAGCGTAAATATGCACCCAAGATACGACGGCGTAGGAGACTTACGTCGGTCGGATGGAGCCAGAATTCAGGCGTATCTGGTTTCCAGAATACGGCGCATAGATATGACGGCGCATCCTAGAACTTACGCTGCGTATCAACAGATACGTTGGCGTAAGTTCTACCTGAATCTGGCCCTATAAACCTGTGCTTTGAGATGATTGGAAATGAAAGTATAAAAGAAGAATTCATTTTTTTGCTTGAGTCAGAGCTGTTTGAAGCTTGTTTACCCTCTAATAACCAGCAAAGAGTCAGGTAAAGGCCCCTAGGCAACACTAGGGGTTGATTTACTAAAGACAAATAGACTGTGCACTTTGCAAAGTGCTCTTGCACTCTGTCAGAGCAGTTGCTCTAGAGCTTATTAAATGAGCAGAAGCTCTGCAGACTTCCATCATCCAATCATGTGCAAGCAAAAAAAGGCATTTTTTTTTATTTTCCTTGCAAGTAATTGGGTATTCTTTGCAGGGGGAAGCTTCATCTATGTAACACATTGATACATAGAAGCAAGTGAGGGAGAGAGAACAGGGCATGCACTTCAATAGCAAACAATGGCAAAAAATGGTTCTTCTTCAGGACCAGGATCCCTAAGGAACAAGCAGTGGATGAGCAATGAGGAATATTCTGGCAGCTGCACCACAACCAATATCTGGTATTAGCCCAGACATGGGCAAACATGTCACCATGATAAAAGGCATGCAGGCTGTCAACATAACAAAGAGGCTGCATACCCACTGCCTTTGGAGATATCAGCTTGCATGCCTATTTTAAAAGACTAGTTAGGTCTGGAAAAGGGGTGTGAAGGAGTGCACATTGTTTTTTTATGTTTGAAAATGTTAGCACCATGAAGACAGTTTACTGTACTTTTGGTATTTGACAGTTGTCCATCGGCTGACACATTTGTCTGGTGCATATCCATCATTTTGTTAGAGGTAGTGTAAGGTGAATGTTAATGAATGTAATTTAAAGTGTTTGTAAAGGCTGAAGGACAACTTACCTGACCTGATCTTCCTCTAGCGATGTGCATGAGAGCTTTGGCTCTCTGGAGACTTTCCCTCATCATTGGCTCCCACTGTCAATCACAGCCAGTGAGCCAATAAAGATAGAGTGGGACAGAGCCGAGCCACCACTCTGTGTGTGAATGGACACGCAGAGCAGCAGGAGGGAGGAGCAGCAGGGAGGGGCCAGGAGTGCCAGTGAGGAACTTGAGAAGAAGAGGATCGAGGCTGCTCTGTGCAAATTCACTGCACAGAGCTGGAAAGTATGACATCTTTACTGTTTTAATGTAAAGAAAAACCCAAAGCTTTAATATCACTTTTAACAAATACCACTAAAAGATTTGCTGAGCACATTTCCCAGTGAATCCATTATAAATAGCCGCCTATGGGGTTGATTCGCTAAAAGAGTGGAGACTAATTTTTCAAAGTGAAGGTTCATCCAGCTTAGATAATGAGGTAAACTATGTTCATTTTAAATATCTAATTATGCACAAAGGAAATAAAGGAAATAACAAAAAGCAAAAGGATATGGTTTGCACATGTTTGAATACATTGTAAACTTTGCAAAGTGAACATTTACAGTGCTAAGTAAACAGCCTCTATAGCTTTTAGTAAAGCTACCCCAATGTCTGTGCATGCATGTTACTGTATAAGTGCATGCTCCACAAAAGATACAAACATAGATTTGGCCAGAGGTATTACATCTGTCTAGCTTTTTTTTCTAATGCACACTAACAAATCAACTTTTAAAAGGAATGTATGCCAATCTTGTTTGGCCTATTTTGCAATTAATAATTTTAATGTGAATACATGGGTCTACAGTTTGTGATAAAGCACCAACGGCAAATCCAAAAAGTAGGGCAACAAAATTCTCCTCTGTAATCATAATCTATTCTTTTGAAGAATAAATATATGCTCATCCTTTTCATTTAAGGCTATGTTAAATAATATTTGCTTCAACATTAGTATTATTTTAGTTTTTATAGCACTATATGCCCAAATATGGTACTAGTGGAAAAAAAGTCTCATGAGAACACTTTCTCATTCTACTGTAACAATACTCAAATGCTCTAAAATCAAACATGTACATTTTGATGTTTAACCGCTCAAAATTATTAATTATCTAATTATTACAGCACATTAATATTAGATATGAACAATATATATGATATGGCTATCACTGCTCTCAGAGTTTTCTATGAGATTAGGAAGAGAACAATGCTGCTGCAGATAGGACATTGCTGAATCGATGAAAGAGTCAGGTAAGTGCTTAGTGAGAAGAGGAAACAACAGTGCAATGTCTTTTACCTAAATCATTAAGATAAATGCCTGAATTCAGTGTTGCAACTTTGTCATGTGTCAAAAGAACTGTGAAAATCATTGAAACTACTGCTTTTTTCATGATAAATTGAGTCTTCATTTGGTTATAAATGTTAATGGATATCTCCGGATGTTTTTTTATCTAAGAAAAATGTTTTCAATATACTGTACTAAAATAAAAATGTAGCTGTTGTTTCTTGACATTATCATGACCCACCATCAAAAACCCCAAATAGTTTCTACTAGGCCTGATGTACATGGTGATGACACATATTTGTAAATTATTATAGATTTGTAGCAGCTTTTAGCAGCTGTAGGGCCAAGAAAAAGTGCACATCTTCCCTTTTTTGTTCTACCTAAAACACTTACTGTAAAAAATTGCAATGATATGCACCTGTCAAACAGGTGCTGAAAAATTGGTCTTTGGGTGTTAATTGTGTCCATGAAACCTATGCCAAAAACATTCTTCCAGATGAAATGATTGAACACCCTCAAAGCTAGGCAGCCTTGAAGTCCTGCAGAAATTCCACATCCCAAAAAGATTTAATCAGTGACATCGGCATCAGAGGCTTCATAGCTGGTAATCCAGGACTGATTCATTTTTATAAAAGTCAAACAGTCCACGGAGTCTGTGGACAGACGCATTCTATGATCAGTAATGAAACCTCCTGCAGCACTAAATGCCCGTTCGGAAAGCACACTGGATGCAGGGCAGCCCAACAACTCAATAGCATACTGGGCAAGTTCTGGCCAGTGGTCTATTCTCATGACCCAGTAAGCCAGTGGAATATCAGCTGGAAAGCTCTCCATCTCTGTTTTGGCCCAGAGGTAATCGTCCACCATGTGATGCAGATGCTGCTGATGGGATGTGGAAGCTGACAGCCAATGGGCAGCAAGGACTAAAAAAAATCCAAAACGCCTCACTTAGGGGGGCACTTTCTCCAACGCTCCTTTATTGACCAACGGAAGACTCAAAATTATGTTTTCCACCACACTGTAACCCCCCCATTATAGTCAATGGGACCCAAACGTCAAATATTAAAAGTGCCCATTTTGAAGGCTTAAATGCAAGTAATTGGGCATACAATGGTTATAGGGGTCCGGGTCCTGCCATCAATAAACAAAAAGTTTGTAAAAAACGTAATTTTAAATTGAGCAGTGATTTTTTGATTTTTAAAGTGAAAGCCTATAAATGAACAATTCCTTCCAATATAGTGTTTGGGGGGTCCCCTTAGTCTAACTGTAAAGTGGCAGATATGTAACATGTATTGAATCTGCTGCAGCAATAATTGAATTTATAAAGCCCAAAAAAATTTTTTTTTCCTACAAGCTGCCTTTATTTTGCTCAGCAACAATTTTGGGGAGCCAATGTGTATGATGAGGCCACAATGTAGTGTACTGGGAACAAGATTAGAGATTTTTTGGATACATTCTGGTGTCACTTTGACTTTGGATAGAAGTAACTGGTGCGCTAAAATTGTTTTTTGGGTGTTGTGGCGCCTTCCCACCCTAACCCTATAGAGATAATCTTGATGTAAGCAAGAATTCGTCTTGCTGTAAAAAATTGCAATGATATGCACCTGTCAGACAGGTGCAGAAAAATTGGTCTTTGGGTGTTGTGGTGGCTTCCCACCGTAACCCTATAGACATAATCTTGATGTAAGCAAGAATTTGGCTGGCTGTAAAAAATTGCAATGATATGCACCTGTCAGACAGGTGCAGAAAAATTGGTCTTTGGGTGTCGTGGCGGCTTCCCACCGCAACCTCTAGAGCTGTTCTCGATGTAAGCAAGAATTTGGCTTGCTGTAAAAAATCGCAATGATATGCACCTGTCAAACAGGTGCTGAAAAACTGGTCTTTGGGTGTTAATTGTGTCCATGAAACCTATACCATAAACATTCTTCCAGATGAAATGATTGAACACCCTCAAAGCTAGGCAGCCTCGAAGTCCTGCAGAGATTCCACATCCCAAAAAGTCAGTGACATTGGCATCAGGGGCTTCAGAGCTGGTAATCCAGGACTGATTCATTTTTATAAAAGTCAAATGGTCCACAGAGTCTGTGGACAGACACATTCTATGATCAGTAATGAAACCTCCTGCAGCACTGAATGCCTGTTCTGAAAGCACACTGGATGCAGGGCAGCCCAACAATAATAATAGCATACTGGGCAAGTTCTGGCCAGTGGTCTATTCTCATGACCCAGTAAGCCAGTGGATCGTCAGCTGGAAAACTCTCCATCTCTGTTTTGGCCCCGAGGTAATCGTCCACCATGTGATGTAGACGCTGCCGATGGGTTGCGGAATCTGACAGCCCTGGGCAGCAAGGACTAAAAAAAATCAGAAATGCCTCACTTAGGTGGACGCCTTCTCCAACGCTCCTTTATTGACCAACGGAAGACTCAAAATGACGTTTTCCACCACACTGTAACCTACTAGATTCAGGAAAAACATTCAATAAAATCCTCTTTAAATGTGTCCTCAAGAGATTTTATCCTCTGCACTCTCTATGAGGTTGCCCATGCGCCTCAAATTTGCAGAGGCTTGAGAAGCAGACTCCTCGGGGTCACTCAGGAACTTCCTCCTCCCAGCCACGTACTACTCCCAAGGGTCCTGGGGTTGGAAAGCCATTGCTTACAGAATGACGCATGTCTTCCTCTTCTTCAAAGCCTATGAAAGTGCCAGAATCCTCCTCATCCTCCTCCTCATCCTCCTCCTCATCCTCCTACCCTCTCTCCTCCTGTGTGTTCTGTGACATAGGAATGATGGTGTCTGGATAAAGTGGGCCTTGAGAGGAAAAGAAGTCCTCCTCTTCCTCCTGTTGCTCTGCCTCCAGTGCCCTGTCCATAATGCCATGCAGAGTCTGCTCCAGCAGGAACACAGCTGGGATTGTGTCACTGATGCATGCATTGTCACTGCTCACCATCCTTGTGGCCTCCTCAAATGGTGACAATACAGTGCATGCATTCTTAATGATCAGCCATTGGCGTGGAGAAAAAAAAAGCAGAGGTGGCCTGAGCCTGTTATCGTGCCATACTGACATAAGTACTCGTTGACGGCCCTCTGTTGCATGTATAGCTGCTGCAGCATTACCAAAGTTGAGTTCCACCTGGTGGGCATGTCACAAATCAGGCAGTTTACAGGCAGGTGAAATTTCAGCCAACCGAGCACTGGCTGTGTATGATTGCCTGAAATGGCTACAGACTCTTCTGGCCTGCTTTAGTACATCTTGCAACCATGGGTGCATACTTAGGAAACACCGCACCACCAAATTGAGGACATGTGCCAGGCATGGCACATGTGTCAACTTTCCCATTCTAAGGGCGGACAGGAGGTTTGAGCCATTATCGGACGCCACCATTCCTGGCTCCAGCTGGCATGGTGTGAACCACCTCTGGGCCTGTCCTTGCAGAGCAGCAATAATCTCTGCTCCGGTGTGGTTCCTGTCCCCTAAACACACCGGGGTAGATCCACAAAGAAATTACGCCGGCGTATCTATTGATACGCCGGCGTAATTTCAAAATTCCCGCGTCGTATCTTTGTTTTGAATCCTCGAAACAAGATACGACGGCATCTTGGCTAGATCCGACAGGCGTACGTCTTTGTACGCCTTCGGATCTTAGATGCAATTTTTCGGCGGCCGCTATGTGGCGTTTCCGTCGTAATTCGCGTTGAGTATGCAAATTAGCTATTTACGGCGATCCACGAATGTACGTCGGCCAGGCGCATTTTTATTCGTCGTTTGCGTTCGGCTTTTTCCGGCGTATAGTTAAAGCTGCTATATGGTGGCGTACTCAATGTTAAGTATGGCCGTCCTTCCCGCGTACAATTTTTAATTTTTTGCGTCGTTTGCGTAAGTCATTGGCGAATAGGAATTTGCATAGAATGACGTCACCGTCGTAAGCATTGGCTGGTTCCGGTTTAATTTCGAGCATGCGCACTGCGATACCCCCAGGGACGGCGCATGCGCAGTTAAAAAAAAACGTTGATTACGTCGGGTCACAACGTATTAACATAAAACACAGCCCCATTACAGCCATTTGAATTCCGTGCCCTTACGCCATGAGAGATACACTACGCCGCCGTAACTTATGGCGCAGATTCGTTGTGGATTCAAACCAAAGCAAAGAAAGTTACAGAGGCGTAGTGTATCTTAGATACGCTGTGCCCGGCACAGATGTATGTGGATCTGCCCCACCATGTGTATGTATATGCACTTTAATCAATGTAAAAATATGTTTTGTGCCCTTAAATTTGAGTACTCACACTACACAGACACAATATAATATATTGCAATATAATGCGCCAAACGTACAGTGACAGAAAGAACTATATGGCGTAAAATTGGCAGTAATGCACGCAAAACTACATGCCGTTAAACTGGCAGTACCGCACACAGAACTATATGGCGTAAAACTGGCAGTAACACATGCAAAATGATATGGCGTTAAACTGTCAGTAACGCACACAATACTATATGACGTTAAACTGTCAGTAACGCACACAAGACTATATGGCATTAAATTGGCATTAACGCACACAGAAGTAAATGGCATTAAACTGTAAGTAACGCACACAGAACTATATAGCGCAAAACTGTCAGTAACGCACACAGAACTATATGGCGTTAAACTGTCAGTAATGCACGCAAAACTATATGACATTAAACTGTCAGTAACACATGCAAAACGATATGGCGTTAAACTGTCAGTAACGAACACAGAAGTAAATGGCGTGCACACAGAAGTCAATGATGTTAAATTGGCAGTAACACAATCAAATAGACGGTGTTCAACCGTCACTACACTGATGCTATCTGAGGCCTCGTACACACGACAGAGTTTCTCGGCAGAATTCACCGAGAAACTTGGTCAAAACCCGGATTCTGCCGAGAAACTCTGTCGTCTGTACAGTTTTGGCTCGATGGAGCCGCCGAGGAACTCGACGAGAAAATAGAGAACATGTTCTCTATTTTCTCGTTGTTCTATGGGAGAAGGCGGCCCGCCGAGCTCCTCGGCGGCTTCATCCCAAAACTCGACGAGGAACTCGACGTGCCAAGCACGTCGAGTTCCTCTGTCGTGTGTACGGGGCCTCAACTGTCCCTACTCTAGCTATACACTAATGTCAAGATTACTGACACAGTCTCACTACACTACACTACACTACACTGGAACTATCTGAGCTGTCCCTACTCTACACTAATGTATGTATAAATGTTCTGTTTCAAGCATCGGTTGTACCTGTGACAAGCTTCTTGTAGACCCAGTCTGTAAGGATGTATGCAGCAGGTTGAATGATGACTTTAACAGACAGCTTACTCAATGAATAAAGACTCCAGAGGTGTTTTCCAATGCTTCTTTATGCTTCAAGGTAACAAGGATATAAACATAGAGGCTTTTCCATAGCTAAATTTCCAATGAAGATACACAGCTCCCACACTCTGCAGACTTTTCAAGCAACTAAGACAAAATGGGTTTAGAGCAGGAAATGGTGGGTGGGAGCAACCAAACTAGCCAGAACAGCAGGGGGGTAAGGATCATACCAAATAACATAATAACATAACATGTAATAACTGCTAGACAGTAAAAGCTGCGTGACAGCACACTCCCCGCCTGGTATCGTGAGATACCACTATACTCTGTTTTCTTTACATATTATTAACATTGCATACAGTAACATGCTATCTAGCCTTCTCAAGTCTATAAGCTAGCTATATTAAAGGTCTTAAGTGGCTCCTTCACATAACACTGAATCAGAATCTTTGGAAGCAGGCATTATTAGGACTGTCTCTGTGACTGGTCTCAGGAAGGTTTTTGAAGCCCCATCCTTAACGATCCTGACTTCCACACTTCGGACTCTTCCATAATCACTGGTGATGGCCTTTGTAATAAGTCCAACTGGCCACTGAATACGGTGAGCTTGCTGGTCTTTTAGCAGGTTTGACTTATTTAGTCGTCTTCCGACTCGAAGCATGCCTTTGTTGTCGATTATTGGATTCAGTTTGAATAGTGGGCTACTCTTTAAGACTGGTCTATTTCCTCTCAAGCATTTAATCTCTTCTGCAAAGACTTCTTCTTGCACAAGACGTATGACGAACAATTCTGCGTTCTCATACTCTAACGCATTGGGTGACTCCTTGCAAGTGTGCCATCCATGACAAGACGATGTCTGATTGGGCTTGCGGAAAGTCTGGGCAATATGTCTCAATCTTGTTATAGTCTTGACCAATCTTTTCCAAGAAGAGAAACGTTTAAAGCGTCTTGCTTCCAAGTTTCTTCTTGAGCAGATGTTGGAACTCAATGTTATCACTTCAGGGCGGATTTCTGGATCAGTATCTGGATCCACCAGGTGGAAATCGATATCTTCTTTTGAGTTTGTAGAAGACTGGTCCGATAAAAACTTGGGTCCTGAAAACCAAATGGTTTGCGTGAGGACAACTGCTGACACTGACCTCGTTGCAATGTCTGCGGGATTCAAACCAGTTGAGACATAGTTCCATTGTTCAGGTCTACTGACTTTTCTTATTCGTTCTACCCTGTTAGCCATGTACACATAGAACCTCCTTACGCTGTTGCATATGTAGCCAAGTACGACCTTGCTGTCGGTGTAGTACTTAACCTGATCAATTTCAGAGTCCATTTCATTTTGCAGGAATTCTGCGACTTCGACAGCTAGGGTTGCGCCACACAATTCTAATCTTGGAATAGTGTGAGCAGGTTTTGGAGCTAACTTGGCTCTTCCTAGTAGAAAACCGACATTGGATCTCCCGGAGGGATCTATGATCTTGAGGTAAGCCACGGCCGCTATAGCCTCGGTAGATGCATCGCAAAAGACGTGAATCTCTTTCCTCAGACTTCTTGAAGTTGAAGTGGGTGAATAGCAGCGTGGGATATTAAGTTCTTTCAGTACTTTCATGGAGTTTCTCCATTTCTCCCATTTAGGCAACAGGTCTGGTGCTGGTTCAGCGTGAAGGTTATCTAAAATCTTCTGCATAAATGCTAGAAAGTGCTCTTGCATCTCTGGTTTGTTACAGAGAGTTTTCTTAAGTGCAGCAAATCTGGTTAAAGCTTGTCCTCGATTGTTAGGGAGAGTAAGCCTTGGTACTCGGAAGGGTAATGGAGCTACCCAACTGTTGGAATTGTCCTTGAAGAACTCTTCATCCATAATCTTGATGAACTCCTTGTCTTCGACTGAAGGGGCAATCTTGTTGTCATCGCAAGTAGTCTGGTACACTGAATCACCAAGGTCCTTCTGAGAAGTGAGCTTGCAGTTTATACCTTGGAGTGCTTGATATGGAACTTTGTTTTTAAAATCAAGTCTTTCCTTCGCATAATAATGCGATGGACATTTCATTGACCGATAGACAACATTGGTTTTGTAGGAAGCTACATCCAAGAGCTTGTGAGATTGGTCTAAACAGACTTCTCCTATTATCACCCATCCAAGATCAAGTTTCTGGGCCTGAGGAGCATCGTCTGGACCGTTACATAACTCTCTTATTTTATGGACTCTAGGAACGTCTCTCCCTAGTAGAATCAAGATCTTAACATACTTGTTAAGTGGTGGAATGTAGTCAGCAATGTGGCTTAAATGGGGGTAATGACGTGCAGCCTCTGGTGTGGGGATTTCTTCTCTGTTGTTCGGTAGCTGATCACATTCGATTAGAGTTGGAAGAGGAAACTCTATGTCCTCATATTCTGATGCCACTATGAAGCCATGGGCTCTTCTTCCAGAAGTATTGATCTTTCCTGCACATGTCTGCAAGGTATAGGACCAGGCCTCTCCATGAATGTTGAATAGGTCAAAGAATTCTGGACTGGCCAATGAGCGATTGCTCTGATCATCGAGTATGGCATACATTTTTATGGAATTTTGTGGGCATCCTTCAGGAAAAACCCTTACAAGACATATCTTGCTACAAGACTTGCTATGAAGCCCTTCTCCACATACCTCTGTACACCTTGTGGTTACGGGGTTGGCGTGTTGCTCAGTTCTCTCCCCGCCATCATCTGATGTAGGCTTGGGGTTGCTGCCGGGTGAAGGTTTCCTTTTGAACAGGTCTGAATGAAGACCGTCCACATGTTTGGCACTGTTGCACAGAGAACATCTGATGGTGATCTTACAGTCTCTTGCTAAATGATCGGAGGATGCACAACACTTGAAACAGATATTATGCTCTTTGAGAAATGACTTGCGTTCTTCAATAGGCTTGTCCTTAAATGCACGGCATTTGGAGAGAGAATGTGGCGCATTATGGATAGGACACTGTTGATTAAGATTGCTTGCCTTTATGCCTGTAGCCAAGACGTTGGATGCTACCTCTGTCTTCCTCACGGCAATAGGATACTTTAAATCCTTGAATTTACTGTTGGTGGCAATACCCCTTGAGGTGGTTAAAGGAGTGGTGGTTGTATCTGGATAGAAGAAGCTTGGGTCATTCTTGGATTTTGCAACCTTCCGCACGAACTCTGCAAAATAAGAAAAGGGAGGGAAGGAAACATGATGTTCATACTTATATTTTGATCCTACACTAGTCCACTTTCCCTGAAGATAACTAGGCAACCTTGCTACAATAGGATTCACGCCCTGAGCAGTGTCTAAATAGCTAAGACCTGGTAAACTAGGATCTAACTTAGCAATTTCAAGTTCATGAAGGAGGTCACCTAACTCTCTAAGCTTATGATTGTCCTTAACAGAGATCTTAGGAAAGTCGTTTAGTCTCTGGAATAAGGCAGATTCAATGACTTCGGGACTCCCATAGTCTTGATCTAGACGTTCCCAGGCAGCATCAAGGCCTGCGTTAAAGTTATAGATGTAAACGGATTTAAGTCTCTTTACTTGTTCTGAAGATTGTCGCCCCGAATACCTTATTAGTAAATCGAGTTCTGCTTGAGGTTCAACGGGCAAGCTCTTGATTACCGCCTTAAATGTAGATCTCCAACTCCTGTAGTTCTCTGGGCGGTCATCAAATTTATACAGTCCAGTTGTGATCAATTCTTGTAAAGCTATACTCTTGCTGAGCTCCGTGGCGTTGATGCTTTCAGTTTTTATAGCCACCGGGGATACTGATGGTGCGCCGACTTGAGCCATGGTTGGTATCTGAAGTTGGCTGGTTGGTGGAGCGAAAAGTGTTGCAGATGGGTTCAATCTAGGTAAGGGTCTGATGTCTGAAGGTCTCTGAGCATTTGAAGTTGAAGAGAACTGTATCACAGGGGTCATAGAGTTCATCTTGTAGTCTTGTGCTGTACCCTTGTAATCTCTATTCGCATAGGGTGGCACGTGAGCCGCGTAGGTTGACTCACTTGATTTTGTGACATGCGGTAGTTGCGGAGTGTCTCTGTTAGCAGGTGTGTCTAGTTGACCAGCTTGATTTTGTGACACGTTGCCTTCTGGTCCACATGCTGGATGATTATGAGAAAAATCTCCAACTGTAGGTGGGACTGTGATGTCGTGGTTCTGGCTTAAGACGAACTGTAGGGTCCTTTCAATGGGGTCTTGACAAGCAGCCAAGCTGGGACAAGCTGCTCCTTCTTCTTCCAATAGGGCTTGTTCCAAGACGGATAATTCCGCCAATGCTACTTCCTTTTCTTTACTCTTCTGAAGGATTTCTAGCTGAGCCTCTAGCTGAGCCTCTGTTTCTGCTTGAATGCGTTTAGCTTCTGCTTTGATGGCTGCTTCTCTTTCAGAGCAGGCAGCTTGAACCTGGGCTGCTGCGACCTTCTGGCGAGCTTTGACTATTTGGTCGCTCAGCGTTGACCTTACAGAGCAGGACCGCAGTGACTTAGAAGAGGATTTATGATAGGAGCGGGCAGATCTAGAAGATTTTCCTGAGTGTCTGGAAGAAGCAGATTTACAGGATGTAGTTTCATGTAGCTGTGCTAATCTACCTTTTATCTGTGCCTTTGCTTCAAGATATGTGCTATGCCTCTGCTGGTCAGTAGAAGTAAAGTCCTTTAATTCCACTGCGGCTTCCTCCATGCTGGAATGTGACAATAGGGAATAGAACTTTTCAGAAAGTCTTTTATAATTCTCAAATGCCTTCTTAACCCTTGAGAGAGCAGTGTTCAATTGCTCAGGATTGTTGCTAGTTTCATTAGCGTTTTTTATACAACTTAAAGTCTTATGCCATAATGCAGTCAGGTTACTAGATGTTTCTTCCTTACTTTCTTCATAAACCTCTCTTGCCTTCAAGGATGGATGAGGGCCTCTAGCGGGACGAGCAGAATGAAGTAAGGAGTCTGCGTTATCTTGGTTAAATGCAGGTGACTCTGTGGGATCTCTATCAGACATAATGACAAGTGCTGTAGTTTTGGTGTCTTGTTACAAATCTGCCAGAGCTGAGCTCTGTAGTGACTTCTGATATTAGGCAGATTGAACTGAGGAGCTGGATATTTGTGACATCTAGTGCTGCAACTGTTTCAGACTGGATGGCTCAGCTCACTATCACTTTATACAGGCAGGAATACACAGTTATTTCAGTAGATTCAGGTATTGGATTCAAAACCAAAAACAGCTTGACAATGATAAATCCTAGGGACTTGATGAAGCTATGATACAGTCTTTGAGCAGTTCAAAAAGTACTTATTGCTCCCCAATAAAGGCAAAAGTCCCTGGCAGTGAACAGTTATGGAGCATTCAGTAGAAGGCTGGCTTCATACACAGAGTAAAGGTGGCTGCAGGAGTCACACACAGGCCTAACTCTCAGTGCACAGCCTGCAGATGGTATCCTGTGTTAGGATGTTTGTTCTTCACACACACATGTGGTTACTCACGTTTCTGAAGCTGCAGAGATAGCTGTGTGATGGATTCTTCTGGAAATTTACTGTTCTGTTTCAAGCATCGGTTGTACCTGTGACAAGCTTCTTGTAGACCCAGTCTGTAAGGATGTATGCAGCAGGTTGAATGATGACTTTAACAGACAGCTTACTCAATGAATAAAGACTCCAGAGGTGTTTTCCAATGCTTCTTTATGCTTCAAGGTAACAAGGATATAAACATAGAGGCTTTTCCATAGCTAAATTTCCAATGAAGATACACAGCTCCCACACTCTGCAGACTTTTCAAGCAACTAAGACAAAATGGGTTTAGAGCAGGAAATGGTGGGTGGGAGCAACCAAACTAGCCAGAACAGCAGGGGGGTAAGGATCATACCAAATAACATAATAACATAACATGTAATAACTGCTAGACAGTAAAAGCTGCGTGACAGCACAATAAACGATGCAAAGCTGAATGATGTTCCTCCTCACTACACTCACACTATCCCTAGACTGACACTAAACTATTATTCTACGCTGACAATTGAAGCAAAAGAGTGCAGTATAGCACACTAACTAAATAATAGCACTGAACAGAGCCCTGTTCTATCTCTCTCCACTCTAAAATCACACTGATGGCTGCAATTGCAAGAATACTTTTACACTGTGGGGTGGGAATGAGTCATGATTGCATAAAGTCATGATGATAGTGTCTAATCATGACTCTGACAGTGCTCTGATTGGCAGAAGCTTTCACTGATTCAGCCAACCAGGGCTTGCAATACACTGTTCAGTGCTGCAATGCATTGTGGTCGGTTCAGGGGGGCCAAACAAACGGTCAAACGTTCCGTAAGTTTACTGAACGACCGAACAACAAAAGTTTGGCCCGAACTTATGCTCGGGCCGAACTGTTCGCCCATCCCTAGTTACAGTATCACTACACAAGCAGAGAGAGGCATGTGTGCTGTCTGCTGACAGTTTACATCCAATATTTTTTTTTGACCTGGTGGGTATCTGCAACAGACTTTTATATTAAAAACGGATAAAAACCCTTGGTTAATTAGGTACAGACCCAGCGCCAGTTTTTCACTCTGAAAGAGAAACTGGTTCTGATGGATATGAAGAGGGTCTATCTGCCTTGTTAATGTGGTGTACAGCACTTGCACTAGTTTTTTGTGTTTCTATAATGACACAAGAAAGCTTGGCAATTTCCCCAGTGCTCCCATTCTTCGGGTACCCGTTGACACCCAACGGAACTTGAATGCATTTGTCACAAGAGGGAACGGACCCGCTATTGCCTTTCAACTATGTATACCTCTCTGATTCATCTGGAGACGTAATTTGGACCTGCTTTCCTTTCTAAATGGGAATCTAAACCTTTGCACCCAATTCACTGACGTGCAGAAAGAGTAGATCCTTCAATCTTCCATCTCCACCAAGGTCCAAGAGACCAGCTATAAGATCCTTACTAGGTGGTACAGGGTGCCTGCCACCCTGCACCCTTTCTTTCCCCAGGTCCCCAGTACATGCTGGCAGTACACATCTTTTGGAACTGCCCCAAACTCAGACTTTCTTGGCAAGTGGTGATTGGTACAATCAAACACCTGATTAATGTAGATTTAGAGGGCCACCCTGTGGCATACCTGCTATATCTATTGGAGTGACCTATTAAAAAATATAAAGCCTCTCTTACATTATAGTTTTAAACCATGGTTAAGGCATGCTGGAGGTCTGTGAACACGCCTTCGAAGTCCCTCTAGTTTTTCAAAGTTAATGAACTTAGGGACATTAAAGGGCCTCAAGGCTACCCTGCCCAACCGGCAGGAGACCTTTCGTAAAACCTGGAGACTAAAGTATGCATCTCAATCTAGATTTTTTTTTCTTTTAAAGTGACAAGAAACGTTTTATTCTGATATAAAATATTGCTAATAAAATAATAGTTTTGTTCAAATTGTGCTTGCAATAAAAAAAATCTAATTATTAGAAAAATAGAAAAAAAAACAAAAGAAATCAGACATTATATGTAACTCAAAATTAATCACTTTGATCTGCAGGTGAAAAAAACACAGTACATACAAAAGTAACATTACTTTGTTTCTCTGAATTGCATCTGAACAGTGTTTATAACCTCTGTGTCAGAAAGTCTGTTTTTAAAAGAAATTGCCAGCAAATGAAGGGAGTGGCAGTAGGGCAGAACACACCCTGTAAACTTTGATTACATTTTTGGGGCATGTGCAGCTCACCAATGTCCACAACTGGTTAAAAAGTATAGTGTGAAATACTTGAGCACACTTAAAAAGAAAAAACAACAGGAATCTTTTTTTTTTTTAATGTAACTTGGTTACATGCAATTTGCTTAAAATGTAGTCGTTCTTCTTGTAGTAATTTATTGGTCTCAAATCTGCATCTATTGTTCCAAAACATTTGAAAGGAAAAATAATATAGTGAGTGCATTTGAGAAATGTGTCTGCAAGCTTTCAAAAGAAATATAATTGTAATGTATTATGCAAAATGTGTAAATGCTTGATATACTGCACAAATAACATATTCAATGATTGCTATTACATTTACTTACATACATATACAGTAATATGTTTATGCACATTCTCAGAGTTACTATTGCATGCAGCTGCAACATTTTCACTTGGCCCTGAGTCTTATTGCTGCAAGCACTGTGGCACATGGCTCAACTCTGTTGTGTCCTTTGCCATGTAGCGCTTTGTATTGTGGTTATTCATCATTGGATAAGCCTGGGAGCTTGAAGCTCCAGATTGTATTTCTGTTCCAGAAGGGACACCTGGGTTATTTTTCTGCCATCAGCCCTCAATGGTGACCAACAGAGGAACCTGGCATCTATAAGACCCATAAGCTTTGCTTTCACAGTAGTGCCACCTGGGTACACAAATGGGTTTGGCTTGCCAATTTCATTTACAATGCAAAATAAAAATATTTCTTGTAAATCAGAAGATATTTTTATAAAGCATAAGGAAAATGAAACTTGAACATTGTTTGAGCTATTGAAAAAAATAAACAGCTGTGTGAATTAAGTAGATTGGCTAGTAGTCTGTATTTGAAATATAAAGTACCTCATTTGTTTATGCAGATAAAGCCTAAATAATTCTATTTTTGTACTAGATAGTCTGAGGTTTAAATTTGAGCCAACTAAATACACCAAAATGGCAAATCAGAGAATCAGGCTCCAATTTAGCAAAGTTCATCGTTTTTATTTAGGTAGTAAAAAATTTGTACTGGTTCTGTGTGTTACATAGTTACAAAGGGTCAGATTCACAAATGAGATACGACGGCATTTCTCCTGATACGCCGTTGTATCTTTGTTTCTATCTATGCGACTGATTCATAGAACCAGTTACGCATAGATAGCCCTAAGATCCGACAGGTGTAATAGTTTTACACTGTCGGATCTTAGGATGCAGTACCGCGGCCGCCGCTGGGGGGGAGTTTGCGTCGTAAACCAGCGTCGGGTATGCAAATTAGGAGTTACGGCGGATCAACAACGATTTTTCGCGTTCGCTACGTCGCCGCTAGTCTAGTTTCCCGTCGCAAAGTTACACTTTTTTTTTGGTGCCTTAACTTTAGTCAGCAAGTGTATTGCTGTCTAAAGTATGGCCGTCGTTCCCGCGTCGAAATTTAAAAATCAACGTCGTTTGCGTAAGCCGTCCGGGAATACGGAAGTACGCTACGCGCGTCGCCGTTCAAAAAAATTACGTCACGGCGCGCAAAGCACGGCAGGAGTTAGGAAACGGAGCATGCGCAGTAGGTTCGGCGCGGGAGCGCGCCTAATTTAAATGGCACACACCCATTTGAATTGGCCCGCCTTACGCCGGAGGCCGCGGGCATAGTTTTCATTGCAAGTGCTTGGTGAATCAGGCACTTGCGATGAAAAATTGCGGCGGTGTAACGTATCTAGGATACATTACGCCGCCGCAATTCTACGTGAATCTGGCCCATAGTAGGTGAAGTTGAAAACAAACACAAGTCCATAAAGTTAGTATTATTGGAAATCCTGGACATTCAACTGCAGCAGTTTTGCTACAGATTTTTTACAACATTTAAAGTGATTGTAAATGATCACCTTGTGAAACAACCCATTCTGTTTAAAATAAAAATGAAAGGCAAAACATTTGTGTATAGATTTAAAAAAATATATAAATACTGTTTTCCCCCTTATTTATAAGTGATCACATTCCCTCTGCTCGCAGCTGCATAAGAGCTAGTGAAGGACACAACAGGGAAAGGCTGTGCAGGGGTGTGTGTCGGAACAAATCTCATCATTGGAGTATAGCAGGCTGCGTTCCCAGCATAGCTAGAAAACTGACCACACTGTGCTCTAGTGTGGTCAGTTTTTAATAAGAATGCAGAGGGGCTGGCAGGAACACCAGGAATTTCACTCAAAGGAAGCAATACAAAGAAGAGAACAGGTACAAGTACATGCTACAGCAGGCATATATCAGGGAATATGAAATTCTGGGGTAACATATTATTTAAATATATCTAATTTATTATCAGTTTACATGCAAACCTTGTCATATATAGTTTATATAAATATTTAAATGTCCTCAAGCAAGAAGGGGATAGGGATATGAGTAATATAATGTGAGGTGGTTTAAGTGCAAACTGTCCTTGCACTTTTTTATTTTATTTAAATGATACAGTAGCATTGAATTTAAAAGCCAACTTATTAGTACTTACAATCCTGCTGGCCATAGTTTAAAGTTCATGCAGTGCATTAGAGTTTAAAAAATGTACCTGGCGAATCTGCACAAAAAAATGCCAGAATTACAAATCACAAACTCGCCTCAAACCCCTGATAGCAATACCTAAACCTCATTCCTATTGCTGACCAATAGATTACTTGATACCTCCCACTATAATCCATATTCTGGGTGTGAGGTAAATTAAGTAATGTTAGGCCCATGACAGACATCAGCTGTAAGATTGATGAAGATTAGGGATGAGCTTCGTGTTCGAGTCGAACCACGCCTCCAAAATGCTACTACTGGTTGTGACACCCCTCTCTCCTCCACCCCCTCCTCTTATTCTTCCTCTGTGGCCTCTTCCTGTGCTGATGTGTTCTCCGAACCAGTGATCCTCCGTAGGCGTTCAAAGGGCTACGCAGGTACGCAGGCAAAGAGATGCCATGCGGTGCTTGAGCTGGTATGCTTGGGGGACAGGAGCCACACTGGGCCAGATGTTCTGTCAGCTCTGCAGGGGCAGGCTCAGAGGTGGTTGACGCCACGCCAGCTTAAGCCAGGAATGGTGGTTTGCGACAATAGCACCAACTCCTCTCCGCCCTGCGACAGGGACAACTGACCCATGTGCCCTGTTTTGCTCATGTCCTTAACTTGGTGGTGCAGCGGTTCTTGGGCAGGTACCCGGGCTTACAGGATGTCCTGAAGCAGGCTAGGAAAGTCTGTGTGCATTTCTGACGGTCATATAATGCCAGTGCTCGGCTTGCAGACCTCCAAAAGGAATACAACCTGCCCAAGAACCGTCTAATCTGTGGCATGCCCACCAGGTGGAACTCTACGTTGGCCATGCTGCAGCGGCTGCACACGCAGCAGAGGGCCATCAATGAGTATCTGCACCAATATGGCAGCAGAACAGGGTCAGGGGAGCTTGTTTTTTTTCCCATGCCAGTGGGCCATGATTAGGGATGCATGCACTGTCCTGTCACCATTTGAGGAGGCCACGAGGATGGTAAACAGTGACAGTGCATGCATCAGTGACATTGTCCCTCTTATTCACCTGTTGGAGCACACACTGCATGGAATAATGGACAGGGCCCTTGAGGCAGAACAGAGGGGGGAAGAGGAGGACTTCCTTACCTCTCAAGGCCCCCTTTATCCAGACAGTGTTCCTGCTTGCCCGCCTATCACACAGGAAGAGGACGAGGAGGAGGAGGATTATTGTGTCAGCATGGGGGTGGAGCCTAGCACTCAGCATCAGCAGCAGTCTTCAAGGGATCAATTACAGTCCCAAGGAACCCATGGAAAAAAGTAGTGGTTGTCACCGGTGCAAACGAATATATTCTGGATAATAAATTATATTATATTGGCCTGCTGCAGTACTGTGTAAACCTTCAAGAAGGTTTAAGTAAAAAAGTAGAAAAGTGTTGTTACTGTGCTGGTCTAAATGTATGATGTCACAAAATAATTCACCCCTTAGACTCAAATAAAAAATAATAAATAATACAAAATTCCTATGTGATAATATAGTGCTGACTCAAGTACAGTTATGTACGTGATAGATCACTATGGATAACTAGATAAATAAATATATAAATAAATAACAATAACCAGCTCTCGTGAACATGTACACTTGCGTAATGCTGTGTACCTCTACCATGCCATCAAGCTTATAATAGATAAATAAATAAATGAGTAAATAAGTGATAATACCAAAAGATGTGAATAAAAAATCAATATCCAGCTGTCTAGAGCATGTACATTGTACGCAATGCTATAAGCAACTATTTTGCCTGCAAACAAATATAAATATGGATATAATTATAAATATATATAGATATGTGAATAAATAGATAAATATATATAGATATAAAGTGCAAAATCATAACACATGTGCAAAAAATATGTGTCAAAGTTCATGTGCATTCATATTGTGGCACATCCCAAATGGCGTGGGTGAATACAACTTCACAGTTAGAGTCCAAACAGGAAGTAATATGGTGATAAATCCTGGTTCTATGTCTCATGCATACAGGGTGCTGCTATTTCTTCCACCCGACAGAAATGAGTGCTACCACCACCACCTGCTGAAATGCAAACTCACCAGACCCCAGCTGGTAGTAGGCCAAAAAACGTATTCCATTATGATCGATGGGTATGTCCTCACAAGGTGTTCCTCAATGCCTCAAAAAAAACCAAGGGGCTCATCATGGTGTAGTACATATAAAAGGTTTTGTTTATTTAAAAAATATAAAATCAAACTACTCACAAGAGAGGTGCTTTAAGACCAGCACCTGGTGTCTTTGGCAATATCAGTCTTTAGACAGCCGCTCACCAGCTTGTCGTTCGGGTGCGTACCTGACTCCTGCTACACTTGTGGTCCCTCAGGTCAGAATGCACTCCCTCTTGCGCTGTCCACCTAGCTTCTATGCGTTTCGCTAGCTTTCCTGGTGACACAAATCTGCGAAACGTGTAGAAGCTAGGTGGACAGCGCAAGAGGGAGTGCATTCTGACCTGAGGGACCACAAGTGTAGCAGGAGTCAGGTACGCACCCGAACGACAAGCTGGTGAGCGGCTGTCTAAAGACTGATACTGCCAAAGACACCAGGTGCTGGTCTTAAAGCACCTCTCTTGTGAGTAGTTTGATTTTGTATTTTTTAAATAAACAAAACCTTTTATATGTACTACACCATGATGAGCCCCTTGTTTTTTTTTGAGGCATTGAGGAACACCTTGTGAGGACATACCCATCGATCATAACGGAATACGTTTTTTGGCCTACTACCAGCTGGGGTCTGTTGAGTTTGCATTTCAGCAGGTGGTGGTGGTAGCACTCATTTCTGTCGGGTGGAAGAAATAGCAGCACCCTGTATGCATGAGACATAGCACCAGGATTTATCACCATATTACTTCCTGTTTGGACTCTAACTGTGAAGTTGTATTCACCCACGCCATTTGGGATGTGCCACAATATGAATGCACATGAACTTTGACACATATTTTTTGCACATGTGTTATGATTTTGCACTTTATATCTATATATATTTATCTATTTATTCACATATCTCTCTATATTTATAATTATATCCATATTTATATTTGTTTGCAGGCAAAATAGTTGCTTATAGCATTGCGTACAATGTACATGCTCTAGAGAGCTGGATATTGATTTTTTATTCACATCTTTTGGTATTATCACTTATTTACTCATTTATTTATTTATCTATTATAAGTTTGATGGCACGGTAGAGGTACACAGCATTACGCAAGTGTACATGTTCACGAGAGCTGGTTATTGTTATTTATTTATATATTTATTTATCTAGTTGTCCATAGTGATCTATCACGTACATAACTGTACTTGAGTCAGCACTATATTATCACATAGGAATTTTTAATTATTTATTATTTTTTATTTGAGTCTAAGGGGTTAATTATTTTGTGACATCATACATTTAGACCAGCGCAGTAACAACACTTTTCTACCAAGAAACCCATGGACTTGTACGTGGCTGGGACGAGGTGGCTGCGGATCCTGTCGTCCTCAGTGACCCAGAGGACTCTGCACCGAATGCCTCAGCAAACCTACATTGTATGGCCTCCCTGATCCTGCAAAGCCTGCGGAAGGATCCTCGTATTCATGCTATCAAGGAGAGGGATCATTACTGGCTGTAAACTCTCCTTGATCCACGTTACAAGAGTAAGGTTCTTGTCAGCGCAGAGGGAGCAGAAGATGAATCATCTTCGGGAGGCCTTGCAGAAAGGTCTGTGCAACGTGTTCCCAGAGACTGGGAGGTTACAAAATCCTGGTCCTGGACAACGTGTTGCTAGGGCTTCGGTCAGTCACAGAAGGAGCGGTGGAGAAGGTGGCCGTCTGACCGATGTGTTCAGACAATTTTTTAGTCCGCAGCCCCAAGGTATGAACGGTTCTAGCAACCATCGCCAGCGTCTGTTTTACATGGTGCGGGAATACCTAGGGGCAAGATCAGACTTGGACACCTTTCCCACCGAAAATCATCTGGCTTACTGGGTCTTGAGGATGGATCTATCCTGTTATGCTGAGTGACTATCCTTTTCCTCCTCAATGATCATGCTGATAGCTTGTAAGAACATTTATGATTGTGGGCACCGCTAACCAGTGGCTAAGGCCCAATTTTTCTGCCCCTGTTTAACAGGGGCGTGTAATTACAATTTTTGATGCAATACTTTGCAGTGGGCTCATTCCTGTGCTCCAACTAGAGTATCTGTGAGGGGTTGCAGTGTTGAGGCACCAGCACCAGTGCCTAAGGCCCAATTTTTCTGCCCCTGTTTAACAGGGGCGTGTAATTAATATTTTTGATGCAATACTTTGCAGCGGGCTCATTCCTGCGCTCCAACTAGAGTATCTGTGAGGGGTTGCAGTGTTGTGGGACCAGCACCAGTGCCTAAGTCCCAATTTTTCTGCCCCTGTTTAACAGGGTCGTGTAATTACAATTTTTGATGCAATACTTTGCAGCGGGCTCATTCCTGCGCTCCAACTAGAGTATCTGTGAGGGGTTGCAGTGTTTTGGCACCAGCACCAGTGCCTAAGGCCCAATTTTTCTGCTCCTGTTTAACATGGGTGTGTAATTACAGTTTTTGATGCAATACTTTGCAGCGGGCTCATTCCTGCGCTCCAACTAGAGTATCTGTGAGGGGTTGCAGTGTTGTGGCACCAGCACCAGTGCCTAAGGCCCAATTTTTCAGCCCCTGCTTACCAGGGTCGTGTAATTACAATTTTTGATGCAATACTTTGCAGCGGGCTCATTACTACGCTCCAACTAGAGTATCTGTGAGGGGTTGCAGTGTTGTGGCACCAGCACCAGTGCCTAAGTCCCAATTTTTCTGCCCCTGTTTAACAGGGGTGTGTAATTACAATTTTTGATGCAAAACTTTGCAGTGGGCTCATTCCTGCACTCCAACTAGAGTATCTGTGAGGGGTTGCAGTGTTGTGGCACCAGTGCCTAAGGCCCAATTTTTCTGCCCCTGTTTAACAGGGGCATGTAATTACAATTTTTGATGCAATACTTTGCAGCTCATTCCTGCGCTCCAACTAGAGTATCTGTGATGGGTTGCAGTGTTGTGGCACCAGCACCAGTGCCTAAGGCCCAATTTTCCTGCCCCTGTTTAACAGGGGTGTGTAATTACAATTTTTGATGCAATACTTTGCAGCAGGCTCATTCCTGCGCTCTAACTAGAGTATCTGTGAGGGGTTGCAGTGTTGTGGCAACAGTACCACCACCAACAAAGGCCCAATTTTTCTGCCCCTGTTCAACAGGGGCATGTAATTACAATTCTTGATCTAATATTTCACAGCAGGGCCCATTCCTGTGCCCACCAAGAGTAACTGTGAGGACTTACAGAGTTGTGGCACCAGCACCACCACCAACAAAGGCCCAATTTTTCTGCCCCTGTTCAACAGGGGCATGTAATTACAATTCTTGATCTAATAATTCACAGAAGGGCCCATTCCTACGCCCACCAAGAGTAACTGTGAGGGCTTACAGTGTTGTGGCACCACCACCACCAACAAAGGCCCAATTTTTCTGCTCCTGTTCAAAAGAGGGAATGTAACTACAATTCTTAATTTAATATTTCACAGCCCATTCCTGCACCCACCAAGAGTAACTGTGAGGACCTACAGTGTTGTGGCACCAGCGCCAGCACCAAAGGCCCAATTTTTCTACCACTGTTCAACAATGGCATGTAATTACAATTCTTGATATAATAGTTCACACAGCAGGACGTTCCAGGGCCCACCAAGACTAACTGTGAGGGCTTACAGTGTTGTGGCAACACCAACACCTAGGGCCTATTTTTCTGCAGAGTATATACGGCAGGCCCCTACTTTCAAACATCCAACTTACAAACGACTCCTACTTGCAAACGGAAGGAGACAACAGGAAGTGAGAGGAAATCTACCCCTAGGAAGGGAAATTCTCTTCATAAAGTACACACCATTACCTTATGTGATGAAAAAAAACGACATTTTTAAAAACGTCAATTTAAATGACCATGTGTGGGGGAAAACGTTGTTTTATGTCTTGTCAAAAACGACAAAAAAAAATTGAAGCATGCTTCAATTTTTAGTGTCGTTTTTCAAAACATCGTTTTTTGTTTCACAAAAATTGACCGTGTGTAGCAAAAAACAACGTTTAAAACGACGTTTTTAAACCCGCGCATGCCCAGAAGCTAGTTATGAAGCGAGCTTCAATGGAAAAAAGTGGTGAACGTAACCTCGCTTTGCTAGAGCATTGTGAAAAAACGATGGTGTGTAGGCAATGTCGTTTTTGAAAATTGAAGTTTCAAAAACGTTGTTTTTTACTTCACAGAAAATGACGTTTTTTTCCATCACATAAAGTGATGGTGTGTACGCGGCATAAGAGGTGTCTCCTGTCCACTGATGCTTTATCACCAATCTTTGTTTAAAAAAAAACAAATTTTCAAAAAATCATTTGGGACAGAAAGTGAATTGCAATCTTCTGAACAGATGCACACAGACAGCAAAACAAATGTTACAGGGGTGATAACCCTTCTCTATGTTTTCAGAAAAGCTTAAAAATAGATTTTTTGGCTGGAGCTACACTTTAAAAAAGTACCAGTTCACAATTACAAACAGATTTTACTTAACAGCAAACCTACAGTCCCTGTCTTGTTTGCACCGCCTGTATACTGGGCCAAGTATATAGGGCCAAAGGGGCCAAAGGGGCTTGTAATGACCTGGGTGGAGGGGGGAAACCCATGCTATTTTTCTCAATGATTTTCATCCATATTACAGGGACCAGACATTACATTAAAGCCGCAAGCAGTTTTAAATTACTTTTTCTTATAGTAATCTCATTTTGTGCAGGGACAGTTCTAAACACGTGCCACTTCACAGGCATACTATAGACACCTAGCAGGTACGATATTTAAAGGAATTTTTCATTTTTTTTCACTCTAAGCATCATTAAAATCACTGCTCCAGAAAAAACGACCATTTTTAAAACTTTTTTTTTCCATTGATACATGTTCCCTGGTGCAAGACCCGGGTTCCCAAACCTGTTTTACGACAATAACTTGCATATTAGGCTTTAAAATGAGCACTTTTGAATTTGAACATTCGAGTCCCATAGACTTCAATGGTTCGTGCGAACATTCGCGCAAACGTTCGGTCCGTTCGAAGGTTCTGGTGCGAACCGAACGGGGGGGTGTTCGGCTCATCCCTAATAAAGATCATCTACAGTAAGGCACTGGGCCTATGACAGCTAGTCTCTGCATTCTGTGCATGAAGGTAAAAAACCTTCTGTGTGCAGCATCCCCCCCACCCCCCTATTACTTACCTGAGCCCTGTATCGATCCAGCGATGTAATTTCTTAATTACATTCCGAACAGAGGATATTGACATCTGAAAAGGCTTTGCTATCTTCTTAAAGCCTTCTCCAGCTTTGTGAGCGTCAACTATTTTCAGTTTCAGTTTTCTAGACAACTGCTTAGAAGAACCCATGGTGCTGATTGTTGGGGCAAGGTCAGATGAGTCTGGGCATTTAAAACCTTTGAGATTGACATCACCTGGTCTTCCCAGACGATGATTGAGAACAATCCATGACACTGGAAGGTCTCAGCTTTGCAAAGGGGGCAGTGCATGCTATAAATTCTGCAGGGTGCCCAAACTTTTTGCAGACGCCATTTTTTTGTTTTCTGTAATGATGAAAATAAAATCTAACTTTTTTTTACATATTATAAGAATGTCTAATCTGTAATTTGATGCCTTTTGGAGATTTTTCCATCTTTCCTTGGCTTCGTTATGCACATTAATACAATTTTTTTACCTGGGGTGCCCAAACTTTCGATCCCCACTGTAGCAGTTGTTTGTAAGAAATATAGAGCATTCTTTGGGTTTCAGATATAATTTTTAGAATAACCAGTTTGTTTAATGATAACTTTAAATCACTTGTACCTTTGACTTATCTATATATAATAGAAATGTGTGGCAACTCAATTTTTAAAATAGAATCAGGTTTGTAGTATCTTTGTTTATCTTGATTGATGGAATGTGAGTTTTTTTAGTGAAGGTTTTCTCTATAAGAAAAGATTGAGGTCATCACAGTAGTGATAGATACAAACTCTTTGTATTGAGCTATGATTTACAGGAGATACCACCATAAGAACATATTTCTTAACCATTTTAACAACAGCGTTTTTTCTCAACTTAATGACTGTTCTAGAATACATATAAACGCCACTGTTTAAGAAAATATGTTTTATTAAAGTGATTCTAAATACTTTTTTTAATTTGTTTAGTTAAAATAAAAAAGAGGCTTATACATACCTGCTCTCTGCAATGATACTTAAAAGAGTAGCCCCATAAATCCTCTTCTGTGTGTGGGCACAAGTGCAGGCATGTTACCAAGCTAAGCTGAATGTGTGCACATAGACACACACACAGTGGGGCTCGACCCCACCACCCTCCACTTCCTCCTCACATTGCTTCTCCCTCCCTCAGAGAACAGCTGAAACTGGGCACAGCGCTGGATCACTGACAGGCTCAGGTAAGTGTTTATGGAGAGGGGGGCACTATGTTTTTTTTTTCATCTTAAAACAGGGAATACAACTTTAGAACCACTTTAATATAATGTTGTTGGCGAATCTGCGATGAAGATGATATCTTTCTCATACTATGGGCTTAGTTAACAGTTGATTTTCAGCAGAGTTGTGATGGATGCTGATAGTAAGACCTAATAGAAAACATCTAAGGGCTCTAAAATTAACTGGGGTAAAAGCATAAATGCTTCAAGCTTGTATTCAGATGGCCTACTGTATGTTTAGTTAGCATCCAGCTGCCCAGGTTAGGGGGAAGAGGTAATGTTTTTGCCACCTTTCTTGAGTGTGTTTGCAGAGTCTCTGGGATCCAGCCTCCCACCCATGTTTATAGGAGGGAAGGAGTCTGGATCCTAAGAGGACACATAAAAAAGGGTCTTAAGAAGCATGGGATACATGCAGAGGCTTGCTGGGACTTGTGGTCTGCTTTGGAATGGAAAATGTACATAAAAAAAAAGCGCAACCTAGTTAATCATGAAAAAATATATATATATATCAATTATATCATATAAATGATGTGATATTGGAAATAAACCAATATTGAAACAAAAAAAAAAACATATATGTGAAATGACACTAATCACGTGCAAAATAAACCATACATAGAGTTCATATGCTGTAAATCTGTGAAATAAAAAGTCCAAAAACTTGATAAATCCACCAAACAACCACAGAATGGGAATAGAAATGCAGTGACAGGTATGTTGAATGGATGGTGTAATACAATAAATCCAGCAAGCTATTAGTAAGACAATGGCTGCTTACCAGATCCAGAAGATATTATGCTCTGAGCCAGGCCGATCTGCCTATGGTCAATCTATCCGCTGTGCTCCCCACACATTGATCGATCCTAGACTCTTACAGGCAATCCTAGGTATATACCCGATCTCTGACACGGTTAACTTGGTTGATCCTTCACAAGCATTGAAAAAAAGAGGTGTTGTCTTGTATTGCACCCAATATTGGATGTTGAGATGGTATCCCAGGATCAGTAATTAATGGAAGTAAGAAGAAAGAATTCTCATGGTGCAGTATGTCTTCTTAAAAATGCATTTATTGCACAAAATACAAAATATACTGACATCCATAGGAGCAGACACATTTTCGAACTCAGCCGCGGTTCACACCAACTGGCTGGAACGTGATGACGTCAAGGACTTGTAGCTCCACCCTATGCGTTTCCCCCGTATTAGGATTCGTCTGGGGCCCTTCTTATTAAAGGGGGCTTCCGGATTCCCCAAAGCACCTACCCCCCATGTTGAGGGCATGCGGCCTAGTACGGTTAAGGAGGGGGGCGCTCGCTCGTCCCCACCCCCTTTCCTGACCAACCAGGCTGCGTGCTCGGATAAGGGTCTGGTATGGATTTTGGAGTATGGGGTATGGAGTACCATGAGTATGGAGTACGCTGTTTTTTTGGAGTATGGGGGTTCCCCTTAAAATCCATAGCAGACTCAATAGCCTGGTATGCTCTTGGAGGTTGGAACCCATACCGTTTTTTTATAAAAAAATTGGCGTGGAGTTTCCCCTCAAGATTCATATCAAACACAGCTGACACAGTGCACTGCGATTACCTGCGGATTTGTGCGGATAGCTGTGCCAGATCGCACCTGGACGCATTCAATTCTATTTTTTATATTCGCACAAAACTGCAGGTAACAAAACCGCAGCTAAATGCAGCGTGTGAAGGGTGTCATAGGAAAGCATTGTGTGTTTCTAGCTGCGGTAGAATCCGCAGTTTAAAGCACCATTCTATCCGTCCGTGTGAAAGGGGCCTAAAGCTACACAGGAGCTCTGATGCTAACATTATAGCTCTCACACTAGTGTGTTTGGCGATATATCACATGTGTATCGCAATCAATGTTTTTGTGCATAGGTGCCTTCATGTGTAAATTTACCTTTGTACATGCATCTATGTAGGTGTGGAGGACCTCAATTTTGTTTTTGCCAATTATTATTTTTTTACTTGAAGTGGAGGTCCACCCTAAAAAAATTGCATTAACAGGCTCCTTAAAATACATAAAAAAACATCCTCCTTGTGTTTTCTTCTGGGAAATGGGGTGAGCTGTCTTCTGGGACCTGTGTGTGTCCCGGAAGACATCTGACCATTCACAAAGCGCTGCGCGACTCGCGCATGCTCAGTAGGAAATGGGCAGTGAAGCCGAAAGACTACACTGGCTGTTTCGCTAAGTTCGAATGGCGGCGCCGGCACTCAATCCGATGGACAGATCGTCCTCGGGGGTCCAACATTGCGGGCTCCCTGGACAGGTAAGTTTCCTTATTAAAAGTCAGCAGCTACAGTGTTTGGAAGTGATCGGGTGGATGTCTATCCACTGGATCGATTCCATCTGACAGCCAACAGTTGGCTTGTTAGCCACCTGGAGTGTGATTATAACCCAGTATGGACCTAGAGCTAAAAGGGTTAAAGTTTATCTAAACCCCAAGAAAAAAAATGTTACATTTTGCAGCTTTCCAGTCCTTAAATGTAGTATCTACATTAGGGTTTTTTTAATTCTGTTTTTCTTTATTTTCATATAGAAATCCTGCAAATGCGTCGTAACGCACTTCATGTCACGTCACATCTACACTCATTGCTCCACTGTATCTGTGGAGGCAGCCATGGCTGTCACACAGGCTGGAATTCAAACATGACTGCCTGTGTTTATCTGCATTACCTGGAGGATTGATGGGACTAGTAGTTTCCACACTAAAGATAAGGGTTTTTTGCTTTTGCTTTACGTTCACAGAAAGTGACAAGGACACTGCATTTCTGATAAAATCAACAGGTATTTTCTGTACTTGCTCTAAATGTTCATAGCCTAAAAAATTTAAACTAATGCATATATCTCATTATTACATTTTTGCTTTTTCACTTTACATTATGTCCATCTCAACAAAATTCTGTGAACATTCTAAATGAAATTGTAATGTTTATGGCTTTGTATGTTTAAGGCATGAGTCTTCAAACTATGGCCCTCCGGTTGTTCAGGAACTACAATTCCCATCATGCCTAGTCATGTCTGTGAATGTCAGAGTTTTACAATGCCTCATGGGATGTGTAGTTCCGCAACAGCTGGAGGGCCATAGTTTGAGGATCCCTGGTTTAAGGCCTCTGGTGCCTATTCAAATGATAAGGGAGCTTATAATCTCTTGCTTACAATAGCACAAATATAGAGTGATCTACAAAATTAGCTAGGGCATTTTAATTTGCCTTTGCAATCCCAGATATTATCTTGGCGATATCACCAATGCATTTGCTTATGCAGATGGCAGAGCTGTGGGAGGGACTCAGTAGAGACATATCCCAACAGACTAAAGACTGCAATTAAAGCAAAACACTGACACAAGGGGGGTGATCCTTTTTCCAACTCAGATATTCAGTTTTTTTTTTTTTTCCTGACATGTTGGTGTTATATCTTTCACTCATATGTCATAAGTTGCACTGAGTAAATACAGTTGGATAAAACAAAAATGATGTCTGTCTTCATTTCAGGCTGCAAAACAACAACATGTCAATATTTTAAAGGGGTGATTCTTCTCTATACCCACTGTATTTGAAAATGTATCAATCATTGCGTACTGATGGCCAATTTAATTTCTTTAGGCCCTAAAATGACAGAACAGTGCACATACCACCCCCAAATGACTCAGTTTTGGAAAGTAGACAGTCCAAGGTATATAGTAATTGCTATGGTGAGTTTTTTGAAGTTGTATTTTTTTTGTCACCTTTTTTGGAATTTTGTTTTGGAAAATTAAAAATTAAATAAAAAAAAATATCACAATAATTATTTTACATACTGTCACCAGAGCAACACAACATCAACATATGACTAGTGTTGCAGTGATCATTTACATGGACTGGTGACTGAAGTATGTTGGAAAAAAAAAAAAAAAACCTTTGTTAAAAAAATTATTATTATTTTTTTTAACATACTGTGACCAGACAATTACAGTGTAGCCGTAGTGTACTGCTCTGGAAGGTGATCAGGATTTGTTTACACTATGAATGCTTATTGCAGTGATGCTATAAGCAATCAGATTTATGAATGGCATACATTCATGTGAATTTGTGTATAATTGTGATATTTGTGATTGGCCACATGTTGCAGGTCTGCTGTGATGGATTCACTGTCACAGAGATCACAATAGTACACAATGAATGGCTGTGAATGAAAGCTATTGTGTACAACTGATGTGTGATTGCTGTGCTTGGTCACAGTGATCACATCGTACCAGACCTGGTCCAGTACAAGAATCTGTTCGTTGGACACAGTGGGCCAGATTCACAAAGAGATACGACGGTGTATATCCTGATACGCCGTCGTATCTCTGAGATCCGACGGTTGGATCTATGCGACTGATTCATAAGAATCAGTTTCGCATAGATCTCCCTTAGATCCGACAGGTGTAAGTGACTTACACCGTCGGATCTTAGGCTGCAATCTCCTGCCGGCCGCTAGGTGTCGCTTCGTTTTTTTTAGCAACGAATATGCAAATGAGGAAAACCGCCGATTCAGAAACAAACGCCCGCCCGTCATTTTTTTTTCACGTCGTTTGCGTTCGGCTTTTTCGGCGGATAGTTACCCCTGCTATAGCAGGGGTAACTGCGGCGTATCCTATGTTTAGTATGGCCGTCGTTCCCGCACCGAGTTTTAAATTTTAACGTCGTTTGCGTACGTCGATTCAGAATTCGGCCCGACGCTAGTTACGCTCACGCCGAAACCACTGACGTCCTAGCGAGGTCATTTTGAGCAATGCACGCCGGGAAATTTAGCCGGCGGCGCATGCGCATTTAAATCGGCGCGGGGACGCGCCTGATTTAAATACTACACTCCCCCTAGCGGCGGAATTTGAATTTCGCCGGGGGAGTTACGATCCGCCGGTGCAAGTTCCGAGGTAAGTGCTTTGTGAATACTGCACTAGCCTCGCAAAATTGCGCCGGCGGATCGTAAATCAGATAGATTACGTGGATCTAAAGATCTGCTAATCTATCTGAATCTGGCCCAGTGGATCACAAATCGCAAGTGGAAGGACGTCATATGACTTTCTCTGAGGATAACGGTACTCTTGTTCATCCGTCATTATTATTTTAGGCAGGGAGGAGGGCGGGTAAGGATTGTATAAGTAGTCTATAACTTTTTGGATTAGTTCTCCAGATTTTCAGCAACTTTTTTTGTGTATATACAAGACAAACTTAATACATGCAGATCACAGTGGTCTAATCCCTTTTTGGAACATATGCCATACTGTATGTAGGGGGAATACTTTACTTTTTCACAAATACTGTATCTTTGGAGATATCTTTGGCAAAAATGTTATCATGACAGAAGCATTATCGCATGTTCTGTTAGGAAATCCTTAATTTAAAAAAGGACCACAAAAAACTCAGTCATATTAGTAGGCCAAGCATTGTTAGAGATGAAATGTGCATATCAACTGTAATTGCAGGTCTAGAGGGATATACAAAAGAAACAAATGGAGGCGTCATATCACCTGACATACACCTCTAAACATATCATCATCAACTTTAATTCTGGTAACAAGAACATCAGAGAATGACAATGGCTATTCTTTAGCAAGACAAAACAGACACGTTCAAGCAATGATTTTGCCGAATTTCATAGCAAAAATGGCTTTAACCACTTTAATACCCAGCCATAGTAACATGACATCCACAAATGGAATCTACCATCCTGGGTGGATGTCATATGGCAGCCTGGGCTTTGTGGGGGGATATCTGAATGATGCCTGCAGCTAGAGGCATTATTCAGATATCTTTCTTTTCTGCCGGCGATTCTGCGCACGATAAGAACGATCATAGCAGCAGTTCCACTGCTTGATCGTTCTTATAGGCGGCAGGAGTGGACATCCACCCTCCCGCCGCCATCCGGTGCTTTTCCGGGGGCTCTCCCGTGCCATCGGGGGCCCGGAGAAAGAATAGTCTGGTGCCGGTGTCTTGTCACATGACGAGCATAGAGATGACTAGTGACCAGATGGTCACCAGTCATCTCTATGACCGTCGAAGGCCCGGGCATGATGGGATGACGTCACGCCTGGGTTCCCAGAAGTAAACAAAGCCGTGATTGCGGCTAGTAAGCATGAGATCGGGAATTTTTTTCACAATCTCATGCTTTCCAGCCTGGAAGAGAGATGTGGGGTCTTATTGACCCCGCATCTCTCCATAAAGAGGACCTGTCACACACCATTTCTATTACAAGGGATGCTTGTATGTGGTGTATATAAATATTTCCAGTGGTAAATTCCAAATTTTGCTTGTAACTTTGGAAATTGGGCCCTGCTAGAGTCAGGCTGGAGCAAGGATAATGGGGGCCTAGCTTTTCCAAACCCCTAACTGTACTACCTGGTAGCCCAACTGTAGTAGCTTCTGAAAGGCATGAATGGTGTACTGCCCGAGGGGGATACACACTGATTCCACATTAGCTGTGGCGTTACACTGTGTAGGGGCTCAGACTCTCCCGGATGCCCTTGAGGCCCAGCTCTTTTCAAAGCCCAACAAAAGGTACCACACATATAGGTTACTACTACATAAGATTTGGTTTAAAGCAAAACAACTACAAAGAGTGTCCGGATTTACTAGTCAAAGCCCCATCTGGAATAACAATACTTACCTGGAACTGGCAAAGCTGCAGTGTGTAGCCTGGTGGCAAGCATATGGGTACTCACCTCCATCACATTTTAAGCAATGGCAGGTTGCTCCCATTTGCCCAGGTGCAAGCTAGATGGCTTTCTAAACAAAATGTACTTCCCCTACCTTCAATTGCAGCAGGCCATAAAAGCACAAGCATCCTTAGAGCAGGCGGTGTTATCTCCCACTCCTCTTTTCAATATGATGCAGAAATCCACATCCACTAAATGATTCATCTCCAAGTGCTATGTGATTCTAGCACAATAGAAGAACGAAAACTGGATAGCCGCACTCCAAATCACTTAAAAAAGTTGTCTTTATTTTTCAACTGTACACACAGTCACTGCAACCAACAAAACACAGTATGGCCGACGCGTTTCGCACTTACAGTTAGAGCTTAGTCATGGCATGAGCCATGACTAAGCACTAACTGTAAGTGTGAAACGCGTCGGCCATACTGTGTTTTGTTGGTTGCAGTGACTGTGTGTACAGTTGAAAAATAAAGACAACTTTTTTAAGTGATTTGGAGTGCGACTATCCAGTTTTCGTTCTTCTATTGTGCTATCATCAGCATTGCCAGCACCTTGGTGGTTCAACAGCCCTTGATTGCTCACGGGGCTCACCTGAAGCGGTGAGAAAATTTGTCTGTTTGCTATGTGATGCTGCTGCCAGAGTACCTGGAAAATTTTCCCAACACGTCTATGGAAAAATGGGTGGAAGATGTTGGTGATATAGATGGGGATCAGTGGTCGGAGGCCCTGGAATCTGTCAACAGCTGCTCTTTAAATGTAACCCAAAGACTGTCCCATTAATATATACTGTATATACATTTTTGGTTCAGAATATTTTTCTTCTTGTTTTTTCCCCCAAAAACCTAGGTGCGTCTTATGGTCAGGTGCGTCTTATAGAGCGAAAAATACGGTAAATCTGCTCCATGAAAGATTACTGTACCAGCCAAAGTTATTTTAAGCCCCATATTTTAAAAAGGAAGTTCAGCACTACTCAAGATCAATTGTATTGAACAAGTATCATATATATTATGTACTGTACTAATAAGAGTCAGATATTTTTCCATAGCTATATATGGGCTAAAACTATTTTCTTCTTTGTATTCTTTTCTCATAAATCCTGCTAACAGATGTGTACACGTGTTGTCAGCTGTATTTGTCACTGTACAAGCCCTCTCTTGGAGCTTCTACATGGTGCCAGCCATGATTTATTATCTGTTGTCAGTCTTCTAGTTACTTTGTAAAGAAAAGCAAATCTGACTACCAACTCTAAGTAAAGTAGTTTTTGAATAATAAATAAGTAATATTTATAACTTAGCAGGATTTTCACAATAGCTTGGAGGTTTGTGTCGGAATATTATTGTATGATTCATGTGTCCATTAAAAACATGAAAGCATGGGGGAATTCAATCTCTTATAGTTAAACATGCAGTGTGCTCTTATTTGCATGGTTATACTAAAACATTTTTAATTTTTCAAGGAAAAATTTTCCTATACCTACCACCAAAAAATAGTTTAACCTTGCACTTGCATGTTTACTTTTCCTTGTTATTAATACATATTTCATAGAATCCTGCTCTGATTTATAGCCAGGACACATAGATGTGGTACGCTTGGGGAGGAAAAAAACATATGTATTAGGCCCCTTTAACTCACTGGTATTCTTACTGCTTCTATATGTGACAGCTTCCCACTGTCACTGGTTCCTATGCTTGCACGTGCCATGTCCCTATGAACAGTAAACTCAAATGTGTTGTGCTATCCAACGATTAAAGTGAAAATGCATAAATAAATATATGAAAATACATCAAGCAGAGAACAAAAAATAAATAGATGCATATAAGTGCTCAAAAATACAAGTCAATGAAAATGTTATATAAGTGCTCAGAAAATCATTTCAAACAAGTCCCACATAATCAAGAGAGGGCTCAGTGCAAAGTCCATAGAAAAATGTATGTGCCAATAAATTCCAGTAATCCAATAAGATAAGTGACACTCTTCACCCAGGTGTGCACCACTAGTCACAAGCTGCTTATCAGGTTTTAAGACCTCAAAAAAATGAGGTCTGACTGCGCTTTGGGAAAGATCCCACAAGGGTGGTTGGATGATGACTCCCAGGTATCAGATGGAGCTCATCTTGTCAGCCGCAGCAATCCATCACATGGTAGATAATACTTAGTAAGAGGCAAGAGGAAGACAATCTCTCATAGCGTGGTAGTTAATAAAATGCAGTGTTTATTAAAGTTAAAAACTACTTAGAAATATAAGCAGACAATATAACAAGGACAATATAATAGTCCCCTAATGCGCTTAACAGGAAATAATTATTTCCCACCGGGGAAAGATAATAAATTATATTTAAAATGCACCACATCGCCCTATTTGAGACTAAAAGACGTTATGAGAGGAAATGTCCTATGTTCATTAATTGAACTGCAGGAAAGATACAGACCTACCCCTTGGGAAGCCTGGAGATATAAACAATTGCAACATTTTGTAGACACACTCCCAAAACCTCTTTGGGGGGTAGGTAGGTTGAATGTATTCGAAAAATTAGTTGATCAAAAGGAGACAAATAGGCATGGAATCTCTATCATCTATAAGTTGTGGATGACATACCTTGAACAAGGAGCCATATGCCCAACGGAGAGCTGGGAATTGGAACTGAACCAAGTTCTACCAGAAACTATGAGAAGCAGAGTATTAGATTATGTCCACTCTACATCTGTGGATACACAGATAAAAGAAATGAACTTTAAATTATTAGTTAAATGGTACTTTGTTCCAGCAAAACTAAATAAAATAAATTCCCAGGAGTCACCTCTATGTTGGAGGGAGTGTGGGGAGGTGGGAACCCATGCCCATATTTGGTGGCAGTGTCCGAAGATTCAGGTATATTGGGGCCAAATATTAGAACTAATTAAGGAGATTAGTGGTAAAATAAGCTTGGACCCTTGGCAATGCCTGTTCCACGCCACGGCTATCCCCAGGAAAAAATACAAAATGGCAATTATTCCAATACTATTAAACGCAGCAAAGACATTAATCCCGAAAAGGTGGAAGGACAAACTACTGTAGCTCCCCCGATACAAGAATGGTTAAGGGAGGTAGAAAGGATAAGAATTATGGAGGAGGTAACGTACCAGCATAAGGAGCAGAATAGTGGTGATATTGGAACATGGGGAGGTTGGACGAAGTTTAGACAGTCTATGGTCTACATGCGCTATATGTGCAGGGAAGACAGTATTTAGGTTACACTGGCCTGCTGGGTTTGTGGCAGGAGTCAGGGCCTTTCCCTCCCCCCCCCCCCCGGGAGGTTGTCTTGGGGGGGATTCCCCTCTCTCTTTCTCCCTTTCCCTCCCTTTCGTTTTTCTGCAGAGAGGGGAGGGGAGAGGAGAGGAGGGGGGAGAGTATTTTTGAGAAGTCACACGATTTAAAGGGTGAGAAGCACATGAGGCACTTAAATAAAATAGTTTGGGGGAGATGAGGGGTTTCTCTCCTCGCCGCTTCCCCCTCCCCCCCTTTTTTTTTTATTATGAGAGGTATATAGGCACATAGGTAATGGGGGTAGAGTTTTACTCTTGCCCCCTCATACTAAATAGACAGGGCACAGACACTAAGGGCCAGATTCACAGTGGAGATACGACGGCGTATCTGCTGATACGCCATTGTATCTCTGTTTCTATCTATGCGACTGATTCATAGAATCAGTTACGCATAGATAGCCATAAGATCCGACAGGTGTAATTGTTTTACACTGTCGGATCTTAAGATGCAATACCGCGGCTGCCGGTGGGGTGAGTTTGCGACGTAAACCAGCGTCGGGTATGCAAATTAGGAGTTACGGCGATTCCCTGCGGTTTTTCGCGTTCGCTACGTCGCCGCTAGTCTAGTTTCCCGTCGCAAAGTTAGTCGTTTTTTTTGGTGCCTTAACTTTACACAGCAATCGTATTGCTGTATAAAGTATGGCCGTCGTTCCCGCGTCGAAATTTAAAAAATAACGTTGTTTGCGTAAGCCGTCCGGGAATACGGAATTACGCTACGCGCGTCGCCGTTCGAAAAAATGACGTCACGGCGCGCAATGCACGGCGGGAGTTCGGAAACGGAGCATGCACGGTAGGTCCGGCGCGGGAGCGCACCTAATTTAAGTGGCACACGTCCATTTAAATTGGCCCGCCTTGCGCCGGAGGCCGCCGGCGTAGGTTTTCATCGCAAGTGCTTGGTGAATCAGGCACTTGCGATGAAAAATTGCGGCGGTGTAATGTATCTACGATAAGTTACGCCGCCCCTGCCCTACGTGAATCTGGCCCTAAAGGACTAGAAATGGAATCGGGGCACTTAGCACAACGGGAGAGGGGGGGAGGGAGAGGAGGGGAAGTCAGAGGGGAAAGGGTAAGGGCGGAGGTGAGAGTAAAAGATCAGAAGGACGCAGGATTGACCCATACTGTTGTTTTATGTGAGTTGTTTTGTTATTTATGTCCATAAAAAAAGTTGAACTTATTTTAAATGTGAAAACATTTTTTGTATGCTTACTGGTAATGAATTGTAAAATAAATATGTGTTGTTTTTTTAAAAAATTGAATAAAAACAAATTGAAAACTAAGAAATATAAGCAGACAAATTTCATTAAAACACCAGTAATTCCCAATGAACACCTCAGTGGTTGTGATTACTGTATCTCCGCCGGACGCGTTTCATCCTACAGGACATCGTCACTGGGGCATACTCTGTGGTGTGGAGAAGAGTCCTGGTGTCCCTGCAGTCTCTCCAGCATGCAGGAAAAGGAAAAACAATTTTGATAGACGTACTAAAGGAAAATTTCCCAATGAGTGACACAGCTTGTCAATTTTAAGAAGCTACTTCATAGCTTGTGACCATTTGGCTAATTGCAATGACTGGGAAAGGTTCACTTCCAAACGATGCATAGAAGTTATAGCGTCTACAAAATAGGGGATAGATTTATAGCATTTTTATTATTATTATTTTTTTACTAGTAATGGAGGCGATCTGCGATTTTTACCGGGACTGCAACATTATGGCGGACACATCGGACACTTTTGACAAATTTTTGGGACCATTGGCATTTATACAGCGTCACTGGCGGTTAAGGGGTTAACACTAGGTGGCGAGTAAGGAGTTAATTGTGTTCCCTAGTGTATTTCTAACTGTAGAGGGATGGGACTGTCCTAGAGGAAATTACAGATCGTAGTTCCTAGCTATTAGGAACTCACGATTTGTCTTTCCTCACAGAACAGAACGTCCCTGTTCTGCCTCCCGTGCCTGCGATCGCTTGCTATCCCGCTTAAAGGGACCGACGTACACCTACGGGATTGTGCCGACCTGCTGCAGTATAATGACGCCGGCTGGTCGGCAAGTAGTTAACTACTTAACCTCCAGAAGATTTAACCCCTTCATGACCAGGACATTTTCGGTGGTAGGGCATTGCGTTATTTTAACTGACAATTGTGCGGTCATGCGACACTGTACCCAAATAATATTTATTAACTTTTTTTCCCCACAAATAGAGCTTTCTTTTGATAGTATTTGATCACTTCTGTGATTTTTATTTTTTGCGCTATAAACAAAAAAAGACAGACAATTGTGAAAAAAAATCTTTTTTTTACTTTCTGCTATAAAACATATCCAATAAAAAAATGTGAATTTTTTTTTTCTTTTTTATAAATGTAGGCCAAAATGTATTCTGCTACATATTTTTATTTTATTTATTTTTTACTAATAATGGTGGTGGTCAGTGACTTATAGCAGGGATGCAATATTGCAGCTGACTATCGGACACTAACTGTCATATTTGACCCTTTTTGGGGACCAGTGACACTTATATAGTGATCACTGTACTAATGACACTGGCTGGGAAGGGGTTAGTTATCAGGGATGATCAAAGGGTTAACTGTGTGCCTGCCCAGTATTTTAGTGTACTGTGGGAGCCGTTTTTACTAAGGGAGGGCATGAATCCATGTCCCAGCTTTGCAGGAACATAGGTTCCATGCCTTCCCTACTGACAGAACAGCGTTCTGCCTTGTTTACATAGGCAGACCGCCACCATATGCTGGATGACATTGAGTTTTAGATACCTGCAGATCAGCTCCCGCTTTGTATAATCACAGCGGAAGAGGGTTACCACTGGTGCGCATGCACGTCCCAGACCCAGAAGTGTTGGATCACATACTAGGTATGTGATCCAGTGCAGCAGTGCCATCTTGCCTCCATATAAGTAAGTTAAACGAAAGGTAGTCATCATTGATGCACACCCTCATTGTTACCAGCCACACGTCTTATGCTTTTTGTATCTGTGTTTTTGTAGTTTGTGTTTTGCCCCCTTCCTTTATATTTTTCCTTTATTTTTCCTTTATAGATCTAGTTGTTTATGGAATGAAATGTGATTGCTCTTATCTATGCATGGCCCGCTGGGCTTCCAGGCTTGACATGTGGGCACCCCATCTATCTTCCATCTTTGCCTCCTATCTGCAAAGCCAGGTTTTGCTAGATTTTCACCAGATAGAATCATACACCCTTCTGGGCATTTGTTGTAAAGTGATGTGCCATATGTTTAAATGTTTTGAACTATCCACTTTTAAAAGCTATTTATATGTGTGCAATATGTATCTTCTTTTTTGTTTAGTATCCTAATGCTTCCTTTATTTTCAGTAATTACTCTCAACCACACCCTCTAAACCCCTGAAGAAGCTACCATTGCGAAACGCGTTGGATCATCATCACCTGTCCTCCTTTTTTTTCTCTCACTATATCATATTTTGATTATATTTGTTTAGATTCTATACTTATGTTGTATGAGAGAAGATGATATTGAGGGTGGCTGATCTGATCATTACCTTTGAATGTGTTAGTTGTACTGTGGGGGATTGATACATGCCCCCCAGAAACTTTTAATGGAAAAACTTGTATGTGATAAAGTTCTTGATTTTAGAAAAATGTCTATTTAAATGTATTCCGTGGGGAGGTTTACAGTACCATTTTAAATCCCATTCATCCTTCTTTTGTTTTTTTTGTTGATGCAGTATTGGGATGAGGAGCTGTACAATTTATCGCATGACAATCGTGGCAAAATTGATTGGGGTGCCACTAAGAAATAATGGCATCGCACAAGAGCCCTGCGATTTGCCACAATTTCTAATTGTAGGCAGAATTTTGCCTGCGATTCAGATCGCTCCAGTGTGAATGGAGCCTTAGAGACTTAATGCATCTGTCTATTTCAGTGTCATTTTGGATAGAAGACTTTCAACATGTAGGTCATGGTGGTTACGCAGTCAGGCCCCATTCACACCTTAGCGGTTTTCCTTTTTGAAGCTTGTAGCTCTAAAAAGCTCAATAAGCCAAATACCATTTTTTTTCAACAGCCCCTGTTCACATCTGAGGCCTCGTACACACAAACGTTTTCCTCGACAGAATCGATCAAGAAACTTGGTGGCAGAGCTTTTTTGCAGAGGAAAACGGTCGTGTGTATGTTTTTCGTCGAGAAAACTGTCGTGGAACTCGACGAGAAAAAAAAAAGAACAAGTTCTCTTTTTCCTCGTCAGGAGTTTCAATTTCCTCGTCGTGTTCCTCGTCGGGCTGGTTTTCGTCGAGAAACACGATCGCGTGTATGCTAAGAAACCCATGCATGCTCAGAATAAAGTATGAGATGGGAGCGTGCCTTCGGTAAAAGTAGGGTTTGTAATGGAGATAGCACATTCGTCACGCTGTAACAGACTGAAAAGCGCGAATCGTCTCTTACCAAACTTTTACTTAACACGCAGTAACATGAGATTAGCAAAAGCAGCCCCAAGGGTTGTGCCAGTGGAATCAAACTTCCCCTTTATAGTGCCGTTATACGTATTGTATGTCACTGCGTTTGAGAACAACGAGATTTTGTCTTGATAGTGTGTATGCAAAGAAAGCTTGTCAAGATTCTCGACAAGCCTGACGAGGAACTCGTTGAGGAAAACGATGTTTTATTTACGACGAGTTCCTCGGTCATGTGTACGAGGCCTTAGTGTTCTGTCACCTGAAGCAAATTGCCTGTCCCTAAAAAAAGTACAGGAGCTTCTTTTTGGCAGTCTACAAGCTTTTTTGGCCCCGTTGACTTCAATAAAAACACCTGATTTGAGCATTTTACAAGCGTTTTGTCGCTCGTTTGCTACTCAAACAGCAGCTCTCCACCCCTAATTTCCTCACATTCTCCTCCTCCTAGTGCTTTCTATTGACTCAACAAAAATGCCCGAAGCTGTAAAACGCTTGTAATACAATTCTGAAAAGCTTAAAAATTACTTTAAAAACTTTTGTAAAAAAATGCAAAATTGCTTAAAAAAAAGCCAGTAAATTGCTATGCTCTGGTGTAAATTGCGCCTCAGAGCTTCCTGCAGAAATGTGGCCATAATAGGGAGTGGTTCTGCAAGCAACATTTCACAGATACTTTTTTAAAGGTAAAGCACATGCATTTCACAGTAGAATGCAACAGCAACATTTCACTGTTACTTATTTTATTTTAATGGTATATACAGAAAAATCCATGTTAGTATTACCATGGTATAAGTAGTGCTTGGAAAATTTCACAGTGTTATAATTAAGAATTAAATTCTTAAAAATTGTAATTCATCTTTAAAAAGAATCAAAAGGTAAATATCAACACTAATTAATTAACTACAGAAAGAAGTGCCTTGTAATCCCTATTAACAAGAGCTTTCATCTTTTTAATATTTCTACATTTTGAAACTTGCATTACATGTAATTTCCTTACTTGCAAAGTAAAGCCAATTAATAAGTAAAAGTTAATGACAGATCTAATGCTGTTGTTTTTTTAATCTTTTCAATATTTGTTTTTGAAGTTTCGTGCAGCCAACTTAAAAGACTTCACAGTAATGTACTAATGAGCTTCATTCACATAATATAAAAAGAAAAGAAAAAATAAATATAATTTGCTTAATGTCAAGTGAGGTTTTCTATATATGTTACTGCACTTAAACAATTTGGTACAGTTCGAGTGAAGGTGACATTTGAAAAGATATGCAATAATACCTAAAAAAATTACAAACACAACAAAGAAAGATGGAAATGTATAACATACTAGTTTAAGCAAAAACAAATTAGAGCATTGGTTTTCAAATATGACCTATGTTATTTGTGTATAGGAACACAGATGAATCAATCACTTATTAATTTGATAGGTAGTGAGGAAGTAGTATGTGTGCTTTGCACACAATTGCAGCTCAGCCCTATTTAAGTGAATGGATCACATTTAGTGGTGGGTAATGCCCACCAAGCACAACAGGGAGTAGTTTTTGCTGCTTGTACACCCCCGTTCACTGCCTTTACAGCTTAAGAAGTGAGGTGGGTGGGGGGGGGAGCTCAACCACATGTTTTTGCCTTTTCTAATTTATTCAGGCCCTGAAAACCTGCACCACCACACCGCAAGTGCGTGTATTGCATCCATTGCGGCTTGGCCCTATTCAGGTTAATAAATCATGTTCAGTGAATGGTACTACCTGCCAAGCATTATAGGGGATAGTTTTTGCTGCGTGTACACCCCTGCACACCCCTGCTCACTTCACTGCCTTTGCAGCTTAAGTGGGAGCCGTTGGGGGGGACGAATTGGTAAAAATGCAGCTCAACCATGTTTTTTTTACCTTTTATGATTTATACAATTTTACTCTGAAAATGTATTTTTCATGAATATGCTGAAATTCCAACTTTGTAAAGCTGAACTCTAGACAGGTATAGGTTTAGGCCTTAATAAATAAAAATTACAAAAACATTATACTATACTATTTACCAAAACACCACCACATGCAATTTTCTATAAATAACAGAAGAAGAGCACATTTTTTAGCTATTCACTCATGTCTCTGGTGTTTTATAATACTTCATTGTTATAAATATCATCATGTACTGTTTCACACTTTTTCTTATTATGCACATCACAAATATTCTTACAATTAGACATATCCCTCCATAATTTTTTTTTAGTTATCAACCTACCATTATCTGCATTTTCTTTTTTTTTATTTAGCTATTCCAGTCTCAGACGACTCTTTGAAATATTTCCTATAAGGTCACAATCCCAGGGTCTGTTCACTGAGGAGTCGGACATGTGGGGTGTCTGTTTTCCACACTATAGTTTCTAATGATTCTCCTTCTGAAGTATTCCATGAGGACATAACACATAAGGTGGCAGAGCTAGCTGGTGTAATCAGATTTGAATGATACTTATCTTTGTGTGTCCCAATATTTTTCTATCCTGGTTAGATCAAGTTAAAGTATTGTACACACTGGCCAAATATCGGCTGAAATTTGCCATTACAGTAGATACCGGCCGGGATTCAGTCCTTGTTTGATAGAAGCCGATCTCATGACCAGCATCTCTCGAACGAGCATGCTGAAAATCCAGCAGCTGATCGGCATCCAATTAGTGCTCTCAGCCAATGGTTGCGTGTATTCTGGTGATATAGGGCAGCCCCCCTGTTGTAACACAATAGCACAGATGGGAGATGGCTGTACTAATCAAAGTTAGTACAGAGACCTCCTCATGAGTTGCTCAGTTAAAAAAATTACCCTGTGTACCAGGCTTTACCCTCTTCTATCCAGGTAGTAGGCAATATCTTTCAATGAAAGCATCAGTTTATTGGAAATCTGGTTTGAAGACCAACCTTAGAGTGAGCCTGTGTTTCTACTTTGCAAGGAAATATTAATGCATACTGAAGAAGCAATGAAAGCACTTTACAACATCTCCGAGTCCTCATTCATCTATGTGGCTATAGGCTTTGTGGAGAAATTAAACTTATAATTTTAACCAGTTGCTGACTGTGTCACGCAAATATACTGCAGCACAATGGCGCTGCTGGGCGAAATAACATTGCCATTAATGCCATTAAATGCCATTAAAATTCCAAAAATCTTTTGCATAGTTTGCAGACGCTATAACTTTTAGGCAAACCGATCAATATACGCTTTTTGCAATTTTCTTTTACCAATAATATGTAGAAGAATATATATTGGCTCAAACTGAGAATTTTTTTTTTTTTACTTTTGGGAATATTATAGCAAAAAGTTAAAAATATATATTTTTTTTCAAAATTGTTGCTCTTTTTTTGTTTATAACATAAAAAAAATTAAAACCGCAGAGGTGATCAAATACCACCAAAAGAAAAAAAAAGGACGCAAATTTAATTTGGGTACATTGCCGAATGACCGGCAATTGTTAGTTAAAACAACACAGTGCCAAATTGTTCAGGATGGGGGTAAAACCTTCCAGGGCTGAAGTGGTTAAAACCGAGGCACTGAAATTCCTACTATTTTCCATGGAGAGCAGAATCTTAACAGCCAGACAGACTTCTAAGGCAAACACATAGCAGGTGTTTGTCTAGTGCTGAAAAAAATGCCCAATTGAATGTGATATTTAAGGACTATTGAAAATTAATTACTTTATGCTAAATGTAGTTAGCGAGATCAAGATTTCAGGCCGGGTTCACACTGGTCCGACAAACGCTCCGACATTGGAAGCTCATGACGCATGACGTGTGAAAATCAATGTTTCCCTATGAGAGCCGTCTTAACTGGTCCGACACAAGTCGGTCCGACTTTGAAAATGCTCCCTGTACTACTTTGGTCCGACTTTGATCCTACTTCAGCCCATTGAATATCATTGAAGTCTGATCAAAGTAGGATCCTTGTCCTTACCATCCGACTTTTGACATCCGACTGTGATTACAGCAGCAGTAAAAAAGTAATTTATCTCACTCTGGGATTGTTTTGATTGGTCAAAGAACAAGTCATACTATAACAAAGTCAGAGCATCCTGTTCATGAAAGTCGGATGGATGTAGGACCAATGTAGGACCAATGTAGGACCAATGTCGCAGAGCAAAGTAGGATGAAAGTCGTACTACTGTCGTGTAGTATAGTGTGAACCCAGCCTAATTGAGGCATGCACCCCAGGAGATTAACGATGACAATTGGAAATGGCAGGTAAAAGATCCAGTGGAACCAAACACATAACATGAAAGCATTGCATAACAACAATAAACAGTCAGTTATTTAATAGCATAAAAATAGAACAGATACAATAGTAGCATAATAAACCTGGTACAATAATCAAAGGATATTGCATAAATTCCAACAGTTCATAGTAACAATAATCGAGATAAATATGATTGGTTCATACTGGAAACAATAACATAAAGCCAATTTGTTGGAACTTTGATGGGAACTCAGTATGCTCTCCTCCAATGATCAGACTTGTCCTGACATGCCCCAGCTGCACAGCCATTCACTGGGAAGCTCATTGTACTGCTGCTTCTCTTCCCCAAGCTCTTATGCAGCTCAGAATAGAGAAAATGTGATCACTTATAAAAAAAAAAGGGACAAAAAGTATTTATAATGTTTTTTTTATATCTATACACAAATGTTTTGCCTGGGTTGTTTTACAAGGTGATAGTTTACAATCACCTTAATTTTGAATGAATCAAGATTCACAAACTGGTTTGTTAATTTCTGTTGGTCACTCTGGGGGAATACATATATCTACATGAAACACTGAGGTTGATTTACAAAATTCGGTGTAGCTCTGCATAGAAACCAATCCTCTTGCAGGTTTTTTTTTTCAAAGCTTAATTAAACAAGCTGAAGTGAGAAGCTGATTGGCTACCATGCACAGCTGCACCAGACGTTGCATTCTCCAGTTTTAGTCAATCAACCCCAATGTGACTAATTGAATCTGTCTTTATATATAAATGCAGAAAATATAGCAGTGTACATGAAGCAGAAAAGGAATTTCTGAGAAAATATATATTAAAAAAAAACATAGCCAAGGAGAAACAGCTAATTAAATTGTCTGTGTATGTATAAGAATAGTCTTCTGAAGTTCTGAATTTTTTTTATTCATTTTTTTCTTTTGAGGTAAGGTATCGTTCACGTTTGATTTAATTGTTTGTTGGAAAAAAAATAGCAGCATGATAAAAGTTTTTTTTATGGAAATTTCTTTCAGCTATATAATCAATCATATTTCTTTCTAACTCATATGCCATCCCAAGCCCCTGAGTCTCAAAGACTTTCTTTTTCATTGGAGCCTTACTTGTTAAATTAGCACTGATCAAAGGGTAAAACATTTATCATGCTTATTAGTGAATAAACCTAGCAGCAGGTATCCCAAGTGAGGAAGCAAACCCTCATTTCCTGCTAGAATGAATTGGAAATTATCCAAAGTGCTTGCAAACATTTTTCAGGAGTGACGAATTGTCAAAAAGAAAGCAGCTGCTGTACGAGGCTCTATTTCAGTAAGAAAGAAGGAGAATCACTCTCAGGTACCTCCAGCTACCCCATGGGGATCCTTTTCAGTTTGATTTACTATAATTGCCTTTGAAATGCAGTATCAACTGACCTTGCAAGCCATAGAAAAAGTACAGGGTGAGAACTATTGGGGTACTTACAGTTTAGGCAAATGGTCCTCAAAGCAGCACAAAATAATATAGGAAATATATTGCTGTTAACTCTTAAACGAATGAAACTTATTTCATTTAAAATATTCACTCTTTGTATGATACTGTAATGTACATACAATAGCATTTGTTGTAGTGGATTTGAAACAATTAATCACTGACAAATATTGAGAATTGTATTTTTTCACATATTCATTATTATGAGCTTTTATTCCGTTTCTTTTTCTTCTTCTTTTTTTTGTGAATTTGTTAGCCAGCTCTAGTGTTCAAAGACCAAAACAGATCGGGGTAGATTCATAAAAAAGTTACGCTGGCGTATCTATTGATACGCCGCGTAACTTCTAGGTTGCTCCGGCGTATCTTTTTTCTGTATTCAGAAAACAAGAATTTGGCTAAGATCCGACTGGCGTAAGTCTCTTACGCCGTCGTATCTTAGTTGCATATTTACGCTGGCCGCTAGGTGGCGCTTCCGTCGATTTACGCAAGAAATATGCAAATTAAGTAGATACGCGGATTCAGAAACGTACGTCCGCCCGCTGCATTTTTTTACGACGTTTACGTTAGGCTTTTTCCGGCGAAAAGTTACCCCTGCTATATGAGGCGTATCCTATGTTAAGTATGGACGTCGTTACCACGTTGAATTTTGAAAATTTTACGTCGTTTGCGTAAGTCGTTCGTGAATGGGGCTGTGCGTAATTTACGTTCACGTCGAAAGCATTGGCTTTTTGCGGGTTAATTTGGAGCATGCGCACTGGGTTACTTTCACGGACGGCGCATGCGCCGTTAGTCAAAAACTTCATTTACGTGGGGTCATGTTTTATTTGCATAAAACACGCCCACCTCTTCACAATTTGAATTAGGCGCGCTTACGCCGGCAGATTTACGCTACGCCACTGTAACTTAGGGTGCAGGTTCTTGGTGAATACAGAACCTGCCTCACTAAGTTACGACGGCGTAGTGTATCTGAGATACGCTACACCCGCAGAAAATTAAGCCAATCTACCTGAATCTACCCCATTATGTTTTTCATATTCCTAGGTGTTTGTCCAGCTGTGTTAATTAGATACAATTTAAAAGAAACAAACTGATCATTTCACTTGCTTTTCTAGAAGGACAACTGGAAATATCTGTCAGTTACTTGAAGAGAACCAATCACCTAAATACAAAACTGATGTAGGTATGATATACTTTCATAAGTAGAAACAAATGAGACAGCGCTACAACCTGTACTGCAATTTAAAGCTGTTCTAAAACCCGGTGCTCTTACTGGAAGGTCTCCGGGAAACCCCACTAATACACAATCATGAAGAAAAAAAGTCACATTGGAATAATGAGCAAAGCAACTGTCCTTTATTGTATACAGTGGAACACAGCCATAAAATAATAACCCCTGTGATAAATCCGCACTGAGGTGCTGGGTAAGGCTGCTGCCCCCCTGTAGTACCCCAGTAAAGAGGTCTGAAAATTAGTATAATGTATGAAGGGGTGGTGGCCCTGCCAGCTAGTGTTTAGTGTATAGGTGGTGTAAAGTTGGGGGTTGATAGCTCAAGTGGGATATGCTTTTTTAAGTGATTCACGCCAGCCAGGAAACATGTTTAAGGGCCTGGTAGCCCATTTTTATTAAAAAAAGGCAAAAAAATGAAAGTCCAAACAAAATAATGACTTCAGCCTCCTGGCTCACACATGCAAAAGTAAATGCCAAGCTACCTGGCTCTTTTCAGCAGTAGCACCACTGCTCAGCATGAAGCCCTCCTGAAGCCTGTCAGCAACCTCAGATTTAGGTCTCTGGGTTTCACAGTGCACAACTGCACTCTACAGCTCTCTAGCTACTTCCGTGCACACCTGCACTCTCTGAGTTCTCCCTTCCAAGCCTTACCTCCTAGAGGTATGTATATGTTGCAAGGTGCAACTCTTGTGAAGAGTAAATGTGATAAATAAATCAAAATATATTAAATATCGAAATCCCTGCTGCAAATGCAGTGGCGGTGCAAAGTTATAATCTTTACAACAAAGCAAAAAAATATCAATGTGCAAAAATACTACTTAGTGGTGTGTTCCAGGAAGTGTCTGGAACTGTGCATATGAGTTGTAATGGCTGTGCCCTCATTATACAGTGCTGGGTGCTAATAAATTACATCAAATTGATATGCAATCTGTTGCAAAATGTCCACACAATGTGATTATATGGTGACTTTGGTGAGCTCTTCAGATGCTGTTCATCAATCTTCTAGTAGGGTGACTTGCATGCTCCCCCTGTAGATCCCCACTCACCAAAACGTTGTCCCCCTGCAGGGGTGATAATCACGGAAAGAGTGGGATGGATGGATGGGTCCTCTCAGTTTGTCTCCTGTTGATCCACCGCTCAGATCCGGATAGATGTTCCTCCTACTTTCAGCATTGCACTTGGGCGGGTCATAAGTAAAAAATGGAAGCCCGCATTGCATTAAAGTATAAAAACTTCAATTATATTTATTGTGTAAAAAGTTGGTCTGTATACCATGCAAGGTATTTGTAAAAGCATTAAAATAAATCCTTCCGCACTGGGGATACCTGGTGCTGGCTGCGTGCGCTCCACAGCTGCACTCCCCTAAACCGGATGGGATGTAAGACGTCTTTGTTAGATGGGAAACTGACGCATTTCGTCATGTGACTTTCCCAAAGGTGACATCACCTTTTACAAATACCTTGCATGGTATACAGACCAACTTTTTACACAATAAATATAATTGAAGTTTTTATACTTTAACCACTTAACCACTTAAGCCCCGGACCAAAATGCTGCCTAAAGACCCAAGGGGTTTTTACAGTTCGGGACTGCGTCGCTTTAACAGACAATTGCGCGGTCGTGCGACGTGGCTCCCAAACAAAATTGGCGTCTTTTTTTCCCCAGAGAGCTTTCTTTTGGTGGTATTTGATCACCTCTGCGGTTTTTATTTTTTGCGCTATAAACAAAAATAGAGCGACAATTTTGAAAAAAATGCTATATTTTTTACTTTTTGCTATAATAAATATCCCCCAAAAACATATATAACATTTTTTTTCCCTCAGTTTAGGCCGATACGTATTCTTCTACCTATTTTTGGTAAAAAAAATCGCAATAATCGTTTATCGGTTGGTTTGCGCAAAATGTATAGTGTTTACAAAATAGGGGATAGTTTTTTTTTTTTTTTTTACTACTAATGGCGGCGATCAGCGATTTTTTTCGTGACTGCGACATTATGGCGGACACTTCGGACAATTTTGACACATTTTTGGGACAATTGTCATTTTCACAGCAAAAAATGCATTTAAATTGCATTCTTTATTGTGAAAATTACAGTTTGCAGTTTGGGAGTTAACCACAGGGGGCGCTGTAGGAGTTAGGGTTTACTTTGTGTGTGTTTACTAGTGTAGGGGGGTGTGGCTGTAGGAATGACGTCATCGATCGTATCTCCCCTATAAAGGGAATGACGCGATCGATGCGCCGACACAGTGAAGCACGGGGAAGCCGTGTTTACACACGGCTCTCCCCGTTCTTCAGCTCCGGGGAGCGATTGCGACAGCGCGGCTAAAAACAAATAGCCGCGCCGTCGTCCCGGATCGCTCCTGAAGCCACGGGGACTGCCGCATGTACGGGGGGGGGGTCCCGATTGGACCCCCGACCCACGTCAAGCAGGGCACGTATATATACGTGCATGTGCCTGCCTGTGCCATTCTGCTGACGTATATGTACATGCGGCGGTCCTTAAATGGTTAAGGACCCCTTCACGCCGATATACGTCGGCAGAATGGCACGGCTGGGCACATCCACGTACATGGCTCTTTAAGCCCAGTCGTGGGGTGGGTCGCGCACGCGCCCGGGACCCAGTCCGAAGCTCCGTGACCGGGACCGCGGGACCCGCAGACCCGATCGCCACTGGAGTCCCGTGATCGGTCCCCGGAGCTGAAGAATGGGGAGAGCTGTGTGTAAACACAGCTTCCCCGTTCTTCACTGTGGCGGCGTCATCGATTGTGTGATCCCTTTTATAGGGATACACAATCGATGACGTCACACCTACAGCCACACCCCCCTACAGTTGTAAACACACATGAGGTCACACATAACCCCATCAGCGCTCCCTGTGGTTAACTCCCAAACTGCAATTGTCATTTTCACAGTAAACAAAGCATTTTAAATGCATTTTTTGCTGTGAAAATGACAATGGTCCCAAAAATGTGTCAAAATTGTCCGAAGTGTCCGCCATAATGTCACAGTCACGAAAAAAATCGCTGATCGCCGCCATTAGTAGTAAAAAAAAATGCAATATAACTATCCCCTATTTTGTAAACGCTATAGATTTTGCGCAAACCAACCGCTTATTGCGATTTTTTTACCAAAAATAGGTAGAAGAATACGCATCGGCCTAAACTGAGGGAAAAAAAATGTTTCTTTTATATATTTTTGGGGGATATTTATTATAGCAAAAAGTAAAAAATATTGCATTTTTTTCAAAATTGTCGCTCTATTTTTGTTTATAGCGCAAAAAATAAAACATGCAGAGGTGATCAAATACCACCAAAAGAAAGCTCTATTTGTGGGGGAAAAAAAGACGCCAATTTTGTTTGGGAGCCACGTCGCACGACCGTGCAATTGTCTGTTAAAGCGACGCAGTGCCGAATCGCAAAACCTGGCCGGGTCCTTTAGCTGCATTTTGGTCCGGGTCTTAAGTGGTTAATGCAATGTGGACTTCCGTTTTTTACTTATGACCCGCCCAAGTGCAACGCCGAAAGTAGGAGGAACATCTATCCCGATCTGAGCGGTGGATCAACAGGAGACAAACTGAGAGGACCCATCCATCCCACTCTTTCTGTGATTATCACCCCTGCAGGGGGACAACGTTTTGGTGAGTGGGGATCTTTGCACCTCCACTGCATCTGCAGCAGGGATTTAGATATTTAACATATTTTGATTTGTTTATCACATTTACTCTTCACAAGAGTTGCACCTCGCAACATATACATACCTCTAGGAGGTAGGGCATCACATTATCTACCCACTCACCTCTAGAGCTACCCATCTTTGTGGAAACGCACCACGGGAAGATCGATCCACTAACATATTGCTGTTCAGCAACAGGGTATACCACCTGAGTGTAGAGATCACCCTACACGTTCAGCTTTATCTCCAAAGGCCTCTTTGAATTAGCAACAGGAGCTTATACACCATATAAGCTTATCCAACTTGTGGTTACCCGACAATTTATTTATTTACTTTATATCTGTGGGATCACCAGTATCCAGATCTGCCTTTTTCCACACAGTCAACATAGGATTGGATTTAACCACCTATACACCAAACACTAGCGGGCAGCGCCATCACCCTTTATACATTATACTCACAGCCATAAAAATGCCAATGTGTTTTGACAGTTCAGGACTTAAAGTGGATGTAAACCCGATTCATGAAATTTGAGCTGGGCACATATATCTGCAGTGTTTTGTTATATCTTTTTAATGAGCTAAGTCTTATTGCTCTCTTCTGAACAGTTCCTCTGTTATCAGCCAGAGAACTCCTGACATATTTTTTGACTTTTTAGACAAAAGCAGCCTGAATCTTTTGTCAAAAGAAGTTGCTAAAATAGATTGGCAGAGAGCAGCTCCTATTACAAATCAGCTCTGAGAGTCTCTGCCTATGAGGAGAGGGGGTGTGTTCCTTTCCTCCAATCAGCAATGTTAGCTATTTTGGCTATATTCCCAGACATCACACTCTGTCTTAACCAGGAAGAGAAAATCTCCTAACAGGATCTTAACTTTCTAAACAGTATACAAATAAGAACACAGCAGATATACATATAAAACCTATGTAGGGATATTTGGTTAATCTCTGTGTATCATCTGAGACTGTTCACTTCACTGGGTGTATGGAGGGTTTACATCCACTTTAATCATGGCTCCATTATTAGGGCCTGAACAGTTAAAACGCATTGGCTTTTTTTATGGCTGTGTTCCACTGTGGACAAAAAAAGAACAACCACTTTGCTCATTTATACCAATGAGCCACCTTTTATTTGCGGATTATGATATCCAAGTACCTAGAGGTTGCCTGCAAACACCTGCATCATCCTCCCAAATCCTCCTGTCACAGCCTAATGCTATTCATAGGTAAAGCTCTGAGTTTTCCTGATAACGTCAAAGTTTGCCTGCCCCTTTCTGCCTTTCGCATATTCCTATTGGCCAGTGAGGCTTGCCATAATAGTGATGGGCAATGGAAATGTGTGGGGGCAAGAAATTCCAACACTATAACAGAAAGAGTTTTGATTTCAGAACCAGGGTGCTTTTGTGACTGGAAGGTTTGGGAGGCTTATGCCCACATGAGATGTCTGAGCTTTATACCCGTAGCATTTATTTTTTATGTATTTTTAAATTTAGATAACAAGGTCGCTTTAAATAGAACCAGTCACCAAACAGGTTTTTAAATAATCTGAATCTGTACACTGTATTTTTTGTAACACTAGCAAAAGGTGTCAGTGGATGCAATAATAACCCCCAGGATTAGTGTCTGCACTATTAACATTTACACACATTGGAAGTCAGCGGCAGTGAAAGTTAACCCCCTCATCCTTCTCCTGCATTGGTGGTTAGTTGGTGGTAAAATTTAACCCCACCCACCCTGCGTTGATAGTCTGTGGCAGTAAATAATTCACAGTAGCAGGTTACACATAGGGACAGACCAAACACCCTTCGCCCCCCCCCCCCCCCCCCGGTTCAGTTTGCACCAGAACACAGGCAAAAAGTTCTAGAGAACATGCAAACCCTATTATAGTCTATGGGACACGAACATGAAAAATCAAAAGTGCTCATTTTAAAGTCTTATATGCAAGTTATTGCCATAACATTTTTTTATGGGGACCCGGGTATTGCTCCAGGGGACATGTATCAATGAAAAAAAAGTTTTTAAAACAATAGTTTTTTCAGGAGCAGTGATTTTAATAATTCTTAAAGTGAAACAATAAAAATGAAATATTCCTTTAAATATCATTCCTGGGGGGTCCCCTTAGTCTGCCTGTAAAGTGGTGCAGCTGTGCGATGTGTAGAACAGTGCCACAGCAATAATGAGTCACTCGGTTATGTCAGTGGGTAGCCCTGCCCTTGCCTATATAAGAGCTGTCTAAGCCAAGAGACAACAGTCATCAGGAGGCCTTCCATCTATGCAGAGCTTTTAAACATGTTTCTATGTTTTGGGTCTGTCAGGCAGCATGATTGAAGATGGATGGACATTGCGTGACACTTTTTTTTGGTCAAAAACTGTCTGTTGTGGATTTTACTTTTTGACAATTTTTTGGGGTGAATGGGTAGGGGTACAATTTACCTGATACCCATTCACAAATGGGCACCAGAGATACTACAGATAAATAATAACACACATATACACACACACACCTATTCTTTAGAAGTAACCTTTACCAATTCAACAACACTTAGGAATAGAGATTCAGCTTCTATCCATTCCTTTCTGGATCTGTTTGATGCTGATTAATAAACTGCTGCACCAAAATTCTGTGGTCACAAAAACCGAAAATGAGTGTGGAGTATGTGCATTTGCAGTAGGGGGGTTTTGATATAACCAAATACTTAAGTATATAGGTAATTAGCATTCATTTTAGAATTAACCATTGTAACCCATAAACACAGCAAAATGTAGTAGGGAGTCATTTGTAGAAGTTGGTTTCTTAAAATAAACCATTACATCTGGGACTGGTCCCAAACTATGCATAAGGACTTCTCCCAAGGTAGCAGCTTTGAAAACTCAGACTGGAAATCATACTTCTAAAGACAGTTCTTTTGACTTCTGTCTTTATACAATGACATTGTATCTCCCTTCTCAATTTGTTTGGAACTATATTTTTTTTCTGTTGACAGAGGTAACAATAAATAAGTAATTCAAGCCAATGGGGAAAGGAGGGAGTAGGAAAGCTGAGGTAAAAAGCTAAGGTTAAAAAAAAAAAGAAAGAGAATTTTTACACAGAATGTCACAGCTGCTATCAAGGATTGCCAGAGAGTTGTGACATGAGAAAAGTGAGCAGTCAAACGCTTACTTTCTCAGGTTCTGTTGGATGGGAAGTTGAGGGGGATGGCACGGTTTACTTTGCATGCATGTTAATTCTTAAAGAAAATGGTTACAAGTAATCTTTTTGGACATTAGAATATATATTGCATCATATAGCTTAAATAGAAGTGCTTTATGTGTGTAATGTGTGCATTAGTTACATAGTTGATGTGGTCACACCATACCTGCACCCTCACTTAAATAGAAATTGTCAGGATGTTTTAATACAAATGCATTGCAAGCTTTGTTATACAGGAGAATAACAGAAACAACATTTTGTATTAGGAACCCAATAACTTAGTTACAGATTTTGTTACTGTGCGTGTAGCTGGTGCTTAGCAACAAGGAGGTAAAAGGTTCGAAGTGAAGGTTAAGTTGTTATTGTATTTCTTCAGTATTTACTATATTTATCAAATTTTACATTAGACATGTAGTGCGTATAGCTCTTTGTAGGGACTTTGTCATCAAATCCAATATTCGTTAACTAAATGTATTATTACTAAGGTTCATTTACTACACAAGTAAAATGTTTACATAGCAAAGAGAATGTTCTCGTAGTAAACTGTGTTCACTTTGAATATCCAGTAATGTGCGAAGGAATTTAAATGAATAGATTTGGCATTGCATAATTTACATGAAGGACTTGCTAGCATTGGGGTTGATTTACTAAAGGAATTGAGCATGGCTACTTTGGAAAGTGGATTTTCAATTAGTTTAGTGCATGTGGAAAAGCTACACCAACTTCAGTAGTCCAGTCATGTGCAAGCAAAAATCCTGGGCCAGATCCACGTATCCTGGCGCATTGTTGCGTCTGGCGTAGCGTATCTTTGATACACTACGCTGCCGTAACTTACAGCGTATTTTCCTTATCCTCAAAGAATTTGCGCCGTAAGTTATGGCGGCGTAGTGTAACTTTGGCGGCGTAAGGGCGCGCAATTCAAATAGATGTGATGGGGGCGTGTTTTATGTAAATACGTCTTGACCCGACATAAATGACGTTTTTTTTTAATGGCGCATGCGCCGTCCGTGGGGGTATCCTAGTGCGCATGCTCGAAATTAACCCACAACAAGCCAATGCTTACGACGTGGACGTCATTCTACGCAAAGCCCTATTCGCGAACCAATTCAAAATTTGACGCGGGAACGACGGCCATACTTAACATAGGATACGCTTCATATAGCAGGGGTAACTATATGCCGAAAAAAGCCTTACGGAAACTACGCCATCTAGCAGCCAGCGTAAATATGCACCTTAGATCCGACGGCGTACTAAGACGTACGCCAGTCAGATCTAGCACAGCTTCAGGCGTATCTTGTTTTGTGGATACAAAACAAAGATACGCCGGAGCAAACTAGAAGTTACGTTGGCGTATCAATAGATACGCCAGCGTAACTTCTTTGTGGATCTGCCCCCTTGTCTTTATTTCATTTTGGATATGCTTTACAAAAGGTATTGTCAACATATTCACTAAGTAAGTGAAAATTCCATTGCAATGTGAAAATTCACTATACAAAAAGATGCTCAATTACCTTAGTAAATCAGGGTCATTGTCTCTTCCTCTAGTAAAATTACCTCATTGTCATTGCTGTAGGTAAGATAAACTTCCAGCAAAGCTAAATTCATATACTGTTTGTTCAACTGTAACACCAAAATTTAAAAAAACATTAATAATGGTTAAAATAAATACTAACAATGAAACAAGAGCAAAAAAAAAACAAGTTAATATATGTCTTGATTGAAAATACTGTGTTATATTATATTGCCCTCCTAGTTGATTTCGCACCTTTGCTGCCACCTTAATAATCTGATTCACATACTGCTTTTATGGGTAGAAATGCTTATTCTGCCTTCAATTCCATTTGCTAAAAATGTGCCTTTGGCAAGTGTAGTTAATTCAGCTGCTTGTTCAGCACCAGATCTGTCTAGTTCTTTTTATATATATTGCCTGTACTTTTCAACATATCACCTGAAGCTGTATTCAAACATCGTGGATCAGAAGAAAAGCACTCAAAGCAGGATGAAAAAAAAAAAGAAACATGCTAATAATGTTGTACATTTAACACCATCACAGAGTTTTCACTCTTTTTTTTGCAACTGGTTTCTTATTTAGAAAATGTTTTATATTGCATGTAGACGATAAACTGGTTTTACTAATCAACTAGAAATATTACTACCTCCCGTATAATATGTTTTTAATTGTTTAGGTTTTCCACATACTTACATATATAATTATTATTTTTTTTTATGTGATATTATATTTATTATGTATATATATATATATATATATATATATATATATATATATATATATATATATATATACACACACACACACACAGTATCTTACAAAAGTGAGTACACCCCTCATATTTTTGTAAATATTTTTTTATATCTTTTCACATGACAACACTGAAGAAATTAATTTTTTTCTACAATGTAAAGTAGCGAGTGTACAGCTTGTATAACATTGTAAATTTGCTATCCCCTCAAAATAACTCCACACACAGCCATTAATGTCTAATGTCTAATGTTAATGTCTGGCAACAAAATTGAAACGTGAAAATGTCCAAATTGGGCCCAATTAGCCATTTTTCCTCCCCAGTGTCATGTGACTTGTTAGTGTTACAAGGTCTCAGGTGTGAATGGGGAGAAGGTGTGTTATATTTGGTGTTATCACTCTCACTCTTTCATACTGGTCACTGGAAGTTCAATATGGCAAATAACTCTCTGAGGATCTGAAAAAAATAACTGTTGCTATACATAAGAAGATTGGCAAGACCCTTAAACTGAGCTGCAGCACGGTGGCCAATACCATACAGCGGTTTAACGGTTTAACAAAACAGGCCTCGCCATGGTCGACCAAAGAAGTTGAGTGCATGTGCTTAGCGTCATATCCAGAGGTTGTCTTTGGGAAATAGAGGGCCAGATCCTCAAAAACCCGGCGCAACGTAATTTTTGGCATTTAAGTTACACCACCGCAAAATCTCTACCTAAGTGCCCGATCCGCAAAGCACTTACCTAGAAATTTTGAGCGGTGTAACTTAAATCCGTCTGGTGCAAGGCGTTCCTCTTCAACTGGGGGCGATTCCCATTTAAATTAGGCGCACTCCCGCGCCGGCCATACTGCGCATGCTCGTGACGTCATTTTCCTGACGTGCATAGCACGAAATTACGTTACGCCAAGCTTTGTGGATCGCGACGGGTCAATAAAGTTGCGTCGGGAAAAAAAAAAGATACGGCGAAAAAAAAAAAATTCAAAACAATTCAAAAAATCGCGTCGCTGGACAGAAGGGTCTGCTTTTACATGGTGTAAACAGTTTACACTTTGTAAAAGCAGCCCTAATTTTGCGTTTGCAAACTAAAACTTTTGGAGAAAAAACGAAGCGTAAGTGCTAATTTGCATACCCGAGGCGGCATTTCGACACAAAATGCCCCCAACGGCGGATGCGGTACTGCATCCTAAGATCCGGCAGTGTAAGTCCCGTACACTTGTCGGATCTTCTGCCTAACTATGGGAAACTGATTCTGTGGATCAGTTCCATAGTTAGAAACAGGGATACGACGGCGTAACAGCAGTTACGCCGGCGTATCCCTTTTGAGGATCTGGCCCAGAGTGCTGCCAGCATTGCTGCCGAGGTTGAAGGGGTGGAGGGTCAGCCTGTCATAAAATTGACTCTGTTATATAAGCTGTACACTCACTATTTTACAGTGTAGCAAAGTGTAATTTCTTCAGTGTTGTCACATGAAAAGAAATAATAAAATAATAAAATATTTACAAAAATGTGAGGTGTAAACTCACTTTTGTGAGATACTGTATATTACATTTTATTAAAGTGGTTGTAAACCCTGCACGGTCTAGGACATATTTGCAAATCGTCATACATCGATTTGTTCTGCGCATGTGCCAGAGTTAGAAAGGGCACGCTATGCCCTTTCTAACTCGGGTCTTGCCGTGAGTGGAGGCTCCCGCACGCATGCAATGTCAAGCGTCAAGCGATGTCAAGCGACTCCGGCCACTCACAGAGCCGGAGTTCGCGGCCTCGAAAGGAAGAGGGGCGAAGAATGGCCGCTCGCTACTCGCGAGGAAGACTGGGACATTGCGGGTAAGTGTCACATAATGGGCTACTGTGCGATGCATAGTAGCCCATTATGTTTTACCTTTGCAGGGGAACAAAGAGGAAGTAACAGCCATCAGGGTTTACTTCCTATTTAACCTCCCTGGCGGTATGATTCTTTCAGAAAAAACATGCTAAAAGCGGTACCATTATTTGCAAGGAAATTTGGCGTTTTATATTGTAGGTCTGTAATTTTTTGAAATAACTCACTTAAATCTGACCAAACAAGATTCTAATAGGCATCCCGTGTATTACATTTTTTTAAAAACAAAATTATAAATTATAATATAATAAATAATTATAAATAATTATAACAAATAATAATATAATTATAATAAAAATTATTCAATAATGTAATCAAATCAAAATCACTGAAATTTGCTCAGTTGCAGAATTGTCGCTGTCATTACTTTTATTTTTTTATGACGAATTTCCCCACAAATCGCTATCGCACAATTCTGCAAGTGATTATAATTTATTATCGCTGTTTTTTAGCTGATCTAAAACTATTTTTGACATAAAGGGACACTTTTGGTTGCTATGGACAATCTACAGTTTGCAGGGAGAAAAAAAGGTTTTTATTATATAAAATGACATGCAGGACACTGGGCAGACCACTAGGGACAGGGGGGGGGGTGTTTTTTTTACATACAGTACTGTAATCTATAAGATTACAGTATACTGTGTGTATAGTGTTTGTTTACGTTTTTGAATTTGGCGCCGTTCTCCGTCCCCGTGCGTCGTAACGTCGCAGGGAACGGAGATCGGCGTCACACGGAGGCACTGTGTGAATCGAGCGAGGTCCCGCTCGCTCACACAGCGCTGTGGCATCGCTGGATCCAGGGACAAGGTAAGTAAAAAGTGCCTGTGGATCTAGCGAGGCAAGCCCGTGACTGACACGGGGTTACCGATAGTAGCAAGAAAATCTAACCCCGTGTCAGTCTCGGGAAGACCGCCAGGGAGGTTAATGAACAGCAGTAATTAAATGCTCGCATTAAGGGGTTGATTTTCTAAATCGTTTATGGATTGATTTAATTTACCTTTTGCCCAAACCCATTTGGGTTGGTGTACTAAGACTGCAGAGTGCAAAATCTGGTGCAGCTGTTCATGGTAGCCAATCAGTTTCTAACATCAGTTTGTTCAATTAAAGTGTTAGGCTGGGTTCACACTACGGTTTTCCCGTCCGTCAGCCGCATACGATTTCAGTATTGAAAACGTACGGGCCCGGACGGGAAAACGTATAGATAGAGAATGCATTGCAAATCGTATGCACTCAGATGCATCCGGGTGCGTACGATTTGCTGGCAAAACGTTTTTTAAACGTCCGCAAAACCGTGTTCAACCACGGTTTTGCGGTCGTTTTTAAAACAGTATGGCAAACGCATACGTTTTCCTTTAACATTAATGTTAATGGAAAACGCACATGTGTGCGGTTCCATACGTTCCCGTCCGTTTCAGCCGCATACGGTTTTCCATATAAATCGTATGCGGCTGGCGGACAGGAAAACCGTAGTGTGAACCCAGCCTTACTAAACCCAGGACCCTGCATTCACTCTATCTGGTCTCCTACAGTACACAGAACATGGAAATGCAATTATTTTTAGTAAATATAAACTGCTAAATACTTTTTCTCATCAGCAGTATATAGAGGTATTGTGACTTCTATGAATGTCTGGTTAAGGCTTATAGGAGTTTTCATTCTGCACGGACTGTACTATTAGGATGCAGGACCCCTGGCCATCTGTCTGGACAGTGCTGATTGGCCCTTGGCTGATCACATGCACCCTCCTAAGAAAAAAAAAACTCTCTAGCAATACACACCAAACTGAGCATGGGCAGCCTCTCCCCTGGCTCTGTATTATCAGGAAATATATTAGGGATAGTGGAAGGAGGAGAGGATCAAAGGAGACAGGATCAAACAGCCTTTTTACACAATTCAGAGAATTAACCCCTTAGGTTCCACGGTGAGTATAACAAGCATGCTTTACTGCATATACAGACTGATTTTATTGTTGTTGGTTTAGTAACATTTTAAGCTTTGACAAAAACACCTGGAAGCTGATTACCGCATATAGAATGCTTTTTAGTATAAGAAGCATTTATGCAAATAATAAAAAAAAGATCATTTAAATATTTTTTTTGCTAATATCCATTTCATTAATAAAATTGACCAAAAACCTCTATACTTCTCATTAAAGTGGAATTCCACCCAAAAGTGGAACTTCCGCTCGTCGCACTCCTCCCCCCTCCGGTGCCAAATTTGGCACCTTTCAGGGGGGGGACAAGATTCCTGTCTTTCACATTTATTCTGTTCTCACTTCCGGGAGCCTCACCCATGGGTATTGACTTCACCGCTCAGGCTCCCTCCTCCCTCTTCCTTCCCTGGCTCGGGCGCCGGGTCAGTAGGCGGAGCCTCGTGCATGCACAGTAGGGTTCACGGCATGAAGCCATAATCACTTCATTAGCTGCAATGCCAACATCACTGGACTCCAGGACAGTTAAGCTAGCAATTATTATATCATCATTGAGTAAATCAATGAGGTCTGAATCTAATTTTGTTTGTTGAAACAGATTTCATCATCTCTTACCAATAAGCAAACTTTAATTTCTTGTAGCTACATAGAAAAGCATAGCCAAAATATGATGACAAGTAACAAGAACCACAGCTTATTCCTACCTAGTGGTTTTAACATTTTTTTTACAGATAGAATGTATGGTATAGGCAAAGAATAACACACTAACATAATCAAATTATAAAATGCTTCTACAGTAGTATTTAGTTCCCCTTTTTTCATTGTATCCTAGGTTATGCATTTAAAAATAGATAACATTTAAATAAATGAAATAACTCATTAACAAGATAATACATGATAGGAAACCTCTAATAATAGACAGTTGTTTTATTAAATGAAATGAAAGATACACAATTTCCTCAAATAACATGCTTGGGGTGCCTTAAACCTACCTGCAAAGTTGTGCATTTGTAGGATGTACTTTAGCAAAAGTGACATTCAGAAAGAAAAAAAATCCATTTGTCACTAAAGGACATTACCTGGCTGACTTCTTTTTTTTTGTAAACAAACTAATTTTCAAAAGTATAAAGCAAGAGATTTTCCAACAAGGGATATGGATATCTGCGCACTGCCCGTGGGACATGTGGGAGCAGTTCTTTTAATAAGACTTAAGTGACAAAAATAAAAAGATATAATTCTTTTAAATATCATGCTTGGGGGATGCCCTAAATCTGCACATGAAGTAGTGCACCTGTACAATGTACTAAAGCAAAAGTGGCATTTACAGCATGCTGCTAAATGACATATCCTGGCTGCTTCATACTGTTTGTAAATAGGGATGAGCTTCGCGTCCGATACGAATGTATGTTCGACTCGAACATTGGTCGTTCGATCGTTCGACGAAACCCGAACAAAACGGGTCGTTCGTGCCAAATTCGAGTGACGTAAAACGTCCCATAATTTACTGCGGCGTTGAGCACTGATGATTGGCCAAGCATGCTGTATGTCCCGCATGCTTGGCCAATCACAGCGCGCCAAAAACGAAGAGCCATAATTGGCCAAAGCCAGGGTGGCTTTGGCCAATTATGGCTCAGGGGGATTAGTACACGCCCCACACTATAAAAGGCAGCCTGCACGGCGGTCTCGTGTAGTGTGTTCCGGCTTTGTTAGAGACAAGTCAGAGAGACAGTTAGATAGAGAGAGAGAGAGAGATAGATAGATAGAGACACAGTGTCTTTTCTACCAGATAGATAGATAGATAGATAGATAGATAGATAGATAGATAGATAGATAGATAGATAGATAGATAGATAGATAGATAGATTGATAGATTGATAGAGCAGGAAGGCTAGTCAGTATAGTTAAATCTACAGTTTGTAGAGAATATATTCACATCCCTAGGAGTTGTCAATATATTTATAAACTGTACAGCTCAGCTAGATCTCTATTAGTATCTGTCAGGCAGGAGTTTGTTCTACATGCAGTGCTCTAACGTGTTGTATTGCCTGCATTAAGGATTAGCTTTAAAATATTAGTCTGTGTTATTCATAGTGTGCTAGTTAATTGCACATACACGCATTACCTGTTACTGCACGTGTGCAATTTCTTTGCACAGAAACGCAGTCGCTGTTAATGCAACTGGGCTATTGAATTGCACAGAAACGCAGTCATTCTTACTGCGTGTGTGCTGTTTAATAGCAACTAAACGCAGTTGGTGTCACTGCGTGTGTACTGTTAAATAGCACTTGAGCGCAGTCGCTCTTACTGTGCGGGTGTTGTTTAATACCACCTCAATGCAGTTGGTGTGACTGCGACTATTTTGTTACATAACACTTGACCGCAGTCGTTCTTACTGTGCGGTTGCTGTTTAATACCACATCAACGCAGTTGGTGTGACTGTGACTATTTTGTTACATAACACTTGACCGCAGTCGTTCTTACTGTGCGGTTGCTGTTTATTACCACCTCAACGCAGTTGGTGTGACTGCGACTATTTTGTTACATAACACTTGAGCGCAGTCGCTCTTACTGTGCGGTTGCTGTTTAATACCACCTCAACGCAGTTCGTGTGACTGCGACTATTTTGTTACATAACACTTAAACGCAGTCGTTCTTACTGTGCGGTTGCTGTTTAATATCACCTGAACGCAGTTCGTGTGACTGCGACTATTTTGTTACATAGCACTTGAGCGCAGTCGCTCTTACTGTGCGGGTGCTGTTTAATACCACCTCAACGCAGTTGGTGTGACTGCGACTATTTTGTTACATAACACTTGACCGCAGTCGTTCTTACTGTGCGGTTGCTGTTTATTACCACCTCAAAGCAGTTGGTGTGACTGCGACTATTTTGTTACATAGAACTTGAGCGCAGTCGCTCTTACTGTGCGGTTGCTGTTTAATACCACCTCAACGCAGTTGGTGTGACTGCGACTATTTTGTTACATAACACTTGACCGCAGTCGTTCTTACTGTGCGGTTGCTGTTTAATACCACCTCAACACAGTTGGTGTGACTGTGACTATTTTGTTACATAACACTTGACCGCAATCGTTCTTACTGTGCGGTTGCTGTTTATTACCACATCAACGCAGTTGGTGTGACTGCGACTATTTTGTTACATAGCACTTGAGCGCAGTCGCTCTTACTGTGTGGTTGCTGTTTAATACCACATCAACGCAGTTGGTGTGACTGCGACTATTTTGTTACATAACACTTGACCGCAATCGTTCTTACTGTGCGGTTGCTGTTTAATACCACCTGAATGCAGTTCGTGTGACTGCGACTATTTTGTTACATAGCACTTGAGCGCAGTCGCTCTTACTGTGCGGGTGCTGTTTAATACCACCTCAACGCAGTTGGTGTGACTGCGACTATTTTGTTACATAACACTTGACCGCAGTTGTTCTTACTGTGCGGTTGCTGTTTAATACCACCTGAACGCAGTTGGTGTGACTGCGACTATTTTGTTACATAACACTTGAGCGCAGTCGCTCTTACTGTGCGGGTGCTGTTTAATACCACCTGAACGCAGTTGGTGTGACTGCGACTATTTTGTTACATAACACTTGAGCGCAGTCGCTCTTACTAGATGCAGGCATTGCATCTAGAGGTAACGCTGGTGGTGGATGTGGTTTATCCTCTTCAGCACGTGGCCGTGGCCGCTCGTCCTTCTTTTCGGGAGCTGGCGGTGTTGAGCCTCAACATGCAGAGAAATTAGTGGAGTGGATGACCAAGCCGTCCTCATCCTCCTCATCCTCTATCACACACACTGATCATAGTTTGTCTGGCAAAGCAGCTGCCAAGGCGTCCTCTTCCCTCTGCACAATGCCATCACACAATCCTTCCCTAGTCCCACCGTGTCCTCCTGAGGAGTCCCCCGAACTGTTTCAACACAGTGTTGGGTACATGCTACATGAAGATGCGCAGCGTTTTGAAGACTCCGATGACGGAACACAGATAGAGGAAGGCATTGATGTGAGCCCAGGGAGAGGGGGTGGCCGAGAGGGACAACAATCTGGGAGTGATGTTCCCCCAGCTGGAGCATACTGCCAGGTTTTCGACAGTGATGATGAGGAGGGAGGGGATGATGAGGTCATTGACTCTACCTGGGTGCCTGATAGGAGAGAGGAGGAGGAAGAGGAGGAGGAGGAGGACGAGGCACAGGCACATCTCCAAAGAGGCAGGAAGCCCTCCAGGGGTCAGCTTAAGGGCAGCACACCAACTGCATTACGTGGCGCTGCTGTGTCTCAACAGTATAGCAAAAGTTCTTTGGTGTGGGCCTTTTTTGAAACATGTCCATCAGATCGTACCTTTGCTGTTTGCAACATATGTCTCAAGCGTATCTCGCGTGGCCAAAACATCACCCGCTTGGGCACCACATGTTTGTCCAGACATATGTCGAGCTGCCATGCAGCTGGATGGCAAGCATACCAGAAAGACCCACACCAAAGACCGAAGCGGACCTCCCCTTGCCCTTCTGTGACCTCCAACCCCACTAGACCCCCAGTCCTCTCTGAAGCCCGCACCGAAGGTGTAGAAATAGGTGGGTCACAACGTAGTAGTGGTAGTACATGCGGGCAATCTAATGATAGTAACAGACAAATTTCCCTGCCCCAGCTGCTGCAGCGCCGAAAGAAGTACGCTCCCAGCCATCCACATGCCCAGCGGTTGAATGCTAGCTTAGCAAAATTGCTAGCACTTCAACTGCTACCTTTTCAGTTGGTAGATTCTGCCCCCTTCTGTGAGTTTGTGGAATGTGCAGTACCTCAGTGGCAAGTACCCAAATGCCACTTTTTCCCCCGGAAGGCGATTCCGGCTCTCTACCGGCATGTGGAAGGCAATGTCCATGCCTCGCTGGACAGGACGGTCAGTGGTAAGGTGCATCTTACCGCTGACTCATGGTCCAGCAGGCATGGACAGGGACGTTACCTGTCTTTTACGGCCCATTGGGTGACTCTGCTGGCAACTGGGAAGGACGCAGGGCAAGGTACAGTAGTTTTGGAGGTTGTTCCGCCACCACGCCTCCAAAACACTACTACTGCTTGTGACACACCTCTCTCCTCCACCCCCTCCTCTTCTTCTTCCTCTGTGGCCTCTTCCTGTGGTGATGTTTGCTCAGAACCAGCCGTTATCCGTAGGCGTACGAGGGGCTACGCAGGAATGCAGGCCAAGAGATGCCATGCGGTGCTAGAGCTGGTGTGCTTGGGAGACAGGAGCCACACTGGGGAAGAGGTTCTTTCAGCTCTGCAGGGGCAGGCTCAGAGGTGGTTGACGCCACGCCAGCTGAAGCCTGGAATGGTAGTCAGCGATAATGGCACCAACCAGGGACAGGGAAAACACACCCATGTTCCCTGTTTTGCGCATGTTCTCAATTTGGTGGTGCAGTGGTTCTTGGGCAGGTACCCGGGCTTACAGGATGTCCTGAAGCAGGCCAGCAATGTCTGTGTGCATTTCCGGAGGTCATATAATGCCACTGCTCGGCTGACAGACCTCCAGAGGGAATACAACCTGCCCAAGAACCACCTAATCTGTGACATGCCCACCAGATGGAACTCTACGATGGCCATGCTGCAGCGGCTGCACACGCAGCAGAGGGCCATCAATGAGTACCTGTGCCAATACGGCAGCAGAACTGGCTCAGGGGAGCTTGGGTTTTTTTCTCCACGCCAGTAGGCCTTGATCATGGATGCATGCACTGTCCTGTCACCATTTGAGGAGGCCACGAGGATGGTGAGCAGTGACAGTGCATGCATCAGTGAGACTGTCCCGCTTATTCACATGTTGGAGCACACCCTACGTGGAATAATGGACAGGGCCCTTGAGGCAGAACAGAGGGAGGAAGAGGAGGACTTCCTTACCTCTCAAGGCCCCCTTTATCCAGACACTGTTCCTGCTTGCCCACCTGGAACACAGGAAGAGGAGGAGGAGGATGAGGAGGAGGAGGAGGATTGTATCAGCAGCATGGAGGTGGAGCCTAGCACTCAGCATCAACAGCAGCAGTCTTCAAGGGATCATTTACAGTCCCAAGGAACATGTGGACTTTTACGTGGCTAGGATGAGGTGGCTGCGGATCCTGTCGTCCTCAGTGACCCAGAGGACTGTGCCCCGAATGCCTCTGCAAACCTACGCTGCATGGCCTCCCTGATCCTGCAAAGCCTGCGTAAGGATCCTTGTGTACGTGCTATCAAGGAGAGGGATCATTACTGGCTGGCAACTCTCCTTGATCCACGTTACAAGAGTAAGGTAGCGGACCTTATGTTGCCATTGCAGAGGGAGCATAAGATGAAACTTCTGCGGGAGGCCTTGCAGAAGGGTCTGTGCAATGCGTTCCCAGAATCGGGGGGATTACCAAAACCTGGCCCTGGACAACGTCTTGCTGAGTCAGAGAAAGAGCGGTCGAGAAGGTGGCCGTCTGACCGATGCGTTCAAACAATTTTTTAGTCCGCACCCCCAAGGTCTGACCGGTTCCAGCAACCATCACCAGCGTCTGGTTTACATGGTCCGTGAATACCTAGCGGCAAGATCCGACTTGGACACCTTCCCCACCGAAAATCCTCTGGCTTACTGGGTCTTGAGGATGGATCACTGGCCAGAGCTTGCACAGTACGCAATTGAGCTACTGGCTTGCCCTGCATCCAGTGTTCTTTCAGAACGCACATTCAGTGCTGCTGGAGGCTTTGTGACCTATCACAGGGTGCGCCTCTCCACCGACTCTGTTGATCGACTGACCTTCATCAAAATGAATCAGGCTTGGATCAACACCAGCTACCAAGCACCTGATGCTGATGTTACTGAATATGAATTTTTTGTTGAAATGTCAGATCCCTTTTAGACTGCTGATGCTGAGTGACTGTCCTGTTATGCTGCTGATGGAATATCCTTCTCCTCACTTTTCTTGCTGATAGCTAGTAAGAAATGTTGTTTTTCTGTGCTCCGCCACCAGTGCCTAAGGCCTAATTTTTCTGCCCTTGTTTAACAGGGGCGCCTAATAACAATTTTTGATGCAATACTTTGCACGTGGCCTAAGGCACAATTTTTGTGCCCCTGTGTAACAGGGGCGCCTAATAACAATTTTTGATGCAATACTTTGCACGTGGCCTAAGGCACAATTTTTGTGCCCCTGTGTAACAGGGGCGCCTAATAACAATTTTTGATGCAATACTTTGCACGTGGCTCCTTGTTGCGCTCCAATTACAGTATGTTTGAGGGGGGCCCTTTTTTTCTACGATTTTGCTTTCACAAAAAAATAAAGCCCCCCCCCTACCTCCCCTAAAATAATCGAGATATTGTTCCCACACAGCACGTGCGCAAGCAGTATTAAATTACTTTTGTTCTTATAATAATAAGTTGTGCAGGGACATTTCTAAACACGTGCCACTACTATAGACACACAGCAGGTGTGATATTTGAAGGAATTTTTCATTTTTTTTTTTCACTTTAAACATCATTAAAATCGCTGCTCCGCAAAAACGGCCGTTTTTAAAAAAAAAAATCCATTGATACATGTTCCCTGGGGCAAGACCCGGGTTCTGAAAGACGTTTTCCAACATTATATTGAATATTGGTCTTTAAAATTATCCTTTTTGAATTTGAACGTTCGAGTTCCATAGACTTCAATGGGGTTCTAAATGTTCGCGCGAACCCGCGGTCTGTTCGAACGTTCTGGTGCGAACCGAACCCGGGTATGTTCGGCTCATCCCTATTTGTAAACAATGTGACTGGGATTCCCCTCAACATCCATACAACATCCACTTATCTTAGATAAGGGCCTTGTATAGATTATAAACAGATTATAAGTGTGCAGGAGACCTGCATGGCATCAGCGATTTGTTGATCACTGGTGCAATACTTTCCAAGCTCCTGCAACAAAAAATAATAAATGCACATTTTTTTATCTGCAAAAATAATGTGCATTTATTATTATTTTAGTTTTTTAAATTGAAACGTATCCTTTAAGTCGGTAATCCATGCAAAGTACAAGATAAAATCATGGGCTTCCCCTCCAAAATCTATTCCAGACCCATTTCCAAGCATGCAGCCTTGTTGGCAAGGAAAGGAGTTTGGAGGCAGGGAGTGTGTGGCCCCCTCCTGGACCATACTGTGCCACATGCCCTAGACATGGGGAGGGTACCTTGCCATGGGGGCTTCCTTGCAAAGCAGCCTTGTCCTCAAGTTGATAGGGGCAAAGGCCTCTTTGCTACATCCTTGATCCAATGGATATGGGGGTGATATAGAAATCTGGAAGCTCCCTTAAAAATAAGGGGTCCCCAGATATCTACCCCATTAAATTAATGAGTAAGATGGTGCCCCTGGTTATTTAGTCACAAAAAAATGTATACTGTTAGACCCCTTTCACATTGAGCCACCCTGGCGGTAAAACGCTGCCACTAGCAGGTAAAAAAGGGTTAAAACTGCCCGCAAAGCCCTGCTATAGTGGCGTTTTGCCGGCGGTTTGGTGGCGCTGCCCATTGATTTCAAGCATGGTTTTAAGCACTAATTGGTATTCACCAGAGCTCCTGATATTGGAGATGGGTTTTGCTGTGCATTAATACCAGGTTGTGGTCCTCAAGATCGCCACACCAAAAGGGGAGCAAGCTGGGGTCCAGTAGCAGATATAGCAAGTAGGGAACCAAGGAAAAGCATGGTCAGTAAACAAAAAAATGGTTGGTAACAAGTGGTTATAGGTTGGGATCAATTGGAAGCATAGTCGAGGAACAACTCAAAGGAAGGTAACTAGTGGTAGCAAAGATAAGGACAGGTGCAGGTACACAAAGGAGCAAGATATCAGCTGAATAGAGCACAATAATCTGGCAAGCAGGAAGTGCAGAAACATGGCTTAAATTAGGAAGTTCATGGGAGGAGCAAAGAATTTGAGATTCACCAGCAACAGGAGACAAAGCAAGATTAAGGTGAAAAATAAATGTAGCGCCAAAAAGAAAGAGAACCACCTGTATGGCGTGTCTATTATGGATCAAGTGACACAGTGATCACGGACCATAAGCAGCAATGTGCTCCCTATATGGGACACCCACACTATGGGTAAGTGTGTTAGCTGTAATCAGTTAGCACTAGGTATTAAACTGTGGTAACAAAAAATGATCACCTTAAGTGATACGGTGAATCAAGTGACACAGTGATCACAGACCATAAGCAGCAATATGCACGCTATATGGGAACACACACACTATGGATAAGTGTGTTAGCTGTAATCAGTTAGCACTAGATATTAGACTGTGATAACAGAAAATGATCACCATGAGTGATACAGTGAATCCACATAAAAACACAAACAAATAAAACACACATGAGTGTATAAATCAGTTGTCAAAAAGGGAACTATTATATATAATTCTACCTTGACATTTGTATTTAGTGTACATAAGTATTTGTGAATACCAACCACACATACAAGGATATCGGTGACATAAAAAAATCAATAATATGTTCATGAAAGAGTCATCCATGTGACAAAAAAGTGAACATTCATGTGATCTCAGTAATAAACTATACACATGATAACTAAAATAAAAAATCAATAGTGACTAAGAACCACTGTAGACAAACGTCCTAATCGCATTAGATGATTTAGTCCATACACCATACAATCGTTGTAAATGTAATCTCCTTCTCATACACTTGAATCAGATGTATACTTCAAGATGCAATCCCCATATATTTGGAAATAAGATTGGGTACTCTTACCGGATGGAGTTGACCCTCTACTCACCATACGGTGGGAGGGTCTCACAGGCTTGTGTGGGCCGATCACTGTCCGAATGATTATCCTGGGCGTAGTAGATGTCACTTGTGCTCAAGGTACATCCGTGGTCAGAACTTCCACTCCAGTGTATAAACAGGCACCGTGGCACTTCCGTGGTACTCAGCAAATCATTTCCAAATTGGGGAAGAGGGAGAAAAGGAAAACATGCTCCTCATAGTGTAGATTGGTAAAAAAAAATTATAAAATATTTTTCAAAAATCACACTGATGACAGAAAAAAATGAATGTCCAAAGTCTTAAAAACACACAGCAGAGTAAAACACAAGCCTGTGCGACCCTCCCACCATATGGTGAGTAGAGGGTCAACTCCATCCGGTAAGAGTACCCAATCTTATTTCCAAATATCTGGGGATTGCATCTTGAATTTTACATCTGATTCAAGTGTATGAGAAGGAGATTACATTTACAACAATTGTATGGTGTATGGACTAAATCATCTAATGCGATTAGGCTGTTTGTCCACAGTGGTTCTTAGTCACTATTGATTTTTTGAAAGGGAGGTGTCCAGCATCTCAGGTGGCACAGTGAAACGAGCTACAGCCAAACACCACAGATACATCACAATACATTTGACAAAGTCCTTTATAAAATAAAATAAAATGCCCCACAGTGTGAATCCATTGTCATCATGTCATTCTGTGATGTAGATCCATGTCAATTACATTTGTTATTTCACTTGGGATCCTTGTTTACATTGTGCTTCCAGGCCACATAAGGCCATTCATGATGAGAGCCCATCAGTAGTTCACCATGTCAATGTGTTTTGTTTTGGCAGGTTGGCAGGAATTCATTGTGATTGATACTTAACGTTCATAGCTTAACATTGATAATGGATTGATACTGTGTGACATCCTTTTTTGTAATAAAGGACATGGTCAAATATGTAGTGTGTTTTTTTACTACTTATTTTTTTTATGAATGAGTAACCAGGGGTATCGGGTACTCTGCTCATACACGTAGAGGGGCTGGATATCTACAAGATTCTTTGCAATCTAGCCCCCCCCCAGCAAGATTCTCTCCCCAGAATGATGGCATTTGGCCTGGTATGATTCATGGGGGGTCATTCTCACTGCTCCTCTATCCTGGCCAGCCAGGCTGATTGCTCGTTTAGGGGTCTGATATGGATTTTGCAGGAGATTCCATATTTTTACTTGAGCTGCCTCCTTAAATTCAGTGGTACTAGGAGACTAGCATCCTTATAATCAATGGGAAATAGCCAGGGCTGTAACATTTAGTGGAACTAGTAATACCAACACTAAAAACATGACTTCCTGCAACAACCAGAGATTTGCTTCAACAGCTGGGCAAATTTGCTATTTAGTTTTCCCATTCAGTGAATGGGGAAAAGCAGAGTTAATGGCAAGACCTGTAACACCAGAAGCTCAAACCTCATTACTATTTACCATCCATAAACTGAGTAAGCAGTGTTAGTTTAATGAGTTAGTAGTATCAAAAGTCTCAACAAGCTGATATATTCTGTCCTAGGAGCTTGATTGCAGCAGTCAATGATATGAATAAGTGTATTGTGCATTCCAACTAGCTACCTTAACAAAAGTCAGTACAGGCAGATAGATGTACCACGAGTCCCAGCAAGCTGATTATAAAGTCGTTTATCTATATAGCATCCATTTGCATGATTATGTGTTATACTTACCATTCATAGTTACATAGTTACATAGTTAGTCAGGTTGAAAAAAGACACAAGTCCATCCAGTTCAACCACAAAAAAACAAAATAAAAAAACACAGTAAAATCCTATACACCCAACTCCATACCCACAGTTGATCCACAGGAAGGCAAAAAACCCCAGCGGAGCATGATCCAATTTGCTACAGCAGGGGAAAAAATTCCTTCCTGATCCCCCGAGAGGCAATCGGATTTACCCTGGATCAACTATACCTACAAATCTTAGTACTCAGTTATATTCTGTACATTTAGGAAAGAATCCAGAACTTTCTTAAAGCAATCTACTGAGCTGGCCAGAACCACCTCTGGAGGGAGTCTGTTCCACATTTTCACAGCTCTTACTGTGAAAAAACCTTTCCGTATTTGGAGGTGAAATCTCTTTTCCTCTAGACGTAAAGAGTGCCCCCTTGTCCTCAGTGATGACCGTAAAGTGAATAACTCAACACCAAGTTCACTGTATGGACCTCTTATATATTTGTACATGTTGATCATATCCCCCCTTATTCTCCTCTTCTCAAGAGTGAATAAATTTAGTTCCTCTAATCTTTCCTCATAGCTGAGCTCCTCCATGCCTCTTATCAGTTTGGTTGCTCTTCTCTGCACTTTCTCCAGTTCTCCTATATCCTTTTTGAGAACTGGTGCCCAAAACTGAACTGCATATTCCAGATGAGGTCTTACTAATGATTTGTACAGGGGCAAAATTATATCTCTGTCTCTGGAGTCCATACCTCTCTTAATACAAGAAAGGACTTTGCTCGCTTTGGAAACCGCAGCTTGGCATTGCATGCCATTATTGAGCTTATGATCAACTAAAACCCCCAGATCCTTCTCCACTACAGACCCCCCCAGTTGTACTCCCCCTAGTATGTATGATGCATGCATATTCTTAGCCCCCAAGTGCATAACTTTACATTTATCTACATTAAACCTCATCTGCCACTTAGTCGCCCAATCAGACAGAGCATTGAGGTCGGCTTGTAAATTGGAGACATCCTGTAAGGACGTTATTCCACTGCATAGCTTGGTGTCATCTGCAAAGACAGAAATGTTACTTTTGATCTCAGACCCAATATCATTTATAAATATATTGAAAAGTAAGGGTCCCAGCACTGAACCTTGGGGTACACCACTCATAACATTGGACCATTCAGAGTAAGAATCATTAACCACGACTCTCTGAATTCTGTCTTTCAGCCAGTTTTCTATCCATTTACAAACTGATATATCCAATCCTGTAGACCTTACCTTACACATGAGCCGTGTGTGCGGAACTGTATCGAACGCTTTTGCAAAATCCAAATATATCACGTCCACAGCCACGCCTCTGTCCAGGGTTTTACTTACCTCTTCATAAAAGGAAATCAGGTTTGTCTGACAACTTCTGTCTTTCATGAATCCATGTTGTCTGCTGCTTAAATAGTTTTTTTCCTGCAAGAACTCATCCATGTGGTCTTTTATTAAACGTTCCAGTATCTTCCCAACTATAGAAGTTAAACTAACAGGTCTATAGTTACTTGGTAAAGACTTTGTTCCCTTTTTAAATATGGGCACCACATTGGCCCTGCGCCAATCCAGTGGTACTATTCCTGTCTTTAATGAGTCCCTAAATATTAGATACAGTGGCTTTGAAATGACAGAGCTCAACTCACCTAGGATCCGTGGATGGATGCCATCAGGTCCAGGTGCTTTATCCACCTTTATTCTGTCTAAATATTTCTGGACCATATCACTTTTGAGCCATTGTGGATTTGGGGCTGTGTCACTCCCACCCCCATTTTGGACATGAGCTCCCCCATGCTCCATTGTATACACAGAGCTGAAGAAAACATTTAGTAAATTTGCCTTCTCTTTGTCCCCAGTCACCCACTCTAGATTATTTTGTAAGGGGCCTACATGCTCAGACTTCACCTTTTTACTATTAATATATTTAAAGAATTTTTTGGGGTTTGTCCTACTATCTTTTGCAATCTGTCGTTCGTTTTGAATTTTTGCATCCTTGATTTCCTTTTTGCATATCCTGTTATATTCTTTGTAACATTTAAACAACACTAGTGTTCCTTCATTTTTATATTTTTTAAAAGCTACTTGCTTATTGTTTATAGCTTTTTTAACTTTGACGGTGAGCCACATAGGTTTTATTTTTAGCCTTTTAAACTTATTGCCCATGGGAACATACTTTGCAGTGAGGTTCCACACAGTCTTTTTGAAGAATTCCCATTTCTGTTCTGTGTTCATCTGTGCCAATAGTCCCTCCCAGTCCAAGTCCTGGAGAGCAGCCCTCATCCTTGGAAAATTTGCTCTCTTAAAATTTAGTGTTTTAATATTTCCTGTATGTATTTCTTGCTTATAGTTAACATTAAATGAAATCATGTTATGATCACTGCTACCCAGGTGTTCCTTTATCTGAACATTAGTAATAAGCTCTGCATGGTTTGAAATTATCAGGTCCAACAGGGCATCATTCCTAGTTGGGGCCTCAATAAACTGCACCATAAAATTGTCCTGCAATAGGTTTTTAAATTTTTGTCCTTTAACTGTCCCAGAAGTGCCATTAATCCAGTCAATTTCTGGGTAGTTAAAATCCCCCATTATTATCACCGTCCCAGACCTTGCAGCCCTTTCCATCTGTGCAAGGAGCTGAGTCTCCACCTCCTCATTAACATTGGGTGGTTTATAACAAACTCCAATGATTAATTTTGAACTACGCACATCTGTATGCAGTTCCACCCATAATGCTTCAGCCTCATCACACTCTCCATCAACCAGGTTCTCTTTCACGCTTGCTTTGAGGTCACTTCTCACATAGAGACAGACCCCTCCACCTTTCCTTTTTACCCTGTCTTTCCGAAAGAGAGCATAGCCAGGAATATTAATAGCCCAGTCATGTGAGGATTGAAGCCAAGTTTCAGCAATACCGATTACATCATAGCTCTCCTCATGCATCAGAGCTTCCAGCTCACCTGTTTTGCTTGGCAGACTTCTGGCATTGGTGAACAAACACTTAAATGTATTGTTACATTTTTCTCTGGTGTTTTTCATATAATTTATAGTAGTACAAATGGCACTATTATTTCCAATGGCTGTTTGCAACATGGGAACTTTCTTGTCACCTGCCATAACCCTCCCCCCATCTATCCCCATTCCACTCTCCATTAATGTCTGACCACTAACTGACCTGTCTGCTCGATGTAATTCTAATTCACCCTCCCCCTCAATCCTAGTTTAAATACTCCTCCAGCATTCCCATAAACCTCTCCCCCAGCACAGCAGACCCCCCTTCCATTCAAGTGCAAACCGTCTTTAGCATATAGGCTGCACCCCAATGAAAAGTCAGCCCAGTGCTCTAGATGGATTGAATAAGTCAACAGATGTAATTCAAATCTCAGCAAGCAAATATGCTAAGTTCCAGCTGATTGCCAACCTAACACAATACCCATGTTCTTCTTATGGTAACATACAGGACTTTTTTTAGTGGGAACACAGGGGAACGCAGTTCTCGCACCTCCAGCACTGAACGTATTTAATGACAAGGAGAGCTGGAGGGTCTATTGATGCTTGCTGCTGGGGAGGCCTATTGTTGCTGGTGGGGGATTAATTACTGTTGTTGGGGGGGTCATATTTTGCTGGAGGTCAATTGTGGCTGGATGGATCTACCGTTGAGGGAGGGGTCTAATGTGGCTGGTTTCTGGGAGATATATTTTTGCTGGGGTGGATCTATTGTTGCTGGGGGCATATTGTTGCTGGGGTTTACTGTTTCTGCAGGGATCTATTGTTGCTGAGGGGTATATTGATGCAGTGTCTATTGTTGCTTGCGTGGATCTATTGTTGCTGGGGGTATATTGTTGCAATAGAGATCTATTGTAGCTGGTGGGTCTATTTGGTGCTGGATGCAGGGAATCTATTTTTCCTACTTATCTTGTTCTCATTAACAAATTCCATACAAATTACTTAGAACCACAAAATGATACTTGGTTTTGTTTTCTCTAAAAGGGGCAATACTGCAAGGTGGAACCAAGGGATGGTGCTAAGAGTTGAGTTGGGGTGGAGACAAGGGTTGGCTTGAAAGTTTGGAGTACCTGCACCTATTCTCCTGAGAAAAAAAAAACCCTAGTAGCAAATAGCATCTCTAAAGCCCTGTACACACGATCGGTTTGTCTGATGAAAACGGACCGATGGACCACTTTCATCGGACAAACCGATCATGTGTGGGACCCATCGGTTTGTTTTCCATCGGTGAAAAAAAATAGAACATGTTTTAAAATTCTCCTATGGATAAAAAACCGATGCCAGACCAAGCATCTCAAATCAGGTGAAACTGGACCCCTCGAAACTCCTAACACCAAATAATTACTCTCGACCCAAACCTTACGTGGTGCATGCTCCTTGCCTATCAGGAAGTCTCCTCAGGACCTCAATCATACAGCAGAGATACTATATAGACAGTTATTCCTACCAAAAGGCTGGAATGACAGCGGAACACCCCTACTGGACACTGGTAATAATGGATAATACTCTTTACCTTAACCAAAAGGCCAACAAGCAGCTGGAAATTTAGGCTGTCAAATTTGGCAATTTAGTCCACCCATTACTGAAATGTGAACAGTTTGGGTTGAACTCATAAGTGACCTGAACTCGAATATCTTCTCTGGGAGGATAGGAGAACCTATATTTTTTTAGTCATTGAAGCTGTACTTACTCTGTAGGGAATGTATAGTTTTTTTATTTAATTTAATACACAGGCAAGTAATAAAGATCAGCTAGGTGTATATTTATAATGATATTTTCATAATACATAGGGGAAGCCACATTTGCACATTACATACTTAAGCCCTGTACACACGATTGGTTTGTCTGATGAAAACAGACCGATGGACCATTTTCATCAGACAAACCGATCTCATGTGGGCCCCATCGGTTTGTTTTCCATCAGTGGAAAAAAAATAGAACATGTTTTAAAAATTTCCTATGGATAAAAAACCAATAGAAAAAAATAATCATCTGTGTGGAACTCCATCGGAGAAAAATCCATGCATGCTCAGAATCAAGTCAACACATTTTTCTCAACACGTCGTAGTGTTTTACGTCACCGCGTTTGGACACGGTCGAATTTTTAAATGATGGTGTGTAGGCAAGACTGATGAAAGTCAGCTTCATCGGATATCCGACAAAAAAATCCATCGGATTAGATTCCATCAGATATCCGATGATGTGTACAGGGCATAAGGATTGTCCAGAATAATGAAAGTGCTTCAACATACCACGCATGAGACAGATTTGATATATTATATTATATAGTCCTATAACTTACCCAACACCAAACCCCAAAAAAATAATTGCAAACCAGCTGATAGTGGCATATCACACTGTCTACAAAGATGGTGTAAAATATCTCAGTTCATCAGTAAAAAAAAAAGGTTATCTATACCACACAGCCTTCATTCTCTTCTGTATCATCTAATGTGATTTATCTTATGTACAAAAAAAAAAAAACTAACAAAATAATGAAAACACAAAAGTGTAAATAAAAATAGTTAGAAATCACAATTAAGCAGGTAAATGATAGCTAAGAAGAGAAATAGAAGGAGTTTATTAGGGTTGTAAACTAGGGTTAAAGTGTATGCTACCCTACTTTTTATAATCCTGATGTGTCTTCTTGTACCATGTAAGTGTATAAAAAATAACTATTCTCTTGGCATTGTTTTCTTTGTTTGAAATATCTGGTGATCCTGCCAGCCCATCTGCATGTGATCACTTTTAAAAAAGGAGAAAAAAAGAAATATATACAGTATCTCCCCTCACATTTTTGTAAATATTTTATTATATCTTTTCATGTGACAACACTGAAGAAATTACACTTTGCTACAATGTAAAGTAGCGAGTGTACAGCTCGTATAACAGTGTAAATTTGCTCTCCCCTCAAAATAACTCAACACACAGCCATTAATGACTAAACCGCTGGCAACAAAAGTGCGTACACCCCTAAGTGAAAATGTCCAAATATATATATATATATATATATATATATATATATATATATATATATATATATAAAACATGTGTTCTTTTTTAAATCCTTATTAAATCCATATTAAAATATAAATGAAAAGCAGAATGTTTGTGTATATATACAGTATCTCACAAAAAAAAGTACACACCTTACATTTTTGTACCATGTAAGTGTGTAAAAGGTAACTCTTCTCTTGGGTTGTTTTTTTAAAGAAATTTAGAAAACCAACCTCAAAAGGCTGAAAAGCTGTTAACTTAGCTTTGTGAGTGAGGTGAATTGTGCTAACTTCAATCATTCAATTATCTGCAAGCAAAAATATATATATTTTTTTTATTTCCCTTGCATGAAATTGGGTAATTGTAATTTGTAATATTTCACTTAGCTCAGTGAAATTTGCCATTCAAAGTGAATATTCATCCTACAAGTGAAAAAATCCTACTCCTTTAGCAATTCGGCTTTGATTGTTAGATATGAATGACTGCACTGTGCACTTAGCACAATGTTTGCTGTAGTGTTTATTGCATAAAGGCATGGTGTATGAATGTAGTCACAAATGTATTGTTCAAAAGAAGCATAGAATGGTCACCAGGTCATGGAGCTGTTATTGCCTTAATACTATGGGGCATTTGTATAAATGGTTGCAATTTTTAACGGGTAATATAAATTCTGACAGTTTTTCATTGTTATAAACCTGCTCTTGGTACATTTTTACCGTAATAATTCAAATTATGAACCCCTAAAACCCTTAGGAGCCCATTATTTGCAATATAGTGCAGCTGTTAATTTCCAATAGAATGAAGCTGAAGTTGGAACTTTACTCAAGATGGAGTGATACTCATTTTCAGTACATTTCATAAGCTTTTCATGGATTTTGTAATTTGCACTTTTATTTTACACTGTAACTTTCCACATCATTTTTTTTTATAAACTAGTGAATAAATAAATAAAAAATAAAAAAATTGTAAAAAAAAATTGCCAAAGTCGCTCAAAACAAAAAGCATTTTTTTTTCTTTTTTTTTTTAAAATAGCATCAATATTTTTATGGAAGTGTGGATATATTCTTTAATATATTCTCAGTGAGAAATGTCAGGTGGGGATCACTACACAGTATGTATTTAGCTGTCAAAATGAATTGTTAAGATATATGATTTGAAAATGCTCAGCACTTTGTTATGAAAAGAATGATACAGTATCTGTGCAGGTGCATTGTCTCTGCATCTGTAAATTACAATTATAAATCACATGTCACTTTTAAGAATTACTCACCTGTGTGCCATTTGACAATAGAAGTTACCTTTTTGATGAGGATAAATTATTTCTACTGCAACTGCACTTCTAAAGCTATCATAGACAATAGAAATATATACAGTATATACAGTATAATATACAATAAATGTATATATACAGTATATATATATATATACAGTATATATATATATATATATATATATATATATATATATATATATATATATATATATATATATATATATATATATACTGTAACCCTATTATGTGATGAAGGAATAGAATAATTCACCAACAGTTCACATCAAAGTTTTCTAAGCTATTTTCAGCTTCTATTCACACTCATTAGGCACACCAGGGTACTTTGCATACAATCCCAATATCTTCTTTTGCTACTTTTACCTAGAACTCATTTGTCTTCATTCACATAACAGTTACACACATTTATTATATTTTATTGTTTACTTCAATAGTCTATCATTTATTTACACTGGGCAAAATTATAAACGCAACACTTTTGTGTTTGCCCTTATTATCATAAGCTGAACGCAAAGATCTATGCCTTTTTCTATTAACACAAAAGGCCTATTTCTCTCAAATATTGTTCACAAATCTGTGTTAGTGAGCACTTCTCCTTTGCTGAGATAATCCATTCACCTCACAGGTGTGGCATATCAAGATGCTGATTAGATAGCATGTTTATTGCACAGGTGTGCCTTAGACTGGTCACAATAAAAGGTCACTCTAAGGCCTTGTACTCACGGCAGGACATGTCCGATGAAAACGGTCTGCAGACCGTTTCCATCGGACATGTCTGGCCGGGGACTGCCCGGGGACTTCTGTTCGATGGCTATACACACCATCGAACAGAAGCCCGCGCGTAAACATTACGCGGGGCGTGTCCGCGGTGTCGCCGCGTCGATGACGCGGTGTCGCCGCGACAATGACGCGGCGACGTGGGCGGGCCGCCTTAAATATGCTTCCACGCATGCGTCGAAGTCATTCGACGCATGCGAGGGATGCGGGCGGCAGGACATGTACGGTAGGTCTGTACAGACGACCGTACATGTCCGGGCGGACAGGTTTCCAGCGGACTGTTTTAAAACAAGTCCGGGAAACAGTTGTCCGCTGGAAACCTGTCCGATCCGTCCCAAAATGGTCCGCTCAGGCCAACACACGGCCAAACATGTCTGCTGAAACTGGTCTGCGGACCAGTTTCAGCAGACATGTTTGGTCGTGAGTACGGGGCCTAAAACGTGCAGTTTTACTGTATTGTTGGGGTCAGGTGGTTCCGGAAACCAGTCAGTATTTGGTGTGACCACCATTTTCCTCACACAGTGCAGAACATCTCCTTTGCCTAGAGTTGATCAAGTTGATGACTGTGGTCTGTGGAATGTTGGTCCATTCCTCTTCAATGGCTGTGCAAAGTTGCTGGATATTGGTAGAAACTGTAACATGCTGTCGTATACGCCGATCCAGAGCATCCCAAACATGTTCAATGGGTGACATGTCCAGTGAGTATGCTGGCCATGCAAGAACTGGGATGTTTTCAGCTTCCAGGAATTGTGTACAGGTCCTTGCAACATGGGGCCGTGCATGAATGGCACAACAATGGGCTTCAGGATCTCATCAAGGTATCTCTGTGCATTCAAAATGTCATCAATAAAATGCACCTGTGTTTGTTGTCCATAGCATATGTCTACCCATACCATAACCCCACTGCCACCATGGGCCACTCAATCCACAATGTTGACATCAGAAAACCACTCACCCACACAACGCCCTACACACTGTCTGCCATCTGCCCTGTACAGTGAAAACTGGTATTCATCTGTGAACAGAACACCTCTTCAAAGTGTCAGATGCCATCGAAAGTAACCATTTGCCCACTCAAGTTGGTTACGATGATGAACTTCAGTCAGGTCGAGACGCCGGTGAGGATGATGAGTATGCAGATGAGCTTCCCTGAGATGGTTTGATTCTGAGATGCAGAATTTCTTTGGGTATGCAAACTGAATGTTGCAACAGCTGTCCGGGTGGCTGGTCTCAGACGATCTTGGAGGTGAAGATGCTGGATGTGGAGGTCCTGGGCTGATGTGGTTACACGTGGTCTGCAGTGGTAAGGCCGGTTGAATGTACTGCCAAATTCTCTGAAACGCCTTTGGAGATGACTTATGGTAGAGGAATGAACGTTAAATTCAAGGGCAACAGCTCTGGTTGACATTCCTGCAGTCTGAATGCCAATTGCATGCTCCCTCAAAACTTGCAACATTTGTGGCATTGTGCTGTGTGATAAAACTGCACATTTTAGAGTGGCCTTTTTGAGGCCAGCCTAAGTCACACCTGTGCAATAATCATGCTGTCTAATCAGCATCTTGATATGTCACTCCTGTGAGGTGGATGGATTATCTCGGCAAAGGAGAAGTGCTCACTAACACAGATTTAGACAGATTTGTGAACAATATTTGAGAGAAATAGGCCTTTTGTGTGTATTGAAAAAGTCATAGATCTTTGCATTCAGCTCATGATAAATAGGGGCAAACACAAATGTGTTGTGTTTATAATTTTGCTTAGTGTATGTAATTTGTACCCAGTACTAATATAAATTTGCAATTTGGTAGTTTTCACATGAAGGGAAATCCCCTTGGGGTTTAGACAAACCTGAAAGAGGTTTTAATTTCCCTAGTTATGGTTCAAATAAAAAAAAAATCTGACTGGAATTCCACTGTAATGTCAAATGTGAACAGGCCTGAACAATGTGTTCTATGGGTGAATGAAAAAAACTGGAGCAAAAAAAAACACAGTTGTGCAGAGTAACAGATCATCATCTAGCTTCCACTTGTTCAGCTAAACTTTGAAAATAAAAATTTGAAACTAATTGGTTGCCATGCATAGCTGCTCCAGATTCTGGCTGGTCCAGTCCAGTCTTAGTATATTTCCCTCTATGAAAATATGAGTTATTCAAAAAATGTGGTGCTAATTGAATGCACAGATATATTACAAAACTGATGGAAGTTTTAGATACAGTTTTAGATACAGTATGTTCTGTGAAGTGATGATTGACCAAACCCTTCACAAGGAATGAGGTTAGGGTTCACTGCTAAATTGGGTTATGTTGGTCTTGGTGGTATGAAGTTCAATGTCTCAGTGAATTTATATGCTGTTTTGCCCAGAAGAATTTTTTTTAAACCATAATGCACTGCTTGGCATTTGGACTATTAACATCAGGCTTAGAAGGGCCAATAAGGGGGCTTTTTGTAAAGCCATAACAATTAGGTGGTTTAGGGTAGCCATGTGTCAGTAAATTGCAAATGGTTGCTCGAAAAGCATAGAGAAAGCCAATAAACTGCACAAGGAGATGTTATTGTCAGTAGAAAAATGAACTTTAATTCTGATTGATAGATCCTTGGGAAATCAATCCATTTGCTGCCTTTTTTTGTTCTTATTATTGGGGACTTGTATTGTGTTTGATTTTATTAGTGGTTAATTTGAGGTCAGTGGACACTTTTAGCTGCTATCCAATCCATGGCAAACTTTTTTGCAAATGTATGTAGCACACCCTACGTGGGAGCTGCAGATGTACAAAGATCCACCTGTCACGGTCTGGAGTCAGGCTCAGAGGCCAGTAGCTATAGCAGCAGAGCAGGTATTCACACAGGTCACCCTGGCTGATGACACATTCACCTGAGGTGCAGGGTCTAAGCACTAACCGGTATTCACCAGAGCTCCTGATGGTGGAGATGGTCTTTTCTGCATGTTAGTACCAGGTCGCGATCCTCAGGATAGCCCCACCAGGAGGTGAGCAAGCTGGGGTCTGGTAGCAGATATAACAGGTAGGGATTAAGCAGAAGCTCAGTCGAGAAACAATCCAAAAGTCAGTAACAAATAGTTGCAGGTTGGGATTCAGCAGAAGTGTATTCGAGGAACGAGCTAAATGATGGTAACGAATGGTAGCGAAGATACGGTCGGCAGCAGGAGAGACAGGAGCAAGATATTGGCTGGTGAAGGCACAATATTCTGGTAACAATGAAGTGCAGAGACATGGCTTAAATCAGGAAGTTCATGGGAGGAGCAAAGAGTTCAAGGTTCAAGGCAAACAAGATTCAAGACAAGATCATTCAAGGAATTGTCTAAAGAACTATCCAAAGAGCTGTCCAGCATTCCAGGTGGCTCAGCAAGCAGAGTCACTGCCAGATACAGCAGAGGTCCCAGGTTCAAGCCCAGGTCCTAACACCACCGCTCCTGCACAGCCAGGCACACCAAATCTTCACAGGCACACAGAGTCAGAAACAGCTTGTGGTTTATTACAGGGGTTAACAACTTGGATGGGGATAGGAGGTTATGGGATGCCCACTTGACTTCAATAAATACTTAAGGGACAACTTCCTATATACAGACTCCTGCACACACTTTGTTTCTCTCTTACACAGCTTCTGCTGGTTCACCACTGAAGGAACTGACTGACCATTACAGGCAGGAATGCACAGTCCCATGAAAGTAGCACACGTGAAGTGAAACAGTGTGTAACCTTTACTTCTGCATCCTATATTGCCACTAATCCCAGCACCAATTCCTCATCCAATGCTAGTCCACCTGGCTGCAGCTGTTTCTTTCACAAGCCCTCTTGGCTGCCTCTCTGGAGATTTCTCAGGGAAAAGGTAGAAGACTTAAGCTCACCACTGTCTTCAAGGGAGACTGGCAACATATGGCAAACTTCATTGAAGTCTATTAGAGCCACACATTAGAAATCAAAAGTGCCCATTTTTAAGGCTTATATGCAAGTAATTGGTCATAAAAGGGGTATGGTGGTCCGGATACTGCCCTTGGGGACATGTATCAATGCAACATTTTTTTCTTTTTAAACTGCAACAATAATTTTTTTTTTTTTTTTTTTTTTAAATATAGTGCCTGGGGAGTCCCCTTAGTCTGCCTGTAAAGTGGAGCATATGTAGCATATATAGAACATTCTGAAGCAAAAATGAAATTTCTAAAGAAAAAAGTCAAATCACATTTTAATTTACTCACGGGTGGTTGGGATTTTAAGGGGTACCCCACACCAATTATAAAAAAACTAAATTACAAGGGATCTTCCCCAAAATCCATACCAGATTCTTATCAGAGCATGCAGCCTGGCAGGTCAGAAAAGGGGTAGGGGAAGGGCAAGTGCCCCCTCCTGAACCATACCAGGCCAAATGCCCTCAACATGGGGGGATGGGTGCTTTGGGGCAGGGGGGACTCTGCCCCCCCACCCCAAAGCACCTTGTCTCCATGTTGATGGGGACAAGTGGCTCTTCCCCACAACCCTGGGCTGTGGTTGTGGGGTTATGTGGGCAGGGTGCTTTAGCGGAATCTGGAAGTCCCCTTTAACAAGGCTGCCCCCAAAACCCCCTGTAAATGAGTATGGGGTAAATAGTACCCCAACCCATTCACCAAAAAGTGTCAAAATAAATAAAAAAAAGTGTTCCCCGATATAGATCTATCATCAATCATGACACACACCGCCGACCTGAAAAGGAAAAAAATTGCTCCGCCCGCCATGAGGGAAAACTGCAGAATGGCTGGCTTGTCGTTTTACGCAAGCCCCCCTCTGCCGCAAAGCACCACCCCCCCAAGGGCATGTGGCCTTGTATGGGTCAGGAGGGGGGCGCTCATTCATCCCCCCTTTCCTGACCTGCCAGGCTTCATGCTCAGATAAGGGTCTGGTATGTTTTTTGGGGGGGACCCCCACACTGTTTTTTTTGTTACTGTATGTTGGTCAACCCAGAAGAAGGATGGTGTGTTAGACTCTCAAATGCCTGAGGATTCCAATGTTTTAATTAGTGTCCTTATCTGAGGAAACCATTGTTCTTAGTATTATGGATGGCCCTACAAAAGTTAGGAGATGTCCATAATTTGTGTAAGATTTTTCTCCTTGCCATAAATATAACAGTAGTGATATTTTGGAATGAAAAGAGTATCATAGCTTACTCCTATTGTCACAGGAAGGGGGTATCAGAGTAAAAGCTTTGGGATGATGTTCTGGTTTGCCACTACCATGGGTTCAAGGAGAACCTTGTGAGTTTGACATTTGCAGTCTCGGAATTTATACGAAGATCTGTCCAGTAGGTTTTTTTTTTTTTGTTTAACCATAATACTTTTCATGACATTTTAGCTATGGGCAGCATAGTTGTAAGGGCCAATAAGGGAACTTTTGGATAAGCCATCCCCCTTACTATAAAAGAGGGGAGCATAGAGTAGTCATAGTGACATTCTATTAGAGCTGCTGTATGAAAAGTATAGAGATAGCTCACAAACTGTATAGGGAGAGATTAGGGTCAAATATAAAACTATTCAATGCTTCCGAGCATTGAACTATTCTTGATTCTGAGCATGCATGGTTTTAGTCTGTCGGAATTGCATCCAGACGAAAATACGGACTAATTCCGTTGGATTTTCCGACTGAAAAAATCAGATGGGGCATACACATGGATGGAATATCCGATGAAAAGCTTCCGTCTGACTTTTTCCGTCGGAAATTCCGCTTGTTTGTACAAGGCATTAGGGGATTTTTTTGTCATCCATTTTATTTTGTGGTTCAATGGTGGCATTTTTGTTTTCATGTTGAGAGGAACTTTTTAACTTTGAATATAGCCCCATATAGACCCGTACTACAATTAGTGGGACAGTTGAGCAGCGGGTTATAATGATGGGGCAGAAGAGCAGGGGGGGGTACATAGGTGAGACAGATGTGCAGGAGGTACAGTGATGGGGCAGATGAAAGGGGGGTTACAGTGGTGGGGCAGATGAGCAGATTGGTTCAGTGTTAGGACAGATGAGAAGGTGGTTCAGCAGTGAGACAGAATAGCACGTATGTAGGTGGAGCAGATGTGCAGGGAGGTACAGTGGTGGGGCAGATGAGAAAGGGGGTACATTGGTGGGGCAGATGAGCAGGGGGTTACAGTGGTGGGACAGGTGTGCAGGGAGTTGTAGTGGTGGGGCAGATGTGCATAGGGTTCCAGTGGTGGGGCAGATGTACAGGGGGTTACAGTGATGGGGCAGATGTGCAGGGGGAACAGTGATGGGACATATGAGCAGGGGGGTACAGTGGTGAAACAGATTTGCAGGTGATCTAAGGTGTGAATGTGTAGGAACTAGGGCTGATCTGAGGACTAGAGGTGCAGGAAGTTGGGCTGATCTGATGTGTGGAGCTGCAGGAATTGGGGGCTGATTTCTTCTAAAACATTTTTCGGCTCACTGAAAAGGTTGCACACTGCTCAAAAGGTTGCCTAACCCTGCTTTAAAACCTTAAAAAAAAACCTTTCCCTAGTATATTGTACTTTTTGACAGTAGTTTACCTATTAGCCCTTAAAAAGACCAACATTTACCTACATAATTCACCCCTATAAACTTCAATATGATAAGTTTAGGTTGGTCAGACTATAAAAAAAGATTTGTTGAACTTATTTAACCTAGGTGGATCTACTATCAAAGAGCCACATCACTATCAAACAGTCAATTTCTGGAATGAATGATTTATAATTCTGAGTCTGACTTACAAAAATATGGGCTAAAATAACATAATTTGGTTGGATAAAAGCACAATTGGGTCCTCAAAGAGGTTATTAAACTGATTGCTTGTTTACAGGTTAGCAAGTCTATTTAAGTCTGAAGCAGTCTTATCCAATGACCTTTTTTACCGATTCAAATTCATTGCTGTTTAGCATAAGACAAAATAAAATAAGCAGATACGAATGAGATATTTACTTAATAATTTCAACATTGTTAGACATATTGAAATATACATGTCAGCATTCAAAATCAGAGCAGTTAATTCCCCAAATTGCTTTTTCAGGTAGGCAAAGACCAAAGTGCAGTATTCCAAGGCACTGATTTGGCTTGAGTAGTCTAAATTCTGCTTTGCTATTATAAAATTATAAATGAGCAAATTATACACACCATCAATAGCCATGTACAACGTAACCAGTGAATTTACTAGGCTTGTTTATAGTGGGAATATCTGAAATTTAATTATCTGAGCCATTAACATTAAATATTCATTCTAAATCATCAGAAGATCCTAAAGAAAATGTGATTATTTATAAGACTGCTGTTTATGACACATTATATACCAACAATAGTCTTCAAGTATAAATTAGACTGAACCCAATTTACTGCATAATAATGTTATTTATATAATTTAATACAGAAAATGTAATAATTATTTCAATATGACAAAAGAGATGCATTTATTCTTTTCCTTGTCCAAACCAAAGCAACACAACACAACATTCTTAAGTTCGTATAATTGAACGTAATGTTTTGTGCAAAGGGGGTAAATAGTACAATAAGTTGACTGGTCATGTTTTTCCGAAAGTCATGGGCTGAAAGTGAGATGATTCACTTAGCAATAGATTTTTTTCCATTGGCCTAACAAGAAGACCTTGACAAATAAACTTTTCTCGGCAAGTCCAAATAATTGCCTGCATCCTTAATTGTAACACGGCTCAGGGACAATCAAGTGATTGTATTTATTAAATTTAGGGAAGGTCCACAGGCAGACAAAACCGCTTATCAACAAAATTGTTATAAAATAATGATAAATTGAATTTCATTACTCAGATATTTTAGTTTAACTATGAAAACACATGAAAGTGAAACTAAAAGTGAATTAATTTATTTACTAATGCAGGGATGTAGTTGGATTAGGGCAGCCAAAATTGCACAATTTTAATAGGGCATTGTAGAAAAGTATTTTCATATATGGCTGAAATGCTATAATGCTACTGCCTAATTATGTACTATAAGATTTATATAATTTACCAAAAATACTACTATAATATTTTAAATGCTAAAAAGTGTAAAATAATGTATTTTAAATACTAAATAAACCTTCTTTTTTAATGGCTACATGGCTATGTTTAAAAATTAGGCCGCATACACACGATCGGTTAAACCGATGAGAACAGTCTGATGAACCATTTTCATCGGTCCAAACCGATCGTGTGTGGGCGCCATTGGTTATTTAACCATCGGTTAAAAAAAAGCCAACTTGTTTTAAATTTAACCGATGGATTCCTAACCGATAGAAACAAACCGATCGTTAGTAGGCACGACCATCGGTTAAAAATCCACGCATGCTCAGACTAAATTAGGGGACAGGAGCACTTGTTCTGGTAAAACTAGCGTTCGTTATGGAGATGGCACATTCATCATGCTGTAACAGACAGAAAAGTGCAAAACGTCTTTTACTAACACAAATACAGCTCCAAGGGTGGCGCCATTGGATTTGAACTTCCCCTTTATAGTGCTGTCGTACATGGTTTACGTGACACAAACATTTTTTTAACCGATGGTGTGTAGGCGCGACTGACCATCAGTCAGCTTCATCGGTTAACCGATGGAAAAATCCATCAGACCGTTCTTATCGGATGGACCGATCGTGTGTACGCGGCCTTAGGCCTCGTACACACGGACGGACAGTCCACTGAAAACGGTCCACCGGACCGTTTGCAGCGGACATTGTCCGCCCGGAGATTTCTGTCTGATGGTTGTACACACCATCAGACAGAAATCTGTGCGTAAACAATACGCAGGGACGTGGCTGCGCCGTCGCCGCGACGATGACGTGGTGACGTGGGCGGCCCTGGAAGTTCAAAACCTCCACGCATGTGTCGAATCAGTACGACGCATGCGAGGGATGGCGGTCGGTCGGACGTGTCCGGTGAGTCGGTACAGACGACCGAACACGTCCGACGGACAGGTTTCCAGCGGACAGATTTGTTAGCAGGCTAAGAAATTTTTATCCGCTGGAAACTGTCCGATCCGCCGGACAATTGTCCGGTCGGGCCTACACATGACCGGATCTGTCCGCTGAAACTGGTCCGTCGGACCAGTTTCAGCGGACAGATCCGGTCGCGTGTACGGGGCCTTAGTTTCATTAAACAAGTGCCACAATACAGAATATATTAAAATCTCATAATAGTTTACTACATTTCCTTCAACACACTGTCCTTATTAATCAGTCTATGCACCCAGTAAGGGAACTATGTAAAAAGAAAAAAATGTAACCTTGTGTAGTAGCATTTGTAGTTATTAGCATATTGTCAGGGCCGCTGATAGGCCAGTACAACTGGCCCTGTTGTACCGGGCCCGACCAGCAAGGGGGCCCGGCAACCTGATCAGATCAATAAGTTAATGTAGTAAAAAAAAATCCTGCAACCATGTCCCTTAACGTCGATCAAATGCCCAACCACCACAAACGTCTGATACTGACATACCACCGACATCCCCCCGTTCAGATTTTAATTTTTTTTTTGTTTGTTTGTGATTGCTTTTTGTATTATTAGATGGCGTCAGAGAAGGGACTATTTTGTCTATTTCGGGTGCGGAAGAATAGCTCTTCCGCGCCGCTCCCTGTGCTGGCTTAAGTCCTGGCCAGCGGGCAATTGCGTTGCTAGGCGGGTGCGGGGGGTTGCGGCCCGGGTGACACCATCCTGACTCTCCCTAGTGTGAGAAATGCACTGGCATTTTTTTTTTCGCTGACCCCGCTGGAATAACACGTCCAGCTCCGCAGCCGTGCCTGGCGTGTGTCCTGCTTCCTCCTCCCTACCAGTAACATCTCACAGACATGATGATGTCACGATCTCCACCTGGGCGGCGCGGCTGCATGCTATCCTCGTCTGAGTCTCCTCTCCAGCTGCAAGTGAGTGCTGCAACAGGTAGGAGGGAGGAAAGGGTGAAACTGACAGCTTACGATGGGATGTCCACTGCCGGCCTGAGCCTGAAGTGAGGTGTGAGGTGTACACAGACCAGAGGAGGGACACTGCTGTGTATGCAGAGCTAAGATTTGTTTGTACTGTACTGTCGTAGATGGAGGAGGGGCACAGAGGGCACAGAGTGTGGAGTGAGGGAGGGGTGTCTATACTTAGTGTAAGGGGGGTTTGTACTTTGTATAGGGGTTCTGAGCTGGGGGAGGGTGTCTGTACTTAGTGTAAGGGGGGCCTTGTACTTTGTGTAAGGGGGGCCTTGTAGTGTAAGGGGGGGTCAGGACTGGGGGAGGGGGTCTATACTTAAGAGGTGACTGTACTAAGGGAGGGGGTCTGTACCTATTGGACACTAGCTATGGCAACAGTGGACTGACTGGATTAGCTCTCCAGGTCTTGTCAAAACGTTCGATCCTCATTTCTGAATGAAATCCTTTGCAAGGTTTACAGCAATCTATTGTTTACTACCCACCACCCTCTCTACATTCTATTTGCTTTCAATGTTTACCCACTATCTTTATGCTGTCGATTTGGTTAATGATATTGTTCTAAAACTCCAGAGGCTGACCTAAAGGGGGGGGGAGGTGCCTCCACACGGGCACAGTTTAGCACCCTGTGGGGGTGCTGGGGGGGGGTTGTACTCCTTCATCCTCCTATGGTGCGAATATACTTATCTGATCGCCTCTGTATACTATGTTATGCTATGTTATATATATGACATTCCAAATAGTTTTTTGCAATCCTCACTTCGATGTGTGTGCCGTACACCGCCTACTCCATCGCATGGCGGGATGTCTTACTATCCTATGTTATTGTTCAATATGTTTTCTTAAGGAATACTATGTACATGTACTTATAAATCTGTAACATGTAAAATCCACCAATAAAAAACATTATTGAGATAGAAACAATAATCGGGTTAAAAAAACATAGTTTTTTCTAGACCATTAAAATGGTCGAGTGTACGCAGCAAAATAACTAAATGCACACAATTTTGTGTTGCCACTACTGTGCTGCTTATTGGTCTTCTGGGGGCCTACTAGAGAAGAGGTTGTATACCTGAAGGCAAGCATCACCATGTTTTTTCTTCAACACGTCTGTGGAGATGTGATTTCTCTTCCTCTCTAGCTCTCTCTCACCCACCAATCATCAAATCCCTTTTCATGAGGGGGTAAATCTAACGTCAGAAAGTAAAACTATGATTCGTTACCAAGATGGTCACCTCCACACATAGACATGACAGAAAATGAGGCCTAAACCACCTAAATATGTGCAACAACAAAGAGTTAATAGCAAACAATTAAGCAATTAGATAAAGTACAACACTACAATCTCAAACAAATACTAAGTAAAATAATCGTTTTTCAAACCAATCATCATCACAAATAACGTACAACACAGTAGAGGCAAAAGCTCTATGTCCAATGTATATCCACAGGTGCCAATAAAAACGTGTGTGAAAAATTAAAAAGCCAGTGCTTCCCTGTCCCAATAGTAACCACCTTTAGATACTTGGCCATTCAAATCTCTGCCACGCGAACAAACTTTAAAGTGTAAGTTTACCTTTACAGAAAAATCTGTAAGGTGAACTTACACAGGACCCCCACCTCATCTCACCCCAGCCCCGCTGATCTGCATGGTGGCGAACGATCGTTCTGAGCCCTGGTATAGCCGCCTCATGGCTCCATCGCTTAGATATCCTCTCAGCTTTCTCTCTTCTTCTCCGCAGAGAGGACAGGCTATGCGGCTTCTGATTGGTCTGTGCCGCCCATGTGACGGCACCCACCAATCAGAATTCTCCTAAAGGTACATCCTGAAGGATATTAAGCTCCTGGGATTTCTACGCCAGAGCCATGAGGCAGTTATACCAGGGCTCAGAAGGGGCGATTTCAGACAATCCATGCAGGTCAGTGGGACTGGGGGGGGGGGAGGCGAGGTGGGGATCCTGTGTAAGTTCACCTTGTTCAGAGGAGGTTTCTGCAATGACCATAGGTCTAAGGGTTCTCAGAGGTAATGATTGGATAAGGGAAGTTTAAATGTGAAAGTACCAATACAAGCGAATTATGAGCGCTATTATATGTGGTGGGATCATAGTACTTTACAATTGAAGATAGATAATGTATCTTCAAAGATATGCATATGTACTCTTTTCTGGGTCTCACGTGATGTGGTTATTTGCTATGTATCTGGTTTCAATAAGACAAACTAAAGTGTATTGTAGTATATTTGTTATGCTTTTTCTTTTGCAATAGAAACCTTATGATATAAAATAAAAGCCAAGTGTGCAGCCCAACACTCAAAATGTTTTCCCCCCTGAAGATTAAACACGCTCGGTATACTCGGCAGTTTTCTTGCTGGTTCTTGCCGAGTAAACTGAGCGTGTGTACGAGGATTAAGACTCACTGGGCTAGATTCAGATAGGTGAGCGGATCTTTAGATTTACGTTACGCCGCCGCAAGTTTTTGAGGCAAGTGCTTTATTCAGAAAGCACTTGCCTGTAAACTTGCGGCGGCGTATCGTAAATCCCCGGCGGAATTCAAATTCCGCGGCTAGGGGGGCGTGTAAAATTTAAATCAGGGGCGTCCCCGCGCCGAACGAACTGCGCATGCGCCGTCCGTAAAATTTCCCAGCGTGCATTGCTCTAAATGACGTCGCTAGGACGTCATTGGTTTCGACGTGAACGTAAATTACGTCCATCCGTATTCGCGAACGACTTACGCAAACAACGTAAAAAATTCAAAACTCGGCGCGGGAACGACGGCCATACTTAACATAGGATACGCCACATATAGCAGGGGTAACTATACGCCGAAAAAGCCAAACGCAAACGACGTAAAAAAAAGCGCCGGGCAGTCATTCGTTTCTGAATCGGTGTAACTCCTCATTTGCATATTCCTTTGCGTATACAAACGGATGCGCCACCTAGCGGCCAGCGTGAGATTGCAGCCTAAGATCCGACGGTGTAAGTCACTTACACCTGTCGGATCTTAGGGATATCTATGCGTAACCTGATTCTATGAATCAGGCACATAGATACGACCGGCAGAACTCAGAGATACGTCGGCGTATCAGGAGATACACCGTCGTATCTCTTTCTGAATCTGCCCCACTGAGTGCAATGCATGCCCTGTGTGGTTAACATTTTATTTATCTGCACAACTGAGAATTATTGCAAAGTTAGTGTTTGTCCACCCACACCCAGTATTTGTACACATATGTACCATATTTTTCGCACTATAAGACGCACTCCCCCCCCCCAAAAACGGGGGGAAATGTCCCTGCGTCTTATAGTGTGAATACTGACCAGGCACTGACCCCCTCCTTCTCTGTGAAGGAAAGAGGACAGGATGTGAGGTGCATCCTAGCAGGGGCATACCAAGAGGGAGTGGGGGGAGACGTTTTGCTCCGGGTGTCAAAACATGGGGGATGTCAGTAGCAGTGCTATGGGGGTGCGCTCTGCACCCAGGTCGGGTGTCACCCGCCAGAGGTGACACCATCCCGAAGGCAGTGAGAGCCTTTGCTGTGGTTTTTTTTCAGCCGAACCCCCCCCTTCCAGCGCCGTGGTCTAGTCCTGTCTGACTTCCTGCTCCTTCCCCCACAGCTGTTGCTGTAAACGATGTCCCCAGTCCTCATTTCTAGCTGCTTCCTGGGTACATCTGAGGCTGAGAACCAGTCAGCCAGAGGGGATTATAATGGCAGTGTCCTCCACTGCCTGAGGTGAGCCCTTGATAAGGGGGTGGGAGGTGTGAGGTGTGAGCTGGCATGGTATCCATTGCTCATCACCTGAGCTAATGTAATAGAAGAGGCTTAAGGGGTCTGCCCTGCTACCCTGAGCTGATTGCTGTGTCCACCACTACCACCAGATATAGTGTAACTGAGCTGATTTGATAGGTGGGATGGTATTGCTGTGTGTCCACCACCCACCTATAGTAGTAGTATAATATACACCATTTGGTTCACAATATTTTTTTTTCTTGTTTTCCTCCTCTAAAACCTAGGTGCGTCTTATAGTCAGGTGCGTCTTATGGAGCGAAAAATACGCGTATATTTAATACAATTACAAAAATATGGAAGTGCGAGCTTGAAAGTCCTATAAAAAACCCAAAATATATCCTAGCATAAAATGTAGTGTACTTTCCTATTAAATGCTTAAAAAATGCTTGGTGCATTGATTGCTCTTTAGACTCGAATTTACAACAAGCTATTATTAACAAATGCATATGTGTTTCAACCCTTACAAAGTACTGGTTATTTTCGCTGCAATACAATTAAAGCTTCTTATGGGCCAATTAAGCAGAGTATTATCTTGCCAAAAGATAATATGGCACACTTATGGTAGTAGTATGTAATTGCTCTGTATGATTCTATTGTATTTTGAAATTACAATTACACCTATTCTATTTTTCTCAGTTTTCCTGGGGTTCTGTTTTCCTTTATGTTTGATATTGTGCAATAATGCGCTGCTCTGTTTAAAAATGATTAGACACATATAACAGGTTTCTGGAGAAATGCTGAGATGTTTGTTTTCTGTTCTTACTATTGCACAGTAGTTGACTAATATCCTTAGAGTGAGGTATAATTGCTTGGCATTTATTAGTATAAATACAAGCTTTTCTATTCCTTTTTTGGGATTTCCACAAATACTAACACTAAAAATGACTACTTGTAAAATACAGTCTTTACATTAATGAGTGTAATGTGATTAAAAATACAATGAAATAGGAGTTAAGCATATTCTCTTATTTAATTCTCTTCTTTTAATGAACATAAAATTCAATGAAATGAAACATTAGCATTTTAGAGCTAGTGAAACACCTTTCAGTGTTCCTGACAATATTTGCATGTGTTATCTTTTGATGTCAGTAATATTCTGTATTCTTAGCTTAGCTGTTTACCTCCTGACATTGGAGTAGTATACTAGAATGCAAAATTGTGAGACAATTGAACCAACTCATAATTTGCATAAAAACAAGATTTATACATTATGTGTGTGGTGTGTCTGTTTGATTATAGTAGGGGCATTAAAACAGACCTGTTCAGCAACCATTGCAAAATCATCCACCCCTCTCCTTTACCTCATCCAATCAGAGAAAGCATAGTATTCACTGAAAAAATACAAGGTTTTCTCTGAATGGCAGCAGTGCTGAGCAATCAACTTCATGTGTTCAGAGGGGAAGCCATTGGAACAGGACCCAGGAGATCACGGCTATCATTGTATGTAGCAAGGACTACTGCAGTGATTTCCATTATCCGCAGCAGCCCTCTCGATATTGAATGTGCATACTTACATCAAGTCAAGGTGGACCAATGTTAATTTGTAACAAAAAAAAGAGTCCACTGTAATAAAGAGAAAGCCATTGGGGTTGGGTTACTAAAGGCAAATAGGCTGTTGCACTAATTTTTCCAAAGCTCAGTGAATGTGGTGAAGCTCTGATAATTTCCATAATTTAAATAGATGCAAGCAAAACTGCTGTTTTTTTTTTTTTTCCTTGCACCTTGTTGGGCATCTTTTTTACAAAGCAAAGCTTTGCTCTGAAGAACATGAGTGCAACTGCACTTGCAAAGTGCACAGTCTCTTTGTCTTATGTGTCCTTTTATGCATTGTTTTCAGCTTATGAATACACTTGCAAAATTTGTGTAGTGCAAAATATATATATATATATATATATATATATATATATATATATATATATATATATATATATATATATATCTCAAACAAAATAAAAAATGGGCCAGTCCCAACAACTTGCATATTTAGGCCTGGATTCACGTAGATGCGTGTATCTTTGTGTGGGCGTAACGTATCCTATTTACGTTACGCCTCCATAACTTTTACAGACAAGTGCCATATTCTCAAAAGAAAGTTGCGGCGGCGTAGCGTAAATAGGCCAGTGTAAGCCCGCCTAATTCAAATGTGGTAGATGTGGGTGTATGTTATTTAATTTTTATGTGACCCCACATAAATGACGCTTTTTACGAACGGCACATGCGCCGTCCGTAAAAGTATCCCAGTGCGCATGCTCCAAATTAACCCGCAAGAAGCCAATGCTTTCGACGAGAACGGAAATGACGCCCAGCCCTATTTGCAAACGACTTACGCAAACAACGTAAAATTTTCAAAACTCAACGTGGGAACGACGTCAATACTTAACATTGGTACGCCGCATGTACGCCTCATATAGCAGGGGTAACTTTACGCTGGAAAAAGCCTAACGTAAACGGCGTATCTGTACTGCGTCGGCCGGGCGTACGTTCGTGAATTCGCGTATCTAGCTGATTTACATATATATAAATAAATGATTAGCGCTAGAGTCAATACATACATATAAATAGTGCTAACACCATGTGACGTAGGTGCTAATAAATCTAGCAAGTAATATAATACAAACATGTAGAATCAAATATATGTGCTCTCCACGCTGCGGTGTCCTAAGTTAGGTAGCAGATCCAATCACCCCTCCAGGGGTATAGTGCGTATAGGATAAAACTCCTGGATCTCCACTCCTCTGTTTCTCCACTTGCCAGAATTTTTGTTTGTGAAAGAGGGAGTATCAGGCCTATCAGGACTTAGGACACCGCAGCGTGGAGAGCAGTGGACCATTCGTTTGGACACCCCACAGATGCAAGGAGACTGACATTAATCCTATGTGCCTAATACACACATCCGGGAGGTGAGAGTTTTGGGAGACAGGTGGAGGATCACCTATATGGTTCAATATTACAACTAAACCAAGGGAGGATCTGAAATTTGTACTGTCAGGAGGTCTTTGAAGCTCTTATCCATGGGAATAATCACATCATATAATAATTTTTTTTTTTTTTTGCATTATTGAACCACTTACATCACGGACATTGATGGTTAAGGAGGCACGCGTTGCACTTTAATATAGAGTCACTGCATTCAGCAGCAGTTCATGTTTTTGTTTTAAGTCACTGTTTGACGCAGAAGCACTTTTACATATGATATTTATATTTATTTATATTGGTATTTATTTAAATATATTTGATTCTACACGTTTGTATTATATTACTTGCTAGATTTATTAGCACCTACGTCACATGGTGTTAGCACTATTTATATGTATGTATTGACTCTAGCGCTAATCATTTATTTATATATATCAATTTTTTATGTTCGGTGAACGTTACGAGATTCAGCAGCTTTAGTTATTGATTGTACCTTTACACATTTATTCATTTACTCACAGTAGCGCGAGAGATTTACTTTAAAGCGTAAATATGCACTTAAGATCCGACGGCGTAAGAGACTTACGCCGATCGGATCTAATAGAAATCTATGCATAACTGATTCTAAGAATCAGGCGCATAGATACGACGGCTCAGACTCAGAGATACGACGGCGCATCTGGAGATACGCCGTCGTATCTCCTTTGAGAATCTGGGCCTTAGTCTTCAACAACTGTGGTGACAACCAACATCGCTGTGATTTTCTTTCAAAATATTTTTATTAAGTTCGTAATAAAGAAACACAGGTAAATGACATTATATCAGCTAACATGGCTAAGCAGAGAACAAAGTCAAGGACATAAGCAAAACCAACATCTCCCACAGCACAAACGGATAGTGATGGGCAAACATGACGGTTCGCGAACGATAACCGCAAACTTTCGCAAATGTCCGCGAACCGCAAGTTTGCGGTGGGCCCCATTGACTTTAATGGCAGGCGAATATTAAAAACCTGCAGGTCATATTTGCAGCCACAAAATACTTACAAGCTGTGCACAAATAGTCCCACAACATGGACACTGACCTACCAGAAGTATTAAGTGAAAAACCGGATACACAAGTAAGTGCCGGCCCTTACAAGCAGCAAAAATTAGCCGACAGGCGTTCACCTGACAGCAAACAACTTTTTATTCTGTGGCTGGTGGTACATTAGGCATTCACCGGATACAGAAGTAAGTGTCCGCCATTACAGTCCCCAAAAATGAGCCCACAGGCGTTCACCTGACAGCAAACAACCTTGTATTCTGTGGCTGGTGGTACATTAGGCATTTACCGGATACAGAAGTAAGTGTCGACCATTACAGGCCCCAAAAATTAGCCCACAGCCACAGGCGTTCACCTGACACCTAATGTGGCTGGTGGTACATTAGGCATTGTAACAGCACTGGTGAACGTAAAGAACCACAACTGCGGTAAGCAAGTATTAATTGCATACGAGAGATAGTGTAGCTCAGGTAATTTGAGGATACACGCATAATACACAAGTTGTACTGGCAACTAATAGAAATGTATGAGAGGCAATATAGCTCAGGTACTTTGAGAGTACATATAGTATTTGTAGTAACAAGTATTAATTGCATATAAGAGGCAACATAGCTCAGGTACTTTGAGAGTACATATAGTATTTGTACTACAAGTATTAATTGCATACGAGAGGCAATATAGCTCAGGTACTTTGAGAGTACATATAGTATTTGTAGTAACAAGTATTAATTGCATATGAGAGGCAATATAGCTCAGGTACTTTGAGAGTACATATAGTATTAGTAGTAACAATTATTAATTGCATATGAGAGGCAATATAGCTCAGGTACTTTGAGAGTACATATAGTATTAGTAGTAACAAGTACTAATTGCATATGAGAGGCAATATAGCTCAGGTACTTTGAGAGTACATATAGTATTTGTAGTAACAAGTATTAATTGTGTATAAGAGGCAAAATAGCTCAGGTACTTTGAGAGTACATATAGTATTAGCCCACGGCCACAGACGTTCACCTGACAGCAAACAACTTTGTATTTCGTGGCTGGTGGTACAATAGGCATTCACTGGACACAGAAGTAAGGGCCGCCCATTACATGCCCCAAAAATAAGCCCACAGGCGTTCACCGGACAGCAAACAACTTTGTATTCTGTGGCTGGTGGTACATTAGGCATTCACCAGATACAGAAGTAAGTGTCGGCCATTACAGACCCCAAAAATTAGCCCACGGCCACAGACATTCACCGGACAGCAAACAACTTTTTATTCTGTGGCTGGTGGTACATTAGGCATTCACCGGATACAGAAGTAAGTAAAATGTCTGCGAACCGCAAGTTTGCGGTGGGCCCCATTGACTTTAATGGCAGGCGAATATTAAAAACCTGCAGGTCATATTTGCAGCCACAAAATACTTACAAGCTGTGCACAAATAGTCCCACAACATGGACACTGACCTACCAGAAGTATTAAGTGAAAAACCGGATACACAAGTAAGTGCCGGCCCTTACAAGCAGCAAAAATTAGCCGACAGGCTTTCACCTGACAGCAAACAACTTTTTATTCTGTGGCTGGTGGTACATTAGGCATTCACCGGATACAGAAGTAAGTGTCCGCCATTACAGTCCCCAAAAATGAGCCCACAGGCGTTCACCTGACAGCAAACAACCTTGTATTCTGTGGCTGGTGGTACATTAGGCATTCACCGGATACAGAAGTAAGTGTCGACCATTACAGGCCCCAAAAATTAGCCCACAGCCACAGGCGTTCACCTGACACCTAATGTGGCTGGTGGTACATTAGGCATTGTAACAGCACTGGTGAACGTAAAGAACCACAACTGCGGTAAGCAAGTATTAATTGCATACGAGAGATAGTGTAGCTCAGGTAATTTGAGGATACACGCATAATACACAAGTTGTACTGGCAACTAATAGAAATGTATGAGAGGCAATATAGCTCAGGTACTTTGAGAGTACATATAGTATTTGTAGTAACAAGTATTAATTGCATATAAGAGTCAACATAGCTCAGGTACTTTGAGAGTACATATAGTATTTGTAGTACAAGTATTAATTGCATACGAGAGGCAATATAGCTCAGGTACTTTGAGAGTACATATAGTATTTGTAGTAACAAGTATTAATTGCATATGAGAGGCAATATAGCTCAGGTACTTTGAGAGTACATATAGTATTAGTAGTAACAATTATTAATTGCATATGAGAGGCAATATAGCTCAGGTACTTTGAGAGTACATATAGTATTAGTAGTAACAAGTACTAATTGCATATGAGAGGCAATATAGCTCAGGTACTTTGAGAGTACATATAGTATTTGTAGTAACAAGTATTAATTGTGTATAAGAGGCAAAATAGCTCAGGTACTTTGAGAGTACATATAGTATTAGCCCACGGCCACAGACGTTCACCTGACAGCAAACAACTTTGTATTTCGTGGCTGGTGGTACAATAGGCATTCACTGGACACAGAAGTAAGGGCCGCCCATTACATGCCCCAAAAATAAGCCCACAGGCGTTCACCGGACAGCAAACAACTTTGTATTCTGTGGCTGGTGGTACATTAGGCATTCACCAGATACAGAAGTAAGTGTCGGCCATTACAGACCCCAAAAATTAGCCCACGGCCACAGACATTCACCGGACAGCAAACAACTATGTATTCTGTGGCTGGTGGTGCATTAGGCATTCACCGGATACAGAAGTAAGTGTCGGCCCTTACAGGCCCCAAAAATTAGCCAACGGCCACAGGCATTCACCGGACAACAAACAACTTTGTATTCTGTGGCTGGTGGTACATTAAGCATTCACCAGATACAAAAGTAAGTGTCGGCCATTACAGGCCTCAAAATTAGCCCACGGCCACAGGTGTTAACCTGACAGAAAACAACCTTGTATTCTGTGGCTGGTGGTATATTAGGCATTCACCGGATACAGAAAAATGTGTCGGCCGGTACAGGCCCAAAAAATTAGCCCACAGGCGTTCACCTGAATTCGAATGAAACATGGTCTACTGGTCACATGTGTTGAATTCCTCCGAGATCCATACTTCATTCATTTTTATAAATGTGAGGTAGTCAACACTGTTGTGAGCTAGGCAAGTGCGCTTATCGGTCCCGACCCCCCCCCCTGCTGTGCTGAACGTCCTTTCAGACAGGACACTGGATGAGAGGCAAGCCAACAGTTCCATTGCAAATTGTGAAAGCTCTGGCCAGAGGTCAAGCCTGCCCACGCAGTAGTCCAGGGGTTCATCACTTCTCAGTGCGTCCACATCGGCCATTAACCTGATGTAGTCGGACACCTGTCAGTCTAGGCGTTCCCTGATGCTGAATACGGAGGACAGCTGTCGATGGGTCAAGTGAAAGAATGATCTCATATCATTAGTGTCCAAGACATATTCAAACCGCCCTCTTCTTGCAGGCGCTGTTGGATTGGTACCCGAAACTGTTTCTCTGTGAGTGGAAATTCCTCTGCCAGCGGACGCAAAAGCAGAATGCAGAATTTCTCAAAACAAGGCCTGGAAGTGCTGCATTCTGATAGCCCTCTGTGATGGTGGTAACATTTCCGCCATGTTTTGTTTGTACCGGGGGTCTAAGTACGTTGCCACCCAGTACTGGTCCTTGCCCTTTATGCTTTTTATACAGGGGTCCCTCTTAAAACACTGAAGCATGAAGGCCTCCATTTGCACTAAACTGGAAGCACTGTACTGGCTTGGCTCCTGCTTATCATCCAGGATAATGTCGTCCTCCTCCCCCCATCCACGGACAACACCAGGGATCCCAGAAAGCATGCTCATTTTGCTCCTCCTCCTCTGCCCTGGCACCATCCTCTCTGACTCCTCTTCAGACTCCCGTTGTTGACTTGTCTCAGGTGGAGTAGCCCCCCTGGGAATTGATCCAGCATTGCGACTTCCTCATCTGCCTGCTCCTGCTCCTCGACGGCTTGATCAATGACACAACGCAATGCACGCTCCAGAACGAAGGCGTAAGGTACAATGTCACTGATGGCGCCCTGGCTGCGACTGACTCATCAAATGGCCGCAGAAGTCTGCATGAGTCACGCATGAGCAGCCACTGGTACGGTGCAAAAAAAAACAAGCTCCCCAGAACCTGTCCTGCCGCAGAGTTCGTACAGGTAGTCGTTAACTGCATGTTTCTGCTGGAGCAGCCTATCAAGCATATACAATGTTGAGTTCCATCGCGTCGGGCAGTCACAAATAAACGTCTGACGGGCAGGTTGTGTCGCCGCTGAATGTCAGCAAGGTGAGCCATGGCCGTGTAAAAACTTCTGAAATGGGCCGAGATTTCCTGGCCTGCCGCAAGACGTCCTTGAGCCCAGGGTATTTGGCAACGAATCGCTGCACGACCAAGTTCAGGACGTGTGCCATGCATGGCACGTGTGTAATTTTGCCCTGTTTCAGCGCGCTCAGCAGATTGGCACCGTTGTAGCACACCACTTTACCAACTGTCAAATTGAGCAGTGTTAGCCACTGATCTGCCTGTGAACACAAAGCTGAAAGGAGTGCAGGACCAGTGTGGCTCTTGTCTTCCAGGCACAGCATGGCAACGTCTCACCTGGCATGTCGAATAGGTTCTGGGAATATTGGGCGGCGCAGCGGAAGAGACCGTAGCATCGTAAAATGAGGAGTCAGCCGAGAAGGAGAGGGAGGATAGAGTAGGAGGAGGAGGAGAAGAAGAGGCAGGACTGCATGTAATCCATGGTGGTAAAACCAAATCTACATGGGTGCCACGGGTTACATGCTTGACGGCCGCCAGAAGGTTCACCCAGTGGGCAGTGAAAGTTATATACCTTGCCTGCCCGTGTTTGCTAGACCACGTGTCTGTGGTCAGATGTATCTTGGCACCGACACTCTGTGCCAGAGATACATTCACTTGCCGCTGAACATGGCCATATAGCTCTGGGATGCCCTTCTGTGAAAAAAAATTCCTTCCTGGGACCTTCCATTGTGGTGTTCCAATTGGCACAAATTTTCAAAAGGCCTTCGAGTCCACCAGTTTATATGGCAGTAGTTGGCGAGCTATCAGTTCCGACAAGCCAGCAATCAACCGTTGGGCAAGAGGGTTATCCGGCGTCATCGTTTTTTTACGATCGAACATTTGGGCCACGGAAGCCTGCCTTTTTGCAGAAAAACATGAGGAAGACATGATGCAAGGTGGAGTGGAGGACAATTGTGAGCATAGAGAGGAAGGAGAAGGAGAAGAGGCTGGACGGTGAGAGCCTGGAGTGTGGCTTTGTGGGTTCTGATGACGTTGCTCCCACTGGGCTTGGTAATGGGAGGCCAGGTGCCTTCTTAAGGTGGTCGTCCCTAGGTGAGTGTTGGGCTTACCGCGACTTATGTGTTGACTGCAAAGGCTGCAGATGGCAACACTATTTTCTGCAGCGGACACGTTAAAAAAACCCACACTGTGAAACCATGGGCCGGCGTCCTGGGAGCGCCAGATGTGACTGTACATGGTTGATGGCTCGCTCCTGATACATTAGGAGTCTGGTTTGTCCCTCCTGTGCAATGTAAGTTCGGCCTGCTTCTCCTCCCTATCTGCTGGTCCCTCTCTCCCTCTGAACTCCCCTCCTCTTCCTCTCTTGTGGGCACTCACATGACATCTGTAGACACGTCATGATCGACGTCACCTTCCCCATCACTAACAGTAGAGATCTCGGAGTAGGCAGCAACAGCGGGCACCAACCTCCTTGTGCTGATCTGAGTACTGTCGTCAGACTGCTGAGTGCCGGCTGTTGCAACCTCCTCTTCCTGATCCAATGCCAGAAATGGCTGCGCATCTGAAATGTCTTCTGATGGATCGGAAAATAATCCCTGTGACTCAAGCGGAGGGTATATGGTGGTGGTGGTGTTGGTGGCGAGCCACTCAACCAAGTCTGGTGCGTCCTTTGACGTAATCGAACGAACATTATGCCACTTCCCACTTTGGCTCCGGCCTGGTGCTCCTGCCCTACCCCTACCACCACTGCGGAAGGGCCTGCCTCTTCCTCTGCCTGTCATCTTTTAAATGACCCTGTGACAACAAAAGTCTCTAGAGAAGCGCAGTATATGTGGAAGAAGGTATATAACAAAATCTGACGTTTTGGGGGGCCACTGGTTTATCGCACCAGTTATGAAACTTTTTTTTCAGGATTTTTTTTAATGTGTGTAGCAGAGGTAACACAGTGAAAGAGGCAAAAATTCAGCAGTAACCAAATACACCGTCAGTCACAATGCTGCACAATACAAATCCACTATAATATGCTTTCTATATTCGAAAGTATATTATAAGTGTATATTACACCTATATACTGCAGAGCAAGTAGCACACCTATACCAGTGCTTGAAAGGACTTTTGTGGACCTGTTTGGTAGCGATTTGTGTCGCTTAAGTCTGTTCCTGCTGAAAACGCCAACCTCTCCCTACACTGACAAAAAGTATATAAATGCATGTATTAGACACCTATATACTTCACAGCAAGTAGCACACCTATACCAGTCCTTAAAAGGACTTTTGTGGACCTTTTAGGTAGATATTTTATTGAATACAGCCTGTCCCTGCTGGAGACGCCAACCTCTCCCTACAATGACAAAAAGTATATGAATGTATTAGACACCTATATACTGCAGAGCAAGTAGCACACCTATACCAGTCCTTAAAAGGACTTTTGTGGACCTTTTAGATAGCTATTTGATTGAATACAGCCTGTCCCTGCTCCAAACAGCACCCTCTCCCTACACTGACAAAAAGCATAATGTAAGATGGCCACCAGATCAGGTCTATTTATAAGGTAGGGGGTATGTCCATGTGCTGAAAAGTCTCAATTGGCTGTCCTGCACCACCTGATGGATGTGTCATAGGTCAAAGTTCTTACCCATGTAACATTGCGGACCGCCGCGAACATCGCCAGATGTCCGCCGTTTTGGCGGACTGCGAACATGCAAAGTTTGCCGCAAAACGACCGCCGGGTGAACCGGCAGGCCATCTCTACAAACGGATGTAAAATGCATGTAATACACTGTGGTTCAAGAAGAGTGATAGGAACACAATACCTTCTATCATCCTAGATGTGGGGTGTGGAGGAGAGTCATTGGTTGATCAGTGAGTGAAAAATTCTATGTCATGAGACGTAAGATTATCATGTCCCAGATCTGCCACCCCAAGGGGATCACGCTGTGGACAGGATGGTAATGACCATGTAATCCGGCATTTGAAAAAAAACAGGCTTCTGGAACCGATGAGTCCAATCCTTGAAAATGGGGGAACCAGAGTGACAGAGATATGAGCTTCTTAAGATAATGGGCTATATTGAAATCTAGTAATGTTGCCGTAACAACCTTTGTGCCCTTTCTGTATACAAAATTCCTATTTGGGAAAGATCATAGGGATTAACAATACAGGTTATAAGAGACTAACATGTATCTGGTGTTAGCCCAAACAGTTAAATCCATCTTATCCCAGATGTCTATCAGATTAGGATAGATATACATCTGTTTATGGATTTCTAATGTCCCCATGCATTGACATGATAAAGCTTGTTATTCCCACAAGTAGGGACATACTAAGAAGGAAAAGAGCCAGGGAGGAATAGAATATCTCTGGGGGGATAATAGATGGAGGAAAGAGTATAAGGTCAGATAGAAGAAAAGAGAAGAGAAGAATCATCTAGGGTTGTGTCGGTTGCGTGGCAATGGCTCCAGGGTAAAGAGGTATGTGGGTGTAGACAGCCCAAGGTTCCCATATCAGTTCAAGATTGTGGACTCTATCTTGGAGTATGCTCACTATTTTCTCCTGAGCCATGATCCAGGAGATCTAGCGCTTAACTATGGAAAGTGGGACTGACGTCCTTTTTCAGTGTCATGCGATTGTAATTTTGGCACCTTGAAGCATATAAAAATTAGTGCTTGGGTAGGTTTAGGTATCTTCTCCACCATGTGGTTAAGGAGTGCTATTTTGGGGTTCTGAGGAATGGACAATCCCATAACCTTGCTCAGCAAGCAGAAGAATCTGTTCCAGAAGCCACGAATTTGTTTGGCATGACCACCAGATGAGGTATAGAGAGCCTAAATAGTTGCAGCCCCTGAAGCACATTGGGGAGGAGTTAGGGTAGATTTTAGTAATTAGAGTGGGAACCCAGTGCCACTGTGTGAATTTGTTCAAAATTCCCTTGAAGGAACGTTGAAAACAGTTTTTAAGGTCCCATTCTTCCTCCAGATCCTCTTACCGGAGTTGGGCATAAATTGGTTTATTCTGGGCCCCTGCCAGGGAGCAATAGATAATGGATATACCACCCCACTGATCCTAGATATTAGAGCACCATATTTCATTCAGTTAGCGTTGGGATTTTGGATTTATTAGACTTAGGCCCCGTACACACGACCAAACATGTATGCTGAAACTGGTCCGCGGGCCAGTTTCAGCATACATGTTCGGTCGTGTGTGGGCGCGAGCGGGCCGAATTCCAGCAAACATTTGCCCGCCGGGCCTTTTCCCAGTGGACAAATATTCCTGGACGTGTTTTAAAACCGTCCGCTGGAATCCTGCCCGCTCGGACATGTACGGTCGTCAGTACAGACCTACCGTACATGTCCGAGCGCCCGCCGTCCCTCGCATGCGTCGAATGACTTTGACGCATGCGTGGAAGCCTTTAAATGGCAGGCCCGCCCACGTCTCCGCGTCATCGCCGCGTCATCGTCGCGGCGACGACGCGGACACGCCCCGCGTATTGTTTACACGCGGACTTCTGTACGATGGTTAGTACAACCAACGTACAGAAGCCCTCTGGCAGGCATGTACGGTGAAAACGGTCCGACGGACCGGTTTCACCGTACATGTTTGCTCGTGTGTACCAGGCCTAAATGGAGTGAAGAAAGTGTAAGGCCTTGTACACATGATCAGTCCAAACTGATAAAAATGGACTGAAGTTCAGTTTCATCAGTCCAAACCTACCGTGTGTATGCCCCATCGGACTTTTGTCCTTCTGACCAAAGTTTTAGAACTTGCTTTAAAATCGGACTGATGGATGCCTGACCGATCGGTCAAAACCGATGGTTAGTACGCAAAAGCATCGGTTCAAAACCCGCGCATGCTCAGAATCAAGTCGACGCATGTTTGGAAGCATTGAACTTCGTTTTTTTCAGCACGTCATTGTGTTTTAAGTCACTGCGTTGGACTTGATCGGTTTTTGAACTGATGGTGTGTACGCACATCAGACCATCAGTCTGCTTCATCGGTGAACCGATGAAACTGAACTTCAGTCCGTTTTCATCAGTTTGGACTGATCGTGTGTACAGGGCCTAAGATTTGGACTAATCTATACCGCTCCGATGAGGGCATATCAAGTTTGCTTACACAATATCCGACAAAAATAGGGCCTGTTGAATTGATGAAGTGTCCTATTCTGAATAAGCCCTTATTATGCCACCATTTAAAGGCAAGAATGTTTAGCCCTTGAGGAAAGTCTGGATTATGGAACAAATGTGCTAATGGCCTGAAGTCTGATATCAATGAGGGGTTTTTCTTTAGGTAATCCCATAGGGCCAGGTCAGAGAATGAGAGAGGGTGGGAGCTAATGACTGAGTCTGGGAGGGATCCAGAGTAGGAAGTCTATTGTTTGACGAGGAACCGCTTGTCGTTCCATCAGAAGCCAATCCGGTTTAGGGCCACGAGTAGACAGGGTTATTGCGATGTGGATGTGCATGTCCATGTGCAAAAGTTGTCATACGCTATTTCATATGCCAGTACTTGGGATTGAGATTCCAGTGATAAATACCCATGCAGAATATGGAAATTGTAGCATACAGATTTTTTTTAAACATAAAGCTCACTCTAGGCTCAGCCCCCAATTCCCAATCACCCACCATTCCCCCATGTGCCTCTATGTCTGAAAAAGAAGAGGACTTAATGCATCACATGATCATCTGATCATGTGATGCATTAAAGGGGAGTTCCAGCCATTTGTATGTTTATTAAAAGTCAGCAGCAACAAAAAGTGTAGCTGCTGGCTTTTAATAAACAGGCACTTACCTGCTCCAGCGCTCCAGCGACGCGCCGGCCGGGGCTCCGCTCCTCTCCCCCCCTCCCCGGCCGGCGTCTTCATTTTCAGTGTGGGCACCCGGTTGTGACAGCTTTCGGCTTCACGGCCGGGCACCCACTGCGCATGCGCGAGCGGCGCGGCCCGGCGCCGCGCCGTGTAATTGGCCAGGAGATCGCCTAGGACCTGTGACGTGTCCTAGGCGATCGCCTACAGCAGCCACTTCCTGAAGGCGATTAAGCTTAGTTGCCTACAGGAAGGAGGAAGTGGGACAGGAAGTCCCACTCGTGCTGAAGCCCCCACTCCCCCCCCAAAAAAATTACATGCCAAATGTGGCATGTAAGGGGGAGAGGAGTGGGTTAAGAGGAAGTTCCAAATTTGGGTGGAACTCCTCTTTAAGTCCTCTTCTTTTTCAGTGTTGGGCGATCCTGGATGATGTAGACAATGGTGCTAACATAATGACACCGGATGCTGTTTTTTGCAACAGTACACAGGGCATAGTGGTAGTGCCCACCCAGAGGGTGAAGCCCAGACACCCTGTACTTTCATCCTGTCTTTGGTCCTGTGTTAAGTCACACAGGGCATCTTGTATCAGAGAATATGTAGTGGGGGGGGGGGGGGGGCAGCTCTAGATTAGATTAATGATGATTTTGAAGCCTGATCTGCTTTTTGTAGCTGGGTGACTTTATAAAAAAATAGCTTTTTAGAATTTAGGCTTTTAGGCTCCATGCACACTGGCTTAAAAAACGTTGCTTTTACAGGAGTTTTGTGTTCTGCTTGTAGAAGCAGCTCAATGTTATCCTATGTGTCCATGCACATTAGGATGTTTTGAGGCATATTTTGAGTTTAACGTTCAGAGGCAGAAAAAAAAAACCTTCTGGTTTGCATTTCTGATTGGAGCTTGGAGGCATAAGGAACGTAAAAACTCTCCTAAAATCGTCTAAACTTTGTACAAAAAATGCTCTACATGAGCGATTTTTACTCCCGAGAAAACAGACATTTTTTTAAGCACAGTGTGCATGGAGCCTAAATGTTTTTACAAAATAAAGAAAACTTTATATAGGTTTATGCTTTGCTTGTGAGAAATGTATAAGGATATTATTGTTTAGGCAGAGGTGTACTGGGGACCTACAGTATCTCACAAAAGTGAGTACACCCCTCAAATTTTTGTAAATATTTTATTATATCTTTCATTTGACAACACACATATAACACAATATTTTGTTATATCTTTTCATGTGACAACACTGAAGAAATTCGCTACAATGTAAATTAGTGAGTGTACAGTTTGTATATATAGTGTACATTTTCTGTCCCCTCAAAATAACTCACACAGTCATTTATGTCTAAAACGCTGCCAACAAAGGTGAGTACACCCCTAGGTGAAAATGTCCAAATTGGGCCCAATTAGCCATTTTCCCTCCCTCGTGTCATGTGACTCATTAGTGTTGCAAGTTCTCAGGTGCGAATAGGGGGGGAAAGTGATAAATTTGGTGTTATCTTTCTCACTCTCTCTTACTGGTCACTGGAAGTTCAACATGGCACCTCATGGCAAAGAACTCTCTGAGGATCTGAACAAAAGAATTGTTGCTCTACATAGATGGCATTAGGCTATAATAAGATTGCCAAGACCCTGAAACTGAGCTGCAACATGGTGACCAAGACCACGCAGCAGTTTAACAGGACAGGTCTTACTCAGAACAGGCCTTGCCATGGTCGACCAAAGAAGTTGAGTGTACATGCTCAGCGTCATATCCAGAGGTTGTCTTTGGGAAATAGATGTATGAGTGCTGCCAGCATTTCTGCAGAGGTTGAAGGGGGTGAGGGGTCAGCCTGTCAGTGCTCAGACCATATGCCGCACACTGCATCAAATTGATCTGCATGGCTGTCATCCCAAAAGGAAGCCTCTTCTGAAGATGATGCAAAAGAAAGCCTGCAAACAGTTTGCTGAAGACAAGCAGACTAAGGACATGGACTAAGGACGTGGATTACTGGAACCATGTCCTATGGTCTGAGTAAACCAAGATAAACTTATTTGGTTCAGACGGTGTCAAGCGTGGGTGGCGGCAACCAGATGAGGAGTACAAAGACAAGTGTGTCTTGCCTACAGTCAAGCATGGTGATGGGTGTGTCATGGTCTGGGGCTGCATGAGTGCTGCCGACACTGGGGAGCTACAGTTCATTGAGGGAACCATGAATGCCAACATGTGCTGTGACATACTGAAGCAGAGTATGATCCCCTCCCTTTAGAGACTGAGCTGCAGGGCAGTATTCCAACATGATAACGACCCCAAACACACCTCTAAGATGACCACTGCCTTGCTAAAGAAGCTGAGGGTAAAGGTGATGGACTGGCCAAGCATGTTTCTAGACCTAAACCCTATTGAGCATCTGTGGGGCATCAAATGGAAGGTGGAGGAGCGCAAGGTCTCTAACATCCACCAGCTCCGTAATGTCATCTTGGAGGAGTGGAAATGGACTCCAGTGGCAGCCTGTGAAGCTCTGGTGATCTCCATGCCCAAGAGGGTTAAGACAGTGCTGAAAAAATAATGTTGGCCCACAAAATATTGACACTTTGGGCCCAATTTGGACATTTTCACTTAAGGGTCTACTCACTTTTGTTGTCAGAGGTTTAGACATTAATGACTGTGTGCTGAAGTATTATAAGGGGACCTCAAATTTACACTGCTATACAAGCAGTACACTCACTACTATATATTGTAGCAAAGTGTAATTTCTTGAGGGTTTTCGTGAGGGGTGTACTCACTTTTTTGAGATACTGTATATATCAATAGTTTAAGGCATAAAACATTTCAAAAAGCTTTATTTTAGGTGGAAATATAAATGTTTAACTAATGAATACATTATTATTGTTAAGAGTTTTCACTTTGAAATACAATTTTGCTTTAACATATTTCCAAGGATGAAATAGAAAGGCATTTATTTTCTTGAGACGTATTTACAAAGCAAAACAACTAAAGGTATTCTTTTGAATCTTCAGGCAGTAAGAGACTGGCACAGAAATTTACATTAAATACATAGGGCCAGATCCTCAAAAGGGATACGCCGGCGTATCTACTGATACGCCGGCGTATCTACTGATACGCCGTCGTATCCCTGTTTCTATCTTTGGAACTGATCCACAGAATCAGTTTCCAAAAGATAGGCAGAAGATCCAACATGTGTAAGGGACTTACCGCATCCGCCGCTGGGGGCATTTCGAGTCGAAATGCCGCTTCGCGTATGCAAATGAGCACTTACGGAGATCCACAAAGCGGTTTAGCTTCGTGAAATCTCCCTAAATACTTACGTTGCAATCGTAAAATTAGGTCTGCTTTTACAAAGTGTAAACTGTTTACACCTTGTAAAAGTAGACCCTTCTTACACGCGACGCTGTTATTTTTTTTTTAAATTCTTTTTTTTCCGCCGTATCTTTTTTTTTTCCCGACACAACTTTTTTTACCCGGCGCGATTCTCAAAACTCGGCGTAACGTAAAACCACGCTATGCACGTCGGGAAAATGACGTTGTGAGCATGCGCAGTACATCCGGCGCGGGAGCCTAATCTTTTGCCTGACGAAGAGGTCCTGCGTGACCTCGAAACGTTGCTTTTTGGATCGCTTTTATGCATTAAATTTTTGGATGTTTTTTCAATGATCCTTGGTGTGCTGGCGAATATGTGTACATAATTTAAATGGGACTCGCCCCATGAAAATAGGAACGCCTTGGACGGATTTAAGTTACACAGCCGAAAATTTGTAGGTAAGTGCTTTGTGGATCGGGCACTTAGGTAGAAATTTTGCGGCAGTGTAACTTAAATCAGAATATTTAAGTTACGGCGGCTCTTTGTGGATCTGGCCCATAATTTTTACATTTATTTTTTATGCTGCATCACTTTAAGCACATTGATTCAACAAACAGCAATAGAAAAAAAGGCGTGGTACTACCATTGTTTCAATTAATTTAATGAAATAAGTCCATAAATCGAAGTGCAAAAGAAAAGTCCAAAGGAAATCCAAGTGAAAAGCTTATGTCCAACACCACAAAATGTAAAATTTTCAAATAAAGATTTTCTTGTTGATTCCTTCCACCATAAGCTACACCACATGTGCTAAGAAATGCACACTCACCACAGGGATTGACCCCCAATTAAAGGAAGATCAAAGAGCTTTGTTTTCCATAAAGATTTTCGGATTTATGCTCTTCCTTCACTTTCCAAAAACACTTCCCACTTTCTCCAATCACTCAGCCACAAAAAAGGGGAGATTGCCAAATAAATTAAATCATTGTGCAGTATTTATTAAGTTTAAAAAACGCTCATATAATTAATATAAAGATCACACCCACATGTATTAGTGCCCTTAGACCGCCACCAGTGTAAACAGCTTTTGTTAGTGGAAGAACGCTCCGCAGCTCCATTTGCATGAAACACATGTGTTCCAGTAACCACAAGTTTTGGACCGGATGTGATGTCATGGGGGTAGTGGAATTGACTGCAACATATGACACAATGCGTTTCCCCAAGTCGGCATCATCAGGCAGGCCCTGATGAAGTCACATGCTGCGTGACGCAATGCTTAGGGTGGAGCCTGTCGGATCACGGACTGCAAATGACATCATACCAGAAAGAATGATACCCTTATGAAAGCCTGATGTTATTTTATTGATGTAAGAAGCATTTTTTTTTTAGCAAAATAAAGCAGTTTCTTTACATATTACACTATTGGACCATCCTCTTTGTTTTCATATGATATATGAGCATCAAACCCCATTATTCGGGAGAAACATCTTAGTGGATAAGCGTACTCTAGAGAGTGAAAGGCAACACTACAGATGCATTGCTCATGTGAGAAAAGCAAACTGTATGTGATTCTACATATGTGTACATCACACCATTAATCACTTGCTTACTGGGCACTTAAATCCCTCTCACACTTTGAATGACAATTGCGTGGTCATACAACACTGTACCCAAATTAATTTTTTATCATATTTTTCCCACAAATAGAGCTTTATTTTGGTGGTATTTAATTACCTCTGCAGTTTTTATTTTTTGTTAAAAAAAAATAAAAATACCACATTTAAAAAAAATACAAAACCATTTTATATTCTGTTATAAAATTTTGCAAATGGGTAATTTTTCTCCTTCATTGATGTGCGCTGATGAGGCTGCACATATGGGCACCGATAAGCTGCACTGATGGGTACTCATGGGCTGCACTGATGGGCACCGATGGGCTGCACTGATGAGCACCAGTAAGGCGGCACTGGTGGGCACTGATAGATGGCACTGGTAGGCACTGAAAGGTGACACTGAGAGGTGGCACTGATGGGTGGCACTGAAGGACATTGATAGGTGGCACTAGTGGGCACTGAGAATTGGCACTGATAGCTGGCAGTGATGGGCGGCACGGATAGGTGGCAGTGATGGGCACTGATAGGTGGCAGTGATGGGCACTGATGGGTGGCAATGATGGGCACTGATCAGTACTGGTAGGTGACACTGATAGGCAGCACTGCTAGGTGGCACTAATGAGGCACTGATTGGCACCACTGGTGGGCATTGATAAGTGGCACTCATGGGCATTGATAGGTGGCACTGTTTTGCACTGGTAGTCACTGTGGGCACTGACAGGGGGCACTGACAGGCGGTACTGGTGGGTGCTGATGAGGCGGATGTGCCTCTTCCACTTTGCTTTTTTTCCCCTCACATTTGATGGTGATTTCCCCTTCTTTAGGACTGGGTTAAACTAATATAATAGTCAATTAGAAAAATCAAGTTCACCAGACTTAAGTCTGTCTTATATTTTGGATGCTGTAAGTGGAATACATTTTAATTGAATAAATGTGATTAAGGTTTTACACTATATGGAGCCTTTATATCTTTTACGAAAACCATACATACACTGTTACGAGTGGGAGAGAAGGGGTGTGAGGTAGCCGGATGTTAGATGCACGGCCCTTTCCTAGACAAAGACCTAGGCTACGGGCACTCTGTGATCCTCTGTAATGGGGATCTTGGTGATCTGGTAAGGAGACATCTATTTAATTTGGTGGTGGACCTCACACGCAGAAGATGGTGGATGGATTTTGTGAATAGGCCTCTAGTTACAAACACTGGTGGACTCTGTTATTCATGAACTGTCAAGTTCAGATCTTGCCAAGTTGTTTTAGTGTGATTCTATTTTCTATCCATTTGTGCCCTACTGTTTGTTATTTACAGGAGAATTGCTGTTTTTATTTATTAACTCTAATATCATCATTTTAATACTATCAATACAACTGTTATATGTGCTTAGCGTGGTTTTTTTTCTCCAAACGTTTCCAGTATGTGTATGTATGTACCTTTAACTGTATTAAAAAGGAATATTTTACTTTTTTCATGAACCTATACTAACATTATTTAATTTAGGTAAAGAGGACTTTTAATACAAACATATCTGGATTAACTAGTAGGATACTGTTTCTAGAACATACTTCTACGATACATTCAACTTTGTATCAATTACACAGGAGTTATAGGGAATAACTCTGGAGCCACTAACAGCAATCAACAGTCCACAACACATAGTTACTATACAAGCTTTAAAAGCTCTTGGGAAGCATTTGTGGGTGCATTCGGGAGACTTTAACTTATGAAATTGAGTTTCCTTGATACAATGCATATCACAGTAAGCCCTAATAGCTTCTTTCCACATCATAGGTCCTCTAAATGGGCTATTTATCCCCTTTTACATTAAGGGAAGCAATGGTTATTACCATATTAATGAGGAGAAAAGTAAAGGTTACAATCAGGTCTCTCAATCTGAGTGTGATTAGTTTCTCCTCCAAATGCACAATTAGGTAAGGTGTCTTAGAAGTACTTCTTTCTTTTGTGCTTGCCATGTATTGCAGTTATTATTTTCATCAAGATACAAGTCTGTGGAACTTTGGTTGCTCGATGTATGAACATTATTTTGCCACTACACTCAATATTAAACTGGATAGTGCTAAGTCCTTAATTGTTATCCTAATTTATCGTTACCATGCATTTAAGGGTTTCATGCTACAAAATCCACACAAATAAGATTCTGGGAATGGTTAATCTGTTGGTGCCAACACCCTGATGCATCCAAAAAATCATACTACAAAAAAACTACTACATAGGATACAGCACCTACCAAAACAGTTTATTATAAATACTGGACATAAAAATGGGTTACATTACAGTGCATGCCTGCAATACACCCATGGGAAAGTCACCCCGCCCCCCTCTTCCCCCTTAAAAAGCCACTCACAACACACCCACCCCATTCCTCCCTCCCCAAAGGTCCACCCAAGCCCTAACAATCCCAATAGACCCCTAGCTCTCCTATAGATGTTGTGCAAGGAGACCCAATGAACCTGCTGGCTTATGTGAACGGCGCTACAGTACTGAAAGAGGCAGTCTGTATGGAAGCACAAATGACAGATGCTTTTTCAAATAACTGCAATGAGATAGCAATGAGAAAAGATACAAAAAGCAGCCTCTCCTAACTCCTTGCCTGGTGTCCTGCCTGCTATAGAGGAAAAATCTTGTGTTGATAGCAGCTGTTAGGCCTCATTTACACTTGGCCGTTCGGGTCCGTCTGTTGGCGGACCTGAACGGCCGCTCCATGCATCGCTATGGAGCGTCGGATGTCAGCGGAGACATGTCCGCTGACATCCGACCCGATCCGACCCGCTAAAAACAGACGTATAGGGGGCCACGTCCCCATCCGTCCATGCGGATCAGATCGGGTAAGATCTGATGAAAACGAACATGCTGTCCGTTTTCATCAGATCGCTCCATAGGGACACAGCGGTGCCCGACAAGCCCCTCCCCGCTCAGTGAGCAGAGAGGAGCTTGTCAACGTCGGCTCAGCGTAGATCTACGGACTGATCTCCCGCTGAGCCGACGGGAGCAGGCGGACTCCGTAGCGACGGAGTCCGCCAAGTGTGAATGAGGCCTTAGACCCTCGGCTAAGTGGAGGAGCATTGCCAAACTGTAAAAAGCATGATAGATGATTGATACCAAAAGATATTATGGCAAAGAAAGTTGCAGATAACAGTCTCTCCTGACTCTATGCCTTGTTTACGTGTTCTGGGTGGAGCCTGCTATGAAGGAGTAATCCTGTGTGTGTGGCAGCTGTGACTGATGATTTATTTACAATGAGGGACTTTTTGGGGAATTTTATTTTTTATGTCTATGTGACACCTTTTTTTTAATGGGTAGGGGTACTATGTACCCCATACTCATTGACGTAGGAGAGGGGCAGTATCTGGGGGCTACCATATTCTGCGGAGGCCCCTTCCCACAGGATGGATTTTTTTGGGGGACCTCACTTTTTTTTGTCTCCATTTAAAAGCATACCAGAACCTAAGGGTCTGGAATGGGTTTCCTGGAGGAACTTAATCTTTTTTTGTTTGTTTATGGTGAGGTGCTGTCTTAAAATTCATACCAGACTCAAAGAACCAGGAAACCCTTCAAAAGGTCTCCCACAATATGCTGTATAACAGGCCCTTAGAGAGACATTTGGAGTCTGTGTGCTGCCAGGAGGGAGATGTAATTTGCCAACCATTTGAAAAAAAAAATTCCTTTGTAAGTGACAGGGCTTTATGTAAATGTACTGCTTCTGGCCACATGGAATTTTTGCATTGGTACATTTTCCTCAGGGCAGTGCCCATTCCCGGTATGTTAGTTTTTTGACACCCTTGCCTATATAGGAAATGGCATTTTTAAATTGACAGATTTGGCTCCCATAGGTTTGACAACTTTGCTTGAACCAAACCCAAGGCAGTTCAGATAATTATTAGTTGCAATCTGCACCTGTAAGTCATGGTGCTGTTTTCTTCTATAGTTAGGCAATCCTGAATATTCATGAAGTGTAATAAAAGATGAATACATACAAAAGAAGAAAGTACTGTGGTAGGTGAAACCTTTAACTGAACTCTCAGTACTGCTACTGAGCTTTCTTAGCTTGCTAAAGTGACTTTGGGTATGATGTTACAAAACTTGCTCAAAGTCACTTCTGTCATGTTTCAAAATAATTAATCTTTCTTTGTCAAGGGATGCTGGAGATGTTTGTATCAGCTCTATATACATGATCCTCCTCTTGGTTATCATCAATTATCCCTTCATCTGCTAGATGGGGATTCAATTGAAGAACAGTTCCCACACTCAAAGTTTGTTTTATTAAAGTGGTTCTAAACTCAGAAGGTCTTCTGAGTGCAGCAGTGCCCCCCAGCATCCCTAATACTTACCTGAGACACATGGTGATTCAGTGATGTGCACAAGAATCTCTGCTCTCTGGGGGACTCTCCCTTCTCATTGGCTGAGATGGCAGAAGGTGCTATTGGCTCCTGCTGCTGTCAATCAATGTCAGAGAGGGGGGGCGGGGCTGAGCCAAATGCACAGAGCAAGTAAGTATAACATGTTGGTATTAAAAAAAGAAAAACATAGCCTTTAACCCCTTCAGATCCACGCTATACCCGAATGATGGCTACATCGTAGACCTACTTTGCCGGGAAGCCTTCAATAGACGTCCTCCCCTTTGCACGCTCTCCCCGCGCGCCCCCGATCCAGGCCCCTTACCACGTGATCAGCTGTCAGCCAATGACAGCTGATCACGTGATGTAAACAGAATCTTGGTAATCAGATCACTGGCTTCTGTGCAAGGGACATCAGTCCCGAAGAGGACGAGGCACAGCTGGCTCATCTATGCCAACCAGTACCGCCTGCCAGTGCCATCTGCCAGTGCCACCTGCCAGTGCTCACAGTGCCATGAATCAGTGCCCACCAGTACATAACAGTGCCACCTATCAATGCCCACAAGTGCCACCTATCAATGCCCACCAGTGGTGCCAATCAGTGCCTTATCAGTGCCACCTACCAGTGCCGATCAGTGCCCATCATTGCCACCCATCAGTGCCCATCACTGTCACCCATCAGTGCTCATCACTGCCAGCTATCAGTGACACCTATCAGTCACTCCTCATCAGTGCAGCCTCAGTGCAGCCTCATCAGCATGCATCAATGAAGGAGAAAAAATACCTGTTTGCTAAAATTTATAACAGAATATAAAATGGTTTTGTATTTTCTTTTTAATCTGTATTTTTTTTTTTTATCAAAAAAAATCATTTTGCAACGGTTACAACCCAAAGGGCCTGGTATGGATTAAAGGGGACCCCACAGCGTTTTATTTTTTTATTTTTTCATTGACGTCAATTCTTTTGTTTACATTATTTTTACATTCAGCTGTCAGCAGAGAACCCCATTGACAGCTGATGACTCATCGGTTGTTAAGGATAAGGCAGCCACCCATTCTTTAACAACCGTGTTGCTTACTGGTTGTTAAGAAGGCCAGCAGCTGCCCACTTCATAACAACCAGTACAAATTTCATCATTACTACATGCCTCGATCACTACTTAATTACTGCATACATTTAATTATTTATTTCCTTCTGTAAATTGAGTTTAATGCCTGTCCTTGCCATATTTACTGAACGTTTTGCAGTAAATACTGCAGAACAGTATTGACAGTTTCAGCATTGCATGCTATATTTAGGGAGTATAGGCTAGATTCACATAGCCCGTCCTAACTTTGGGGCGGCGTAGTGTATCGTCTTTACACTACGCCGCCGTAAGTTAGCGAGGCAAGTACATGATTCACATAGTACTTGCCTGCTAAGTTACGGCGGCGTAGCCTAAAGCGGGCGGGCGAAAGGGCGCCTAATTCAAAATAGGCTGAGGGGGCGTGTTTTATGTTAATTTTGTTTGACCTTACGTGATTGACGTTTTTTTGGAATGGCGCATGCGCCGTCCGCCTACATATCTCAGTGTGCATTGCGGCAACGTACGCCGCACAGGCCTATTGGTTTCGACGTGGACGTAAATGACGTAAATCCCTATTCACGGACGACTTACGCAAACGATGTAAAATTTTCGAATTTCGATGCGGGAACGGTGGCCATACTTTAACATTACTGTTCCAACTATTTGATGGAATGGGCTAGATTCACATAGAGCTAGGCCGGCATATCAGTAGATACGCCGACCTAACTCGGAATCTGCGCCGACCTAAGTTTAAGTGTATTCTCAAACAGAGATACACTTAAACCTATCTAAGATACGACGGCTTGTGCCGTCCTATCTTAGGGTGCAATATTTAGGCTGGCCGCTAGGTGGCGCTTCAGTTGCGATCGGCGTAGAATATGTAAATCACTAGATACGCCTATTCACGAACGTACGCCCGGCCGACGCAGTACAGATACGCTGTTTACGTAACGCATTAGCAGGCCTAAAGATATTCCATCAAATAGTTGGAATAGTAATGTTAAAGTATGGCCGCCATTCCCGCGTCGAAATTCGAAAATTTCACGTCGTTTGCGTAAGTCGTCCGTGAATAGGGATTTACGTAATTTATGTCCACGTCGAAACCAATAGGCCCGTGCGGCGTACGTTGCTGCAATGCACACTGGGATATGTAGGCGGACGGCGAATGCGCCGTTCCAAAAAAACGTCAATCACGTAAGGTCAAACAAAATTAACATAAAACACGCCCCCTCAGCCTATTTTGAATTAGGCGCCCTTATGCCCGACCGCTTTAGGCTACGCTGCCGTAACTTAGCAGGCAAGTACTATGTGAATCATGTACTTGCCTCGCTAACTTACGGCGGCGTAGTGTAAAGACGATACACTACGCCGCCACAAAGTTAGGACGGGCTATGTGAATCTAGCCCAATATCTTTAGGCCTGCTAATGCGTTACGTAAACGGCGTATCTGTACTGCGTCGGCTGGGCGTACGTTCGTGAATAGGCGTATCTAGTGATTTACATATTCTACGCCGACCGCAATGGAAGCGCCACCTAGCGGCCAGCCTAAATATTGCACCCTAAGATAGGACGGCGCAAGCCGTCGTATCTTAGATAGGTTTAAGTGTATCTCTGTTTGAGAATACACTTAAACTTAGGTTGGCGCAGATTCCGAGTTAGGTTGGCGTATCTACTGATACGCCGGCCTAACTCTATGTGAATCTAGCCCTATGTGTCTGGAAACCTACATACCACATACTATCTGGTTATTTGTATAGAGCATACTGTCTCTATTCTTGAATCTACTTGTTTGAACAGTAGGTATAATTAAAAAGGCACGTTTGTCACTTTTTTTGGTAAATTTAGAAAAGGGAACTGATTCTCCTATCCTCACATTCAGAGGTGGATGGGAGAACCCTTCCCACTAAGCTATTGTATTCTGACAGCTAGGAGGCTTCCCTGCCATCAGAATACACTCATCAGCACTTCCGTTTATAGCCCGTGGCACTGATCGAGTGACAACTTTCCAACTGGCTTGTTGTACTGAAGTCGATTGAGAGATCAACTTCTGTACAACCAGCCTGTCCATAGAAGGATTAAAATTCAGCCAGTCTCTGCTAAACTGGAAAAATTGAGTTTTATCAATGGCTGGCCTAAATTCACATTTAGGAACATGTAAAACCCCTATTTAAGGTGTAATATGTAATGTGTTCCTATGCAGTACCCACTCACTCCCCCCCCCCCCCCCCACGTGACAGCAGATGACAGTTCCTCTCCCCCAAAGTTACTATCAAAATCAGTGTGGTTGTGTGTGCTCTGCTCGCACAGCCATCTCATTCATTCACAGAGATTTGTGAATGAATAAACTACAAATCCTGTCATCTGCCACCGCAGCAGATGGACTTGTAGTTTTCATTTGACTACGAAAGCGCTGATCAGCACGCTCGTAGTCCATTCATTTTTCCTCCAGCTCTATATAATGAGTTTCAACTTAATGGCCTGTTCAATAGCTTTCCTAAAGACCTCTGCTTTGCTAAAATTGCATATCAGTTGCAAACGGGTCCCTAGAATGATGTATTAACCCCGTAAAAAGTGAAAGCTTATTTTTAAAATATGCTACTAAAGTCCAGTATTTTCTTAAATGTTTTGGTTAAAATATGATTTTGGAGAAAAATAACAAAAACCCCATTTCATCTTTGTCAAAACCTCTATATAACAATACCACTCACCACACTAGAGCATCTCATGCCAGATATCACACTTGATAGCTGGATCAAATTTGGGATAACCTCGCTAGAGGATCTCCTATTAGAAGGGAAACCAAGTCCACCAAATACCACTATAACCAAATATGGGATTCCGAGCACTACCTTCTTCACTTCTTCAATAAATTCAAAATTTACCACCTATTAACAACTTTCCCACCACCCTCTATTAATCTACACTCCAAAATTTGGCAGTATTATCTAACTCCTGCAAAAAATATGAAAAGCACATGCCTAATTTCCAACTTATTACAAGACAAAAGAAAATTCTGTAAAACAAAGCCTATGCTCCAGTGGGAATCAGACCTCAAGGCCTCCTTCTCTGATTATCAATGGACCTAGGCTATCCACTACTCCCACAATATCACACACAGGTGTCCGTTTAATAAACTGTGAAGTTTTTTCTCCGTTCAGTTCACAGCAGTTCACGGCAGTTCTCATGAGGAGAATTATCTCCTCTGCAGCCTGTTTAATAAACTGAGAACTTCAGTTCTCAGATGGTGAACAGAGGTGAAGTTTTTTCTCTGAAAACAGCCGAGATCTGTGTAAAAGTGGGTGGACTGCCTGTAATCTCGTGAGATATTGTGAGATTATGGTGCAGCCGAATTCAAACAGTGAAACTAACGTTTAAAAGAACATGTAATTAATGTTTTCAGACATGTGATAACATATATATATATATAAAATTACATATATATATAAAAATACTGTATGTATATGTGTGTGTGCATATATATATATATATATATATATATATATATATATATATATATATATATATATATACACATATATATATACCGTATTTATCAGCCTATTGTGCGCACCCGCGTATAGCGCGCACCCCTACTCTGGACGTGAAATTCCTAAATTTTATTTATTTTTTATTACTTACAGTTTTGGTGTCTTGCCTGGCGTCCATCGGCGGCCTTGTCCGGTCTGGCGTCCTTCTGCGACCTTCGTGGTGTCCTCCCCGCTGCTCCTGCGCTGTCTCTGAGCCGATCCCTGCTTCCCGCGCTGTGTTTGAACGCCGCCGCCGCCACCGACATATACCAAGCGCAGTACACTCGGGCACGCTCGGCTCCTCTCGCATAACCTAGAAGGGAGCCGAGCCTGGCCGACTGTACCCGAGTATACTGCGCTCGGTATATGTCTGCGGCAGCGTTCAAACACAGCGCGGGAAGCAGGGATCGGCGGCAAAGTTCAAACACAGTGCGGGAAGCAAGTATCGGCGTATATCGCGCACACACAATTTTGCCCTGATTTTGAGGGAAAAAAAGTGCGCGTATACGCCGATAAATACGGTATATATGTGTGTGTGTGTGTGTGTGTGTGTGTGTGTGTGTATGTATGTATATATATATATATATATATATATATATATATATATATATATATACACACACACACACGTGTTATATAGATACTGTATGTGTGTGTGTGTATATATATATATATATATATATATATATATATATATATATACAGTATATATACACATATATACACACACACACACACGTGTATATTGTTGTTAATATTCATTTTTAACCCACTGGTGTTGAAATTGGGAAGAAATAAGCCTTCTTTCTCTTATCACACCAGCTTCTCTTCCCAGATTCTCCACCTCTGAGCTGGTGAATCTGGAAGGGAGATATTTCAGGTGAAGAGCTGTGAAATCTTCAGATCACGGTTTATTAAACTGGCCGTTTGTGACAAAACATCCATGTGCTGTGATGTGCTGTGATGTGAAGTGAAGAATGTGTTCTCTGCTCCTTATCACAGTTTATTAAACCGGCAATGCTCTGTGATAAGCAGTGATCAGCCGTGATCATCATGATCTCCGCTTATCACGGTTTATTAAACGTACACCACTGAGTGAACCATTGGGAACTGGCCTTAAAAGTCTCAAGCCCTGTACACATGGGCCAGAATCTCATCAGGAAAAAACTGTAGTTTTTCCTGACGAGATTCTTGACAAGAATATCTTGCCACCCGAGTGTACAGACACTCCTTTCAAAAGAACCATGGTTCTTTTGGAAGGCAAGAACGCAGTGACGTCTTTGCGTATGATGAGCATGCGCTCGTCACATTCGATGCCATCGACCAGCATCTTTCTGCACCCAACCTATGCCTAGGAAGCTACCACACATGCATCAAAGTCATTTCGAGCATGCATGGGTTTCCACGGCAACAGAAAAGTATACACACTCTCGGGTTTCTCGTCAGGAAAACACTGCTGAGAATCACAACGAGAAAATAGAGAACATGTTCTCTATTTTTCTCGTCAATATTTTAGGCAGTTTTCTTGACGAGAAACCTGAAAGCCTCGTACACACGCTTGGTATACTCGGCAAGAAAGCTCTGCCAGCAGTTTTCTTGCTGGTTCTTGCCGAGTAAACTTCAGAGCTTCATTTTGATGGTTTCTTCCCAATGCAGATTATCTTAAGGCTCCATTCACATCTAGGCGTTTTCACGCCAGACGCCCGACGCTCATGCCGCTGGAGGGGAGATTTCACATTGGTGTCTATGGAGATGGTTCACATCTCACGCCGAACGCCGAAAACGCCGTACGCCTGCCGCCTGAAAAAAAGTCCCGGACCCTTTTTTTCAGGCGGCATTGGCGTTCGGCCATAGACAACAATGTGTTGTCAACAAAAAAAAAAAAGACCTGTTTTGTCGCGGCAAATCGCGGGTTAAATACGCCGCAATTTGTCGCGGCAAAATACGCCAAAATACGCCGCGTTACAGTGTGAATGCGGCCTAAATGTTTGACACATGCTCTTTGCTTTGTTTGCAGGGTTGTGGAGCCTCAGGCACCATCATGTACATTCTGTGGTCATGCAACAACATTTGCAGCTTCTGGCGGAAAATATTTCAACTGATATCTTAGGTAAATGGTATTATCACCCTGGCACATCCAGCACTAGTCTTACTCAATTTGGGTATAGATAAGTTTCCAGTTATATACCGTGGTATTGTGACTAATATCATATTGTCGGCCAAGTTGTGCATCACTAGGTATTGGAAACAAGACCTAGCACCAAATCTTTCAGAAATTGTGAACCCAACCCACAAACATTTTCTATGGGAAAAGTCTATAGCTCTCCAACAAAAAAACTTCAGTGTATTTAATATTATATGGAAACCTTGGAGCCTCTGTTACCCCTCTTAGGACCCTAGATTCCTGTATACTCCATTATATTTACAATTTAATCTTTGCCTTGCAATTATTCGATACTCCCATTTCTGTTGACATTTTTTTTTAGCCTTGCACCTGTATATCCCCTTATATAACACTAGCGACAATATGTTTTTTGTCCTTACTCTTATGTTTATGCTTTGAGTTGTCATATCTTGTCATACCTTGTTGAACCTTTTTCCGACTGCATTTATGTCATCTCCTGTAATCCTTTGAAAATCCAATAAAAATTATTGAAAGAAAAAAATATGATTTGTTTGATAAAAATCCAGAAAGTTCACCTTCTCACAGGCCAAGTGCAAGGATTTTTGTCTACACAGGCAAAGGTACATTTAGCGGGTAATTCAAAAGATTTTGGAGAAACCTCCACATTTTGCCATTCCTCTCCAAATCTTTGAAATACCCTGGAGAAGATGTAGGCAACTTTTAAGAGGTGGAGATCTACCTGAACAACATGAAAGAAATAAAAGATCACCGGGGGTTCATCACCTTTTTTTTTAAATAAATTAACTAGCAAGGCCTACAGTAACTAAATAGTAAGGAAAAACTTAGTGTTGCATACCTTATAGCAGAGCCTGGTGTGTAGAGGGAGGCCTCTCTTACAGCCCTGGCTCAGGGACCACTGGTGATGAGACAGTGGCCGTGAGAGCATGGCGAGGTATGTGTGCCTGTAAGGTGTCTAGCCGACCATATAGGTAAGTAGCAGGTGCTTCATCATAGATGGGTCAGAAGGCTAGAACAGCAGTTGGCAGTAGCAGCAGCAGACCCCAGATTTAGCAGACAGCAGTCAGGTAGTTTCTTGGCTGGCAGATTGCTGGTTACAGGTGCAGAAGAGACTTGGCAGGTGAAGGACCACCAGGGACAAGGTAAGTAACATGCAAAGCTGAGCAGACAGATAACTCAATGCATGGTCAGATGAGCCAGGTCAGTAACAGACGGTTGGGTACAAGCATGGACGCCCAGCAGGAGAATAGTCAAGGTTCAAGCAGAAGTCAGCAACACTTGAGCATTGGGAGGCAAAGCAGAATAACCCAAGGTCAGGGCAGGTAGCATTAAAGCGTGGTTAGGGCAAGCCGGGTCAATCACATAAATCAAACACAGGAACAGATGCAGGAACACAGGGAGAGCTGTAAATCAGACTGCACTGACTAGTACAACTGCTTCACTTAAATAGTCCATTTGGCTGTTAGCGGCAGGTACCTGGGTGCACCCGCACATTTGCACATGCACGTGTATTTGCTCTTGTCTATGTACAGCATAACGAGCACCCACAGGCCTGCATACACTGAGGGATACAGCGTATATACTCCAGTGAGTTAATAGCACTTTCTTTTTGATTTACCCACAGGCCTGAGCCTGCGCATTTGTATGAGCTTTCATCTGTACTATGGACAGTACTTCCCTGACACTTAGGAAAATATAATAAAACAAACATCACTGTAAAAACTTAAACTTAGCCTACCATAAAAATGGACAGTGTCAGTCAGTAGAGCAGTGGATAGTGTCATTAGGGCAGTGGATGGTGTCAATAGAACAGTCAATAGAACAGTGGATGATGTCAGTAGGGCAGAGGCTTGTGTTAGTAGGGCATGGGGTCAGCAGAGCAGTGGATGATATTAGTAGGGCTGTGAACAGTTTCAGTCGTTTTTTATTTTCATTATTTTTTTTTTTACAATAGTTGTTTTTTTTTATTATATTTTAGCAGCCCTGTTGTGTTTAAGGATGGAGAAATTATCCTGAGAAGGGCCAGAGAAATAAAAAACATTGCATACAATGGCGTTAAGATTTCATTTTTTCCAGACCTTTCGGCAAACTTACAAAAGAAGAGAGATAAATTTATGGATATTAGGTGGCACAGTTAAATGTTTTATATGCTATGTTGTACCCTGCACAACTGAGGGTCATGACTAATCGCAACACACTTTTTTGATGCACCTGCCACAGCTGTTGTTTTGTTAGGAAGGAATGAAAAGTACCTGTATTCTTAGTAAGAAGTATTTATTATAGAAAGACAATAATGCCGCGTACACACGGTCGTTTTTGTCTTGTAAAAAACGTCGTTTTTTTCTCATGAAAAAAAACAACGTTTTTCAAACTTCATTTTAAAAAACGACGTTGCCTACACACCATCGTTTTTTCAAAATGCTCTAGCAAAGCGCGGTTACGTTCAGCACCTACAGCGGCACTCTGTTCCATTCAAGCTCGCGTCATAACTTGCTTCTTTTTGCGTCCTTTTAAACATCGTTTTAGCCCACGTGCGATCATTTTTTTATGACACAAAAAACAATGTTTTGAAAAACGACATAAAAAATTGAAGCATGTTCGAATTTTTTTTTTGTCGTTTTTCAGAAGACAATGTTTTCCCCAGACACAGTCATTTTAAATGACGTTTTAAAAAATTTTGTTTTTTTTTTCATCACAAAAAACGACCGTGTGTACGCGGCATCAGAGTCTGGTATATTACCTCCCCAAAATTCCAAAAAGTGTCTCAAACATGTTTTTCTTACTGTTTGTTGTGTCACCATATTTAAAATACATCGCATTCCATACCACATTAGTTTTTTTCCCCATTCCAAACTATTGTGTCTATAGTTAACTACCCTCTCCCCCATTCCCAGGGGTTTTACATGAAATTCACAGTGTCCGCTTCATCTAATCATAAGGCAACATGGATAAATACTGCTTCCAGTACTCTCTACGGTGTTAAATTGGGCATTCGGTAAGGACAAATTTTCTATGACCGAAGCTACAATTATATTGATACATAAAGAGGGAAAAAATCCTCTTCAGCCCTTGTACAGACCAATTTCCATGCTCTGTACAGTAGGGATGAGCCGAACACCCCCCAGAGGGGGGGCAGGGTCACGTGACGGATGGCCCCGTCCTCAGCTACATAAGAGACCTGTCAGGCTGGTGGAGACAGGATGCTGTTCCTCGCTGCGCTGGACATCATTGCTGGAGCCTGGATCTGGAGATTAGATCATCCATCGCTGGAGCCTGGAGAGGAGATCATCCATTGCAGGATACCAACAGCGCTGAAGTGGAGACCGAGAGTGGATTACCACCGCTGGAATCTTTTGTTTATTTTTAACCACTTGCTTACTGGGCACATAAACCCCCTTCGTGCCCAGGCGAAATTTCAGCTTCCGGCACTGCGTCGCTTTAACTGACATTTGCGCGGTCGTGCGACATGGCTCCCAAACAAAATTGACGTCCTTTTTTCCCCACAAATAGAGCTTTATTTTGGTGGTATTTGATCACCTCTGCGGTTTTTATTTTTTGCGCTATAAACAAAAAAAGAGCGACAATTTAAAAAAAATATATATATTTTTACTTGTTGCTATAATAAATATCGCAATTTAAAAAAAAAAAAAATTCTCAGTTAAAGCGGGAGTTCACCCATAAATGTATTTTTACCCTTAGATGGATGCTCATTTAGTCTAGGGGAATCGGCTAGTTGTTTTAAAATCTGAGCAGTACTTACCGTTGTAGAGGGCAATCTTCTCCGCCGCTTCCGGGTATGGTCTTCGGGATTGGGCGTTCCTTCTTGATTGACAGTCTTCCGACAGGCTTCCGACGGTCGCATCCATCGCGTCACGAGTAGCCGAAAGAAGCCGAACGTCGGTGCGGCTCTATACTGCGCCTGCGCACCGACGTTTGGCTACTTTCGGAAAATCGTGACGCGATGGATGCGACCGTCGGAAGCCTGTCGGAAGACTGTCAATCAAGAAGGAACGCTCAGTCCCGCAGCCCATACCCGGAAGCGGCGGAGAAGATCGCTCTCTAAAAAGGTAAGTACAGCTTCGATTTTTAAAAAAAATTGCCGATTCCCCTAGACAAAATGAGCAGGAATCTAAGGGTAAAAAGTTGTATGTCCGGGTGAACCCCCGCTTTAAGGCCGATGCGTATTTTTCTACGTATTTTTGTAAAAAAAAATAAAAAAAAATCGCAATATGCGACTGGTTTGCGCAAAAGCGCCTACAAAATAGGGGACAGAATTATGATTTTTTTTATTTTATTTTTTTTACTAGTAATGGCGGCGATCTGCGATTTTTATTGGGACTGCGATATTGCGACGGACGTATCGGACACTTTTGACACAAATTTGGGACCATTCACATTTATACAGCGATCAGTGCTATAAAAATGCACTAATTACTGTATAAATGTGACTGGCAGTGAAGGGGTTAACACCAGGGGGTGAGGAAGGGGTTAAATGTGTATCCTGGGTGTGTTCAAACTGTGTGGGGGGAGGGGGGTGACTGGGGGAGGTGACAAATGCTGTGTCCCTATGTACAAGGGACACAGATCGGTCTCCTCTCCTCTGACAGCACGTGGAGCTCTGTGTTTACACACAGAGCTCCACGTCCCTGCTGTGTTCCCGACGATCGCGTGTACCCGGCGGACATCGCGGCCAGAGGCGCGCGCGGGTAATGCACTTTAAATGACGTCCAAAGACGTCCAGTTGGCACCTGAGAGCCGCGCTGTTGACGTCTTTTGTCAATAGCGTGGGTCTCAAGTGGTTAATGAAGGACTTATCCTAAGGGTGTCTGTGTGTTTTTTTTTTTTTTTACACTTTCTTTGTGAAATAGTAGGGGTACAATGCTCGATAGTGGCAGGTATATACAAGTGGTGGAGAGGTTTAAATATTTGGGAATATATGTAACAGTAAACCCTTAATTACCTGTACATATTTTGTAAAATGTAATGCCTCTATTGGCTGGATTTAGAGAAATATGTAAAATGTGGTGCCAGCTTACGTTGTCAGTGGTGGACTGTTGTAATCTGATTAAGATGGTGTGGGTGCCCCAACTTCTTTATGTTTTACAGTTAGGTCCATATATATGGACACAGGCACAATTTTTTTTTTCAGGTTTTCACCAAAACATATTTAACCACTTCCATACAGGGCAGTTATACACACTTCCATACCAGGCCTATTCTGGCACTTCTCTCCTACATGTACAAATCATATTTTTTTTGCTAGAAAATTACGCAGAACCCCCAAACATTATATATGTTTTTTTAGCAGACACCCTAGGGAATAAAACGACGGTTATTGAAACCTTTTATCTTGCACAGTATTTGCGCAATAATTTTTCAAACGCCTTTTTTTTGGAAAAAAATTGTTTCTTGAATTAAAAAAATTAAAAAACAGTAAAGTTAGCCCTATTTTTTGTAAAATATGAAATATGATGTTACACCGAGTAAATAGATACCTAACATGTCACGCTTTAAAATTGCGCACACTCATGGAATGGCGCCAAACTTCGGTACTTAAAAATCTCCATAGGCAACGATTTGAAATTTTTTACAGGTTACCAGTTTAGATTTACAGAGGAGATCTAGTGCTAGAATTGTTGCTGGCACTCTAACGCACGCGGCGATACCTCACATATGTGGTTTAAACGGCGTTTACATAAGTCGGCGGGACTTGCATGTGCGTTCGCTTCTGCGCGCAAGCAACCGGGGACAGGGGCGTTAAAAAAATAAATTTTATTTATTTATTTATTTTTATATATTTATTTCTTTTTTTACACTTTTTTTTTTAATTTTTTTTTTTTTTGATCACTTTTATTCCTATTACAAGGAATGTAAACATCCCTTGTAATAGGAATGTGTGTGACAGGTACTCTTTATGGAGAGATGCGGGGTCAATAAGACCCCACATCTCTCCTCCAGGCTGGAAAGCATGAAATCGGTGAAAAAAAATTCACCGATCTCATGCTTGTGGTTGCTTAGCAGCCGCAATCGCGGCTTTGTTTACTCACGGGGACCCGGGCGTGACGTCATCACATCGCGCCCGGGTCCTCCGACGGTCATAGAGATGACTGGTGACCATCTGGTCACCAGTCATCTCTATGCTTCCTGCGAGCGCTGGACGATTCGTTCTCCGGGCCCCCGGTGGCACGGGAGAGCCCGGAGAAGCACCGGATGGCGGCGGGAGGGGGGGGATGTCCCCTCCCGCCACCTGTAAGAACGATCTAGCGGCGGAACCGCCGCTATGATCGTTCTTACGTTGTGCAGAATCGCCGGCACAAGAGAAGGATATCTGAATGATGCCTCTAGCTGCAGGCATCATTCAGATATCCACCCGGAAAGCCCAGGACGTCATATGACGTCCACTCTGAACGGCAGAGGTTCTTTGTGGACGTCATTTTACTATGGGCCGGTAGGGAAGTGGTTAAGCTATAGTTATATAATGGATGTGGGATGGAAGTGCACACTCTCAGGTTTAATTTGAGGGTATGTACATCTAAATCAGAGTTAGGATTTGGGAATTACAGCTCCTAAGAATAACCACCCCCTTTTTCAAGGGACCAAAAATAATTGGACAATTGAACCAAAAGCTGTTTCATTGCCAGGTGTGGGCTACTCCTTTGTTATTTCTTCATCAATTAAGCAGATAAAAGGTCTAGAGCTGATTCTAAGTGTGGTTATTGCATTTGGAATCTATTTCTGTGAACCTACATCATGTGTTCAAGGAGCTATCCATAGCAAGTGAAACAGGCCATTGTAAGACTTCAAAAACAAATTCATCAGAGATAGCAGCAACAATAGGAGTGACCAAATCAACAGTTTGGTACATTCTGAGGAAAGAAGAAAACACCAGTGAGCTAAGCAACATAAAAAGGCCTGGAAATCCACAGAAGACAACAGTGGTGGATGATCGCAGGACCCCCTCTATTGTAAAGAAAATCCCATTTATAACAGCCAGACAAGTAAAAGACTCTCTCAAAATCTGCAATCGGGAGAAGACTTCACGTGAGAAAATACAGAGGGTTCACCACAAGGTGCAAACCATTCATAAGCCTGAAGAATAGAAAAGCCCAATAAAACTTTGCTAAAAAAACATCTAAAAAAGCCAGACCAGTTCTGGAAAAGCATTCTTTGGACTGATGAAATTAAGATTAATCTGTACCAGAAGGACGGGAAGAAAAAAGTGTGGAGAAGGCTTGGAACAGATCATGATGTAAAGCACACAACCTCATCTGTAAAACATGATGGAAGCAGTGTCATGACATGGGCATGCATGGCTTCCAGTGGCACAGGGCCATTGGTGATTATTGATGTGAAAGAAGACAGAAGCAACCGCATGAATTCTGCAGTGTTTAGAGATATACTGTCAGCCCAGATTTAGCCAAATGCAGCAAAGTTGATTGGACAGCGCTTCACAGTACAGATGGACAATGATCCAAAACACACTGCAAAAGCAACCCATGAGCTTTTGAAGGAAAATAAGTGGAATATTCTGCAATTGCCAAATCAATCACATGATCTCAACCCAATTGAGCACACATTTCACTTGCTGAAGGCACAACCAAAAGCAGAAAGACTCACAATCAAAGAACAACTAAAGACAGCTGCAGTTAAAGCCTGGCAAAGCATCAGAAAGGAGGAAACACAGTCTTTGGTAATGTCCAAGGGTTCCAGACTTCAGGCAGTCATTGTCAGTAAAGGATTCTCAACAAAATATTAAAAATTAACATTTTATTTATGATTATATTTATTTGTCCAATTACATTTGAGCCTGTGAAAATTGGGGTATGTGTATAAAAATTGCTGCATTTCCTAAAATTTGTACTTGATATTTATGTTCAAACCCTTGAATTAAAGCTGAAAGTCTGCACTGCAAATTCATTTGGATTGTTGACTTTTAATTTTTTTCTGTTCAAATTTTTTTATTGAAAATAAAGAATACAGAGTAAAATAGCAAACATTTCTGTTTGGATCCATAAAGGTAATACAATGGTACATCTTGGTTACAACGTGTACAAACATATAATCAAGATCTTCTGAGCATAGATAGCATGAAAACAATGAAAACATAGTAGGGAAAGTCGTTATAGCGGATGCTACTGGAAACATAATAGTTAGGGACAAATAAATCCAAAATAACAAAGGAGACGACTCCATTCCAAGAGTAGTGCGAAGCAACAATATGTACTCTGTAAGTTCAAAATTAGGGAAACATAAGCTAAATAGGGGCGGTAGAATACAGCACCGCCCATGTATACACAAATAACGTGTTTTAGTATGGGGACAGGGGAGTCCCAAGAAATAGGGACGGAGAAGGGGAAATAGGAAGGTGAGAGCTAGAAACGAAATAGAAAGGGAGGAAGGAGAAGTAGAGAGAGAGAGTGTCGGCATGGACGCGCGAACCCCCAAGGGGTGGTAATGTCACATGAGATAACGTCACAACATTTATGGGGAAGGTAAGGTGGCATCAAAATCAGGGGGGAGAAAGTTCTTCACCCATGGGAACCATATCTTGTCATGCCGGGGAACTTGGTCCAGGACAATCGCTTCAGTCTTACTATGGATCATTGCTTGGGTCACTCTGTGTTTCACTTCGGTTATGTGGAGTTTAGGGGTCTTCCAAGCCTTGGCTATGGTTTGTTTAGCGGCCATGGTCAGTTTTAGGAGAAGGCGAACCTGGGCCTTAGTGTAATCACCTTTAATATGATTTAGTAAGACTAAAGATGGATCAGGGAGGAGGTTGTCGTGCAATAGAGTAGAGGCCATACAAAATATTATTTTCCAAAATTGTTGTACAATAGGGCATGACCACCAGATATGCTCGTGAGTACTCTCTCTCCACAGCCTCGGAAACAAACGGGTGGGTAAAAAGGGGAGAATTTAGCTATCCTAGCAGGGACCATGTACCACCGCATGAGCACCTTATAATTGGCCTCCAAGGCTACCACATTTTTAGTACAAGCCCATATATTCTCCCAGTCCTCCGGTTCCAATGTTACTTGTAAATCTTTGGACCACTGTGCAGCATATAAAGGAAGTTCAGACGGTGGAGCAGTGAGGTGACTATAGATACGCGAAATAATACCTGGAGCATGTGGATCTGAATTACAAATGTTTTCATAGAAGGACATACTATCAAATGAGGGTTGGACACCTGTCACTGTTCGAGTGAAATGGGCTATTTGTAGGTAGTGGAACTATTCAACAGAGGGTAATTTAACCTGAGCCTGGAGTTCCAGAAAGGTCTTGAGAGCTGTTTTTTTCACTATATCACAAATCCGGTATATCCCTGCCTAGGACCAAAGCCGAAAAGATTCTGGTTCAGTGACAGAATGATAAAACAGTGGGTGGCCAAAAAATGAAATTAAAGGGGTATGGGAGGAGACCAATTGGAAAGGGATACGTAAAGTGTCCCAAATTTTGAGCGAATGACGCGTAATCGGATTCGTAATAGAGGTGCGGGCCGACGGGGGTAACCATAATAGGTTGTAGACCAATAGAGGAGAAATATCAATGGCCTCCAAGCTGACCCATATGGGGATTTCAGTAGACGCATGAAGCAAAGTGATCTGGGCCAGCTGGGAGGCCTGATAGCAGGAGGATCATCCCCCGGTCTCTCCCTGGCTGGCTGCCTGCCCTCTAATGCCAGGGCAATGCGCTGGAGAAAGTTATTGGTCTCCGCCTGCATCCGCAGCTGGCGGGTGGTGGTGTTGCGCTGTGTCTGCCTCCCCTTCGCCTGTACCGCCGCTGCCAGGCTCCTCCCCTCCACCTGCATGGCAGGTGTATTTGCCTGGACTGCTTCTGCCAGGCTCCTGACCTCTGTAACAAGGCCTGATGTGGTGGCCTGCAGCTCCCCCAGGCAGGTCACAATAGCTGTGCAGTTTCCACTCACATCCTGCAGGCTGTCAGTGATAGAGGTTGTCTGAGCAGCCTACTGGGTGAGGGCCTGCTGGGCAGCCAAGGTGCAGGCAGCCTGGGTCTGGGCCGAGGAGGCCAGGCTCTCTGCCACACGGTGCAGGTCACCCACTAAAGCACCCATATAGCAGGTCTGCTGGGCCTGGTCCCTCGCCAGATTCTCCTCCAAGGCATCCGGATCACCCCTGGTTTTGCGGGTCACCTTCCTGGGGGCAGGAGAGGCTTGGGGCCGGCTGGATGGGGAGGCTCTTAAAGGGGATATCCCTGAGGGGGGAGGAGGCCCTTGAGGGGATATCCCTGATGGGGGAGGAGGCCCTTGAGGGGCTATCCCTGATGGGGGAGGAGGTTTGGGAGGGTCCTGGTATGGGGGTCTCCTCCACAAGGTAGAAACCTTCCTCCACAGTAACGTGCTCCTCCTCTACTTCCTCTAGAGGTGAGGTGGGGGCACTCTCCTCCAGGGATGGCGTGGGTCGCCCAGCAGCCGACGACGGCCCAGCTCCCTCAGCACATCTGTGGATGACACAAAACATTCACATGTTGGTGGACCCACACACTTGTCACATGTTCCCTTGCACCCCCTCACATGCTACACACTGGAGAGAAGATAAAACACACTTACCTGTCCTCAAGGCCCGATCAACTGAATCATAGCCCTCCACCTGCTCCCTCTGCAGGCACCTGGCAATGACCAGCTCATCAGGAGTGAGGGTGATGTTAGTGGCTGGTCCACCTCCTGTGCCCCTGGCGTGTCTCCTGATCGTGGCCAGCTTATCTCGCACCAAACCATGCAGATCATTTATTTTTTTGGTTATGTCCCTGGGGGTCCTAACCTCCACGCCAAGGGCATTCACCTGCGTTGTAATCTCCAGCAGGATCTCATCTTTCTGGACCTTGCTGGTCGTGCCACTCTGTGCCCCATGGAGGCACGCGCCGTACTTTGAGAGGGCCTCGATAATAATTGCCTTCTCCTCAGGGCTGAAATTTTTCTTCCTCCTATCCTTAGTAGTCACTGGTGCAGACATGGCTCCAAATGCAAAAGTACTAGCACCAAAAAATGCTTGTGTACTTTTGCACTTGACGGGCGCATGTCTGGGCGTATTCCTGCCCTGGGCGTAGGCGGTGGGCCGGCGTATCTTAGGGGTTACGCCGGGCGTAGTAGCGAGCATGCACAGATGGGTGCGGTCAATTCGTCCACGTCACAGCACATGCGCCATTTAAGATACGCCCGACGTAAACCACTGCGACACGCTCGGACCATCATTTGCATGGGGTGACGCCCAGTTACACTTACGCTGGCCTACGCCGTTGAAAATACGTTACGCTGGCGCATCTTGGTGAGTAATGGCTTTCTGAATACACTACATGCCTCTCCGCGCTGCTCCGGCGTAGTGTAAAAAAGATACGCTACGCCGGCATAAATATGCGCCAATGTATCTGAATCGCGGCCAATATCTTTATCCCAGTCACAAAAACTGAGGCAGATTTTTATAACACATAAGGCATATCATACATCACAAAAATTGTTTCTGTTTGGGAGATGTCCAGATGCATTAAGTTCGAGGCGCGGAAAAACTCTGGAAGTTTTATTCATATGTTTTGGAGAAGCCCACAATTGTATAGATATTGAGTAGATATGGTAGACACAATAAGTTTGGTATTTGGGGTACCTCTTTTGGTAGAACCTAATCTATGTGTGTTGAGTTATATGAAACATCAAGCAGTTCCCTCTTCAATACGACAGCAGTACTTCTGTGTCTCTATCATGCTCAAACATTGATTGCTCAGAGATGGGTGGCCGTTCTGCTGCCCTCTCACGCAGATTGGTTGAGAGTGGTTAATAGTAAATTAATAGAGAAAAACTTGCCTATGTGAGAAGGGGGGTGTGTGGGTAAATTATGCGTGGATGCTCCTAGATTGGCACCTGGATTTGGATTTTTTTTTTAAATATTGAAATAAGTGTTCTATATAAGTGTCTTATAGCTTTTTGGGGTTTTGGACGGGGGTTTTTTGTTTTTGTTTTGGGGGTGGTGGAGGGTATGTGAAATTAGTTCTGTGCATTATGTATTATGTTATGGATTTTTTATATGAAAAAAAAAGAAAGAAAAAAAAAAGAAAGTAGCTCTGTCCTTTTTATTCATTATAATAAAAAAATAAACCTTACATTCCATCAGCAATAAGGTGACTTCAATCTGCAAGAACATTTTTTTTTTGTATTTATAAAAAGTGTATCTGTTCTAAAAGAGTGCTTCAAACTATTTTTTTAATTCACCAAAATAAAGTACTTTAATGAATAATTGTATGATGAGATCCATAACCCAGCTTACATCAGGTGAGATGCAGGTACCTGCGCTACTTTTGTTTTAAAAAATACATTTAATGATATATTAATGATTACAGAGTTGCAATAATTTACATCTTTTATAGCTACCTAGAGCTCAACTTTTAAAGCCCACCTTCCAACCATCTTATATTTACCGTCACAACCCTTTCCAGCCATTCCTTTTTCATAGATGCCACCTCAAAACAATAAGTGTTTCTGGGTGTGGGGGAACATATATTTTCCTTCCACAATGCAGTGCTCTCTTACATTACAAATTGGATAGTGTAATGGCTCCTTATAAGCTTTGAATCTAGGTGTTTTGTAGCAGCTGTAATGTAGGTAGAGTTGGTGCAGGTGCACTGTAAATATGAGTATAAGGCTGGCCATACACAAAATACATTTGCTTGATTCTCCAATCAACACAGACAGTGTTGATGTGGGAATCCCTCCTGCCAGGCCATTGTCTTCTCTGAAGCTGGGGGGAGCCGTCCTCGCTGGGCGAAGACAGTGATTATTGCTAGCGTTATAGCAGCTGCTTGTGATATTCGCAAGAGTATCCGGCAGGATGGTTGTTCCCAAGTTGATCGCACAAGTACATTCAGCCTGCCCATTATCAGTTTGAATCTCAGCTGGTTCCTGCTGAACCAGCCGAGATTCGAACCTTGTATGGCCAGCCTAAGGCATCTGAGGGGAGTGGATGCTCTAAAAAGACCCTGTTATTTTGTCTTGAATGTCTCTTTAGGTGTTAGAATTAAGGTTGAGCGTTAAAGATAGGTTACATGTCAAATGTTTTGGAAGTGGTGAGAGCTTGCTTTAAGACTTAGGGTAAACGTCGAGTTTTTAGGTAGGGTAATTTTACGTTTTGGGCTTTCGTTTAGTGGACATGTTCTTATAAAAATATTCAGCATCTATAGCACCTTGATCCTAACCATGGGGAACAATCACTTAACAACATTAGCATAGAACTCTTATGCAGTGTACAGACGATAGGACATTCTGACAACAAAACCGTGGATACATTTCCGACGGATATTGGCTCAAACTTGTCTTGCATACACACAGTCACACAATTATTGTTGGAAAATCCGAACGTCAAGAACGCATTGACGTACAACATTACGACGAGCTGATAAAAATGAAGTTTAATGATTCCAAGCATGCGTCGAATTGATTCCGAGCATGCATAGAATTTTTGTTTATTGAATTCCGACAACAACTTTTGTTGTCGGAAAATTTGAGGAAAATTTGAGAACCAGCTCTCAAATTTTTGTTGTCGGGAATTCCCACAGTAAATGTCCGATGGAGCATATACACGGTCAGATTTTCTGACAACAAGTTCACATCGAACATTTGTTGTCGGAAATTCCGACCGTGTGTACGCGGCATTAGAATGCAGAACAAATGTATCAGGGAACATATTTTTGTAGCCATCACAGAGTTCAGAAACTGTACTGGAACAATATTGTCAGTAACATGCAAACAGTGATTTCTACAATCTCCCTAATACCATAATTTCCTGTATTCATGTACAGTATGTTATTTTTTCCCCAAAGTGGATGAAAATGAAAAAAAGGTCTCCAGGATCTGGATACTAGGGAAGTCTGTGAATATGACTTATTTACTGTCATTTGCTCTTATATCCATTTGTTTAAAACATCTTTTTCAAATTACTAGCTTAGCTGTGGAAAGAATTAAGGTATTTTCACAATGGAACATATCTGATTTGCCAAAATTACATGATACTGTTGCAGTGGTAAGATGAAAGGCTTTTATCTTGCTTGGAGACACACATTTCAATAGATAGAATGTCAAACTGCTAGGATATATTAGTCATGACATATAGTCAAGTTATTGCCTTGGGAGGTTCCACAGTTAGCGAGTCTGGGATACAAAAGCATGCACAATGGGCATATGTTTATTCTTATTTTTATGACACTAATGGAAATCCTAAAATTTAGATTTGGACATATAAAAACCAAGGCATATAATGTATTATAATTTCTCATAAATGTACCTGTAGTCAGATCACTAAAAAAGGTATACATTTATTTGTACTGTATAACTTAATTGGGATAATGGATGTTAATATAAAGATGGAAATAATAAATAACATGCTTATTTTCTTTGATACAAGTGATAGCTGCACCCATATTTTTTGATAACCGGGATGCAGGAAAAGTGTTTCTGATAGATAGACTGTTTGCTGGCTACATGAAGCAGTGTCTTATTAATGCTTTGTTAGGACCAGACAATAGGTCTCTAGTCATAGCCTAAGTGATGCCTTTAGGGCATAATGTTAATTCTATTATTCTGATATAGTTTGTGAATTGCATTTAAACATTTGTGCAGTTTGTTGCAGCAAAAAATTCTAATCTGAGTCCCTAAGGGGGTGATTTATAAAAGGGATAGGAACTACATCAGTTCAATGAACTGAAGTTCCCATTTAATGCCAAAGCGGGGCTAAGGAGAAATGTAAAAATATCCAATATAGAGAATGTACAATAATAAAAAAAATTGATATATGAAAATTAAGCATGTAATGATTTTAGTAAAAATTTTCACAAAAATTGCATCACCTGGTGATCCTGTCAGTAAACACATTACCTGTCTTAGGGTGAAATTCTCACTCACTGTACACTATCTGTGGAGGAACAGCATTGCCACACACCTCCCTCTCTCCATAACACAGTGAGAGGTGTTTTGTAGTCCACAGAAAGGAACTGGGCTGAAGTGATAACACTGCTTGAAATTTTATTGCAAAACAGACATCATGATCTTGCTGGATTTATTCACAGTCAATCAACTCTTGGCAATTGCCGGGTTCAGCTTCAGTCATAACACCATGCAGAAAAACCTGAAGGAAGGAGCTTGTCTGGTAGGAAGTGTAGTGCCAGAATGCACTTGAGATTGCGTTTAAAGCGGGGGTTCACCCTGTTAAAAAAAAAAAAATGTTTTTTTTTATTAGACCATTACATTCGGCATCGTAGCGCGAGCTACGGTATGCCGGTCTTACATTTTTTATCCCCGTACTCACTGTGCTATCGATGATTGAAGAATCCGGGGAATGGGCGTTCCTATGGTGAGAGAAGGTGATTGACGGCCGGCCCTGGCACGTCACGCTTCTCCGGAAATAGCCGAAATAGGCTTGGCTATTCAAGGCGCCTGCGCATAGCCTGTGCGCAGGCGCCGTGAATAGCCGAGACCTACTCCGGCTGTCTTCGGGGAGCGTGACGTGCCAGAGCCGGCCGTCAATCATCCTCCCTCTCCATAGGCACGCCCATTCCCCGCGGGAGTCAGAATCTTCAATCATCGATAGCACAGTGAGTACGGGGATTAAAAATTTAAGACCGGCATACCGTAGCTCGCGCTACGATGCCGAAAGTAATGGTATAATGCTGTGAAGGAGGGTGAACTACCGCTTTAAGTAGTTGACTGTTTATTTTTATTTTTTGTTTTGTTTTTTAACACATTGCTTTATGTTGATAACCCATTATTTTATTTCACATTGAGGTGCAGTTTTTTTTTGTTCACAGCAGCAGGGCCGGTACAAGGCAGGGGCAGAGGGAGCGGATGCCCTGGGCGCTACCATTTGTGGACGGGAGGGGGCGCAGGTGAAGTGCCAGCAGTGTGCTTCACTGTACACATTAGCCAGCGCCGCTAGCTGTACTGTAGTCATCTGTACCTTATTACTGTAATGTACTGAGTGCGCTCCTGCACCCGCCTACACAGTCCACACCAGCCATACCTGTCAGCGCTGCTCCTTCTCTCCCCCTATGAAGGCACTTTGTAGTCCCGTCCTGGCAGCGTGACATCACTCACAGCCGGAGGAGGGATAGGAGGAGATTAGAGAGCTGCTGCTGAAGCTATGAGAAGAGCCGCCGAGGAGGAACCAGAAGAACTTCAGCAACAAAGTGTGTATCGTCTGGACTTTTTTCACCTCTGGCAGGCCTCTCCTCTCTGACCTGTCACATAACACATAGCCAGTAGAGGAAGTTTTCTGCACAGCTCACTTCCTCTCCTGGCTTTTCTGGGTTAGCTCTGGGAACTCACTGCTGCTGCCCTCGAGCCCAATTCTGCTCCCAGCACTGTAAGCTACCGAAAGTGATTGCAGAGGCAGATTGTCCCTGCTTGCTGCTACTACTGGTACATTGCAGCACGGAACCGAGGAGCTCTGAAACTCCTCCTCAGCTCTGTGCTACAGCAGGCAGAGCTCTCTGTACTCTGCTGTATTAAAAAAAAAAGCCTGTGCATACCATAGAGACTGGTGCCTGTCAGAAGAGGTGAGGGATTGCCAAATCCTGAGGTGCAGAGAGGAGTGCACTGTAAAGGTGTGGGGCAGGGGGGGAATATGTGCTGAGAGAGGGAACAGTGAAAGGGGGGGGGGGGGTAGCAGAGAGGGGATCTGGGGTGGATGTGTGCAGAGAGAGGATCTGGGGTGGATTGTACATGGAGGAGATCTGGGGAGGATTGTACATGGAGGAGATCTGGGGTGGATTGTACATGGAGGGGATCTGGGGTGGATTGTAAATGGAGGGGATCTGGGGTGGATTGTACATGGAGGGGATCCGGGGTGGATTGTACATGGAAGGGATCTGGGGTGGATTGTACATGGAGGAGATCTGGGGTGAATTGTACATGGAGGGGATCTGGGGTGGATTGTACATGGAGGGGATCTGGGGTGGATTGTACATGGAGGGGATCTGGGGTGGATTGTACATGGAGGGGATCCGGGGTGGATTGTACATGGAGGGGATCTTGGGTGGATTGTACATGGAGGGGATCTGGGGTGGATTGTACATGGAGGGGATCTGGGGTGGATTGTACATGGAGGGGATCTGGAGTGGATTGTACATGGAGGGGATCTGGGGTGGATTGTACATGGAGGAGATCTAGGGTGGATGTGTGCAGAGAGGAGAACTGGGATAGTGTGGAGGGGGGTGGATTTGTGCAGAGAGGGAGAAGAGAACTGAGAAAGTGTGGAAGGGGGTGGATTTGTGCAGAGAGGGAGAGGAGAACTGGGAAGGGGGAGCCCTGTGCAGAGGGGAGAGCTGCAGAAGGCAGGTTGTGCAGAGGCGAGAGCCATGGGGGAAGCTGGGGGTGCAAAAGTGAAACATGGGGGGTGGCAAAGGTGAGAGCTGTGGATTAGGGTGAGCTTTAGATTGAGGTGCAGAGATAATGTGGATGGGGGTGCAGAGGTAAGTTGCGGACTGGGGGTGTAGAAGTGAGATGTTGATGGGGAGGGGCAAAGGTGAGCTGTAGAAGAGGGGACACAGAGGTAGAATACTTGAGGGAAGGGGGATTTTTGCTTGGGAAAGACCAGGGATGGGGAACAGTAAATCATACAGAGTTCAGTGAGCAAGAGTATGTAATGCATGGCTGTATGTTGCATATTAAAGGCCTTGGGATGGTACTACTGCATGCTGTATTCTGTACAAAGGGTTTTGCGTTACATACTCCTGGACCCTGCATTCTGTATGCTGATCTGCAAATTACATATGCTTCACCACTGCATGCTGTGCGATACCCTCTGTTACATTTTCCTGACCCCTGCACTCTGTACACAGGGCTATATGCTGCATATACCGGAGCACACAGGATGCTTTGCATTAAATGTAAGTACTGTCCCTTTTGCTGATTTTTTTTCTGTGCCTTGTGTGATACGCACTTCTCACCACTGCACAGTACACATTCCTGACCAGTGGCAGTTAATTAACCCCTTTGTGCTGCATTAGTGCATTAATTAACCCTGACACTGGTGCAACTAATGCAGCACAAAAGGGTTAATTTACTGCTACTGGTCAATTACTAATGCATCAGTGACCAGTGGCTTTGACAGAGGAGTCAAACAAGATAATACATGGCAGGTAGTCATGGCTGACATTTCCAACTCCATCCCCCATCCATAAGACATAAAAAAGAGGTTGTCTTTGGGGCAGGGAAGGGGGAATAAGGAGGACATTCTCATAAAAGGTCATAAGAATAGCCCCAGTGAAGTAAGGAGGACTGGGGTACTTAGTTTCAAAGTAGTGTAAGAAAAAGAGCCCCCCCCATGTAAAATACACCGGGGGGAAGCATACAGTAACTACCACTGTTTGGGGTAGCAGGAGAGAAAATGTTCCATTCTTGCAAAAGCCCTTATAAGAGAGAAGTACCTTTTAGCAAAAGGGAAGGGTTCTGAGTTGGCAAGTATACCTGCGGAAATTTCCAGAGAGGCACAGATAGTCCCAGCAGTGACGATAATTGGGGGGGGGGGGGGCGCAGTTTGCCTCCTTCGCACTGGGCACCAAATGACCTTGTCCCAGCACTGCACAGCAGGAGTCAAAATACATAATTTTTCTTTCCTCAATATGTTTTGCAGCATACTGGAATGTGTTGTAATGCAATGCAGTTAACTGTGCTTGATTTAAATGCATACATAAACGCAAAGTTTGGTGTAAACTGAGCCTTTGGTAAACAATGGAGGTTTGCCTGTTATTGCCTTGGCCCAATGCACTTGTTATGAATGCTCCTTATTTTTTTTTAGAAGCTTAGCATGTTAGTGATGGATGGAATTAAATTGTTTTACATTTTGTATGGAAGTGAGCTGTAAAGTATCTAGCTGGATTCACACAATGTGAGTTGCATTTAGAACATGTTGACTAGACATGTGCACACTGAAATATTTTGTTTCTTAATTTCGTTTTCGTCCGAAAAATACATTTATTTAGTTACTCCCAAAAAAAATTTTCATTTATTTTGTTTTTCGTAAAAAAAATGCATTAGTTCGAAAATCCAAATTAAGGTAGAATCTGTCATTGAAGGCTTATGGTGTCTGTCGAATGTTCAAAAAAAAAAAGAAAGAAAAAAAGAAGATTCGACAGAGGGGCAGATCCACAGACAGAGTACGTCGGCGTACATTATCTACTGATACGCCGGCGTACTTTCAAATTACCGGCGTCGTATCTTTGGTTTAAATCCTCAAACCAAGATACGACGGCATCTGGGTTAGATCCGACAGGTATACGTCCTCGTACGCCTTTCGGATCTAAGATGCAATACTTCGACGTCTGCTGGGTGGCGTTCACGTTGTTTTCCGCGTCGGGTATGCAAATTAGCTATTTCCGACGATCCACGAACATACGCGCGGCCGTCGCATTCTCTTACATCGTCTCTAGTCGTCTTTTTCTGGCGTATAGTTAAAGCTGCTTTTTTGCGGCGTATAGTTAGATTTGCCATGTTAAGTATGGCCGTCGTTCCCGCGTCGAAATTTAAAATTTTTCTTTTTTTTGCGTAAGTTGTCCGTGAATCGGGATGGACGTAAGTCACGTCTAAGTTTAAAAAATTACGTCTTTGCGATGTCATTTCGCGCAATGCACGGCGGGAAATTTAGGGACGGTGCATGCGCAGTTCATTTGGCGCGGGGACGTGCTTCATTTAAATAAAAAAACACGCCCCCTACTCGCCGATTTTAATTAGGCGCCCTTACGCCGCAAGAGATAGACTACGCCGCCGTAAATTACGGCGCAAATTCTTTGAGGATTCGAAGTTTAAAAATGTAAGTTACAGCGGCGTAGCGTATCTCCCATACGCTGCGCCCGTGCAGATCTCTGTGGATCTGCCCCAGAATCTTTAAAAAAAAAATGTGACTCTTCATGTCTCTCTATGTCGAATCTTCATGTCTCTCTATGTCGAATCTTCATGTCTCTCTATGTCAAATCTTCATGTCTCTCTATGTCGAATCTTCATGTCTCTCTATGTCGAATCTTCATGTCTCTCTATGTCAAATCTTTTCTCTCTATGTCAAATCTTTTCTCTTTATGTAGAATAATATTGGACTAATAGAGTTAAGGTTAGGCACATTCAACCACAACGAAAATGAAAATAAAGCATTTGTTTATGTCGGATCTTTCGGTTTTCGTTTTCTGTGCTTTCGTTATCGTTTGTTAAAATAATAATGAAAATACCCGAAATTCGGACGAAAATGCATTCGGACGAAAACAAATGCACATGTCTAATGTTGACATGCCACACCTAGTAAATGCTGCGAGAGAATTTGGAAATCCCGTTTTGGAAGCCGAGATCAAAAGGTTGGAGATATCTCTAAATGATATTGATTTAAGAATAAAGGCAAGTCTGGACATTTTGGCCCCACTGATAACTGTAAATAGGCGCCCAAGACTCTCTAAGTCCAGCCCTTGGTACACCCCAAGTTTCAACATACTCCAGAATAAAAGACGAATTCTGGAAAGAAAGTGGCTTAAATCAAAACTCCCCCTTGATAAAATGGCTTATTGGGTCTATTGCCAAAGGCTACATAAAGGCAGTAAAATGCCAAAAAAGATCCTACTATAATGTGCAAATAATGCAAGCCTCAAACAAACCTCGGGAGCTATTCACATTGGCTAAGGACATATTTGAATTCCATCCTAAGATTGTTCCATCTATGGAACTATGGTCTGCCATTCAGTTTAACTTTGGGGGAAAAAATTAGAAAAATTTGTAATCAGGATAAAATCCTACCTGATATCCTTGAACCACCTGTTCTCACAAACACTCCCCCTACTTTCAGCTCATTTCCAAGCTTAAACCATCAAGCTTCCCAAATGATATCTGCCCTGCATGGTTCATGAAGAAGAATGCAGACACACTGGCCCCAAGATAACAAGGACAGTGAACCTATCTGTCATTGACATGCAATAATGTCTGGCAGCTTACCTTCTCCTCATGTCTCCATTAGAGGCTGCCTTTTTATCACCTCTCCTTCCTGTATGGCCCCACCTCAGGCCATCCCAGGAAGTCTATATTAACTGTTGCACTGCAGGTCTGCTTTGCTGTTCAACCTTGTTGTTAGCTTAAGTTCCTGTCTGCAGTCTGCTACGTTTACCTTCCTGTGTACCGTTTTTGGCTCGTCCCTGACTTCTCCTGTTTGCCTGTGACCCTGACCTTTTGCTTGTCCCTCAGTTAACCTTGTCTGCCTGTTGCCCTGACCTCGGCTTACCCATCACTATCGCTTGTCCTGGTTGCTGCTTCCCCTCTCTCCCTGCGGAGTGTGACCTAGGGGATCCCAGGGGTCGCGACCTGGATCCAGCTGCAGCGAAGGCCATCCTCACCACTAGAGGCTCTGGTGAACACAAAGCTGGGTCTTAGACTCTGCGTCCTGGGGAATCTTGGGTTCACCCTTCCTCTCTGATTGCAGCAGTCGGCCATAGGGTACACTACCCTGTGGTGCATCCCTGACCCCAACGGGGTGCACTTGTCACCTGGCCACAGGTGACCTGACAGTTTGAACAGCCATGAACCCGGCCGACGTGCCGCGCCCCGCAGACGATCCATTACAGGGCATTGTTCACAGACTCGAGATGCATGAAGCTAATCAGCCTCAGGTGATGCGTTTCCTTCAGGATCTGGCTTCCCGCTTTTATCAGCTTCAGACCTCGTTGGGAACCCCGAATCCGCAACCCCAAGTACAACCAGCGGCTGCGCCTGTCGCACCAGTCGCAGAGTCACATTCACTGAAGCTACCACCTCCAATCCGTTTTTCTGGAGACTCCAAGGCCTGCAAGGGGTTTCTTAGCCAGTGCACCATCCATTTTGAGCTTCAGCCTCAAAACTTCTTGTCTGATCGGGTAAAGGTAGCCTATATTATTGTCAACAATGGGTAAAAAATGCGCAACCAAAAGAAAAAAAAGAAAAAGGATTATCCTATTTTGTAAAAAGGAAGAAATGTTTACAAATAAATGCAACATTGGAAACATTTGATACATCCCACGGGTGAGCAGTGCAAGTGATTTAAACAAAAACAAGTGTCCACTACAAGTGATGTTGATTGGATGTAATCACACAATAGAAAATTCATCCGACAATGATATATCCAAAAAGATTTTCAGCCGTTGATATACATTCAGACAGATTAACCGCTTACCAAATATTAATAAACAAGTGATAAGCGCTTCAAATATGTGATCGTGATCACAACAAAGGATAATACCAATAATAAGTGCACAAACACAATAAGTGACTACACTGTGATTGGTGAAATGAATACCACCTGGGAATAAATCCCAAAAAATGCACAAGGAATGTGGACCTGGGATGGTAAAAATAGACCTCTGTGCAATTGGAAGTGTCCAAAAGTAATAAAGTGCAAATGGTGAAAATTCAAAAAAAAATGAATAAAAGGATGATTGAAAGTTCAAAATGTGACAGACAGTCTATAGACAAGGTGAATCAGAAGGAGTAAACTTCTAAATCTCTACTCTCTTCCCTCAAACGATTGGTGGACTATCCTCATAGGTAATATAGTGCCCTTACCTGCAGGGTGCTATATATGGGCATATAGTGTTGTTTCCACAACGTGATGGTTTTGCCTCTCCAACTGTGGGTCATTCCTGCTGCTCCAGCTGCTGGGTATCTCCAGGCTCCGTGGTCCAGAGTGAGAGGTGGGGTGAGGGAGAGAGAGAAGAAATAGTGCCTCCAATGGTGTAGTGGGTTTAAGCTCAAACGTATTTATTGTGGCAAAAAATAAACAAAACAGGGATGGGCGCATGCAGTAACAAGTTTAAATTTCCCGGGGACGCGGCGATCTAAGTACCGCCTGACGTCCGATGGCCTCCGGCTTGTGCGGGTGTGTATATCGGTCTGACACCCTACGGCGTTACGTCACGCACCTCGTGACTTCATCAGGGGAACCCTATTGGCTGTCAGGCCGTCAATTAAATAGTAACAAACCGGAAGTCAACAAGCTTCCATTTTTTCGTAGTCCATATCTGTAGACATGGTAGTGAAGGAAGCAAATGTTGTTGGACATCGCTAGGACATTGATACGTTCTGTGGATGTAAAAAGTCCAAACTTTGAAGTAACAGAACTGTTGTTCACAAGGCAATAAAAATTAAAATTAAAATTACGAGAGTACTTCTCATTATATATAAAATGAACTGGCCATACACATGTTTAAAATAGCAGAGCTCAGATGTGTACATTATGTAAAATGTTAAAATGTAGTGGATGGACAAAATAAAAATAAAAATGAAGGCATTTACAGAATGTTGGGCATAAAACCGTGTACTGACAATTAATATGTCTAATGTTTGTGCTAATGCACAAACAGTGTAAATTTCTTCTGGTTAATAAAAGTTAATTAGACCACATGCTGTATCATTGTATCAATATGATACTAATATCATTCAAGTTGACTGAAATAAATATAGAATATAGAACAACTTGAAAAATAATGATAAAAATAAAAATGTGAATGAAGATACAAGTGGAAATAAGAATAGCAGTATAGTATAATGTCCTGCATACGTGCATATGATTATGCATCTATAAAAGTATGCACATGTCAAACATGTTATTAAGTGTGGTGTGATGGTTCATATGGACAATGGGGATTCTGGTGAGAAAGCATCACCCACAATCAAAGGTCCATGAAGAGAAGGGCCAGGGTGTCCCGGGGGTTGAAATAAATAGCACCATGGATAGGTCTACCGACACCCCCACAAACCCAAGGCCACCACACAGAATATGACATACCCTGTCAATGGACACTGTACATTGGAGAAATGAATAATCCATATATTAATGTTAATACTACACAGTGTATAAAAATAGAATAAAATATAGTTAAAAATTGTTTAAAAAACAATTAAGATCAAAATCCACATAGGGTTCCCCTGATGAAGTCACGAGGTGCGTGACGTAACGCCGTAGGGAGTCAGACCGATATACACACCCGCACAAGCCGGAGGCCATCGGACGTCAGGCGGTACTTAGATCGCCGCGTCCCCGGGAAATTTAAACTTGTTACTGCATGCGCCCATCCCTGTTTTGTTTATTTTTTGCCACAATAAATACGTTTGAGCTTAAACCCACTACACCATTGGAGGCACTATTTCTTCTCTCTCTCCCTCACCCCACCTCTCACTCTGGACCACGGAGCCTGGAGATACCCAGCAGCTGGAGCAGCAGGAATGACCCACAGTTGGAGAGGCAAAACCATCACGTTGTGGAAACAACACTATATGCCCATATATAGCACCCTGCAGGTAAGGGCACTATATTACCTATGAGGATAGTCCACCAATCGTTTGAGGGAAGAGAGTAGAGATTTAGAAGTTTACTCCTTCTGATTCACCTTGTCTATAGACTGTCTGTCACATTTTGAACTTTCAATCATCCTTTTATTCATTTTTTTTTTAATTTTCACCATTTGCACTTTATTACTTTTGGACACTTCCAATTGCACAGAGGTCTATTTTTACCATCCCAGGTCCACATTCCTTGTGCATTTTTTGGGATTTATTCCCAGGTGGTATTCATTTCACCAATCACAGTGTAGTCACTTATTGTGTTTGTGCACTTATTATTGGTATTATCCTTTGTTGTGATCACGATCACATATTTGAAGCGCTTATCACTTGTTTATTAATATTTGATTTCTGTGTTATGTGAACACTCTTAGATATAGCTGCCTCAGATATACTTTGTTTATTATCACCGCTTTATTATCATAACTGTATACTCACAGTAGCGCATTGAATTTTTTCACTCATTATTCACTGGTTATTCACATTTACATTCTGTGCAGCCACGATGGAAGTTTTTACTTTCATAGAGAACAGAAATGTTAATTTAGAAGAGGTTTTTAATACACGCACTATAACACACAACATGGATGTAGACAGTCTTATTAGAAAATTGGGACATGTCATGGAAAAAAAGGTATCCCTTTGGTGGGATATACATACCTTTGACCAATATGTCAAAGATAACATAGCACCCAGACGAGTCAGATGGGACATGCCACCGAATGATGGACTAGACGATAAAGAATCATTAGACGAATGGCTTGAGTTCTTTAACAATAGAAGCGTAGAAGGAGTCAAATTTCTTCTGAAGAGAAAACAAAAGAAATTAAGAGCAGTACAACAACAAATTGAAGATATAAAATCCAAACTGGAGCCTTTTAAAGAGTCCAGTGACTTCCAGAAATTGTCCACATTACTGAATAAAGATTTGGTGGCTAAAGATCAGGAAGTACAACAACGTAAAATTAAAAAATTCCAACGAGACGTGGCGGACTATAAAACCGACCGTGTGTTTAAATGGCAACAAAAGTTAGAACTGGCCCAACCAAGTTCCACGCAATCGACTCCGATCAAAGAAGTGAGAATCCAAGATCCCACAGCATCTCAGATGCGACCCCCACCTAGATGGGAGGATCAAACAGGATACAGGGAAAGTAATAGACCACAATATGACCATCATCATAATGGTCAATATACATATCATACACCAAAAAAACAGTGGAAGAAACCTTTTAAGAAACCAAACAAGAAACCTTACAACAATGGACAACACAACAATGGACAACATAACGAAAGAAATCCAAGAGACAATAGAGGCCCTCCTCCTCCACCACAGGAACCATATGGAGGTTATTATAGAGGACCACCTCCACCCCCACAAGTCTATGACTACTATGGAAACTACAACAGAGGACCCCCACAGATACAGGACCAATATGGAGGATATTATAGAACACCAATCGTGACCCATAACAGATTTGAACCCCTTAGAGGGCAGCAGGAACAGTATTATGAGGACTCACGTTCAAGTTATGACCAACATCAATATACAGCACCTCGGTCATCTTTTTTAGACAGGGAAAGGAGGGAACATTCCCCACGAAGATCGATACCAGATCCCCACTGCTCACCCAGGAGAAGAACACAGGAAACGACAACAAAACCAAGCCCAGAAATAAGAGGGGAAACAGAGCAGGAAAGGGACAACAAAAGAAAAAGAAAAGACGAGGAGAGAACGTGGTGAATCTAACCTCTATTCAACTGACACCTGAAGAACTAGCTGTCCTAGATAGGGGATTAAAACATGCACCAGTAAAAAATCTTAGCAAATTTGATACCTATATTGGGATCCGGAAGTACATCCGAAAACTCAATATGAAGAAATATTTCCTTAGTGATAAATTCTCACATACCGTACAGCAACCACCAAACAACCATCCAACATATAGCACGCTACGTAACAACTCCACCTTTAATCCACAAGTGTCAGACAATCAACATATAGAGGTCTTCAAGAAATTAGTCCTAGCAGACCTTGACACATTGGAAGTGAGAAAAAAATATGACCCGACACATATGAAAAAGGGAATCAAGTCACTGACGGAAAGAAACGACGTAGTCATCCGCCCCGCGGACAAAGGGGGAGCAATTGTCATACAAACTAAATCTCAATATTTGGGAGAATTAGATCGCCAATTGTCAGATGAAGAGACATATGTCAAATTACCAGGAAATCCCACCAATACGTATAAGAAAGAACTCAAATTGGTGGTAAACCTGGGAGTGAAGAGAGATATACTGAACAAAAAAGAGGCCAAATATCTTGTGCCGGAATGTTGTAGGATTCCAGTAATATATACAGTGCCTAAAATCCACAAGTCCAAAGATAACCCCCCTGGAAGACCGATAGTCAACGGCATCGAGTCACTTACTTCCAGAATGGGACAATATATCGACTTTTTCATCCAACCGGCCGTACAAAAAACGAGAGCGTATTTAAAAGACACCAAACATATTCTCCAACTTCTCGACACAGTCCCTGTGGCAGAAGGAAGCACGATCCTTGCCACAGCGGACGTTTCGTCATTATACACCATAGTAGGCCACCATGACGCATGCCACGCGGCTAAGTGGCTATTACGTGAACATAGCAACATGGTATGCAAACAACGCAAATATTTAATCAAATGCCTTGAGTTTTGCCTAAAATTTAATTATTTTTGGCATAACCAGACCTACTTTAAGCAAGCCATAGGCATAGCTATGGGTGCTAAATTTGCCCCGAGTATAGCCAATGCCTTTATGGCTCAATGGGAAGAATCGGCCATCTATGACCATACACCGATAGAGCTTCTATTGTACAAGAGGTACATAGATGATGTCATCATTCTATGGAATGGCAGTAAAGAAAGTTTGGAGAAATATATGGAAAATCTAAATAAGAACAAGAAAAACATCAAACTGGTTTGGAAAATTGATGCAAAAACGGTTGACTTTCTGGATTTGAGCATAACACTAGAAGGAAATAAAATCATAACCAAAACCTATTTCAAAACGGTCGACACAAACAGTTACCTGTCAGTGGAAAGTTGCCATCACAAGCCATGGCTGTATAACATTCCGAAAGGACAACTTGTCAGGTTAAAAAGAAACTGCACGAGGGAAGATGACTTTAGGGAACAGGCCCAATTTATTGGAAAAAGGTTTGAAGAAAAGGGTTATGATAAATCCTGGATAAATGAACAAATACGGAATGTACAGGAACTGGACAGAAGACCTATGCTTGAAAACAAGATAACCAACAAAAAATCTCAAGGAGATCTGGCCCCTTGTCTTATATTAGACTATAATGTTCAACATAGAGACATAAACAAACTCATCCAACGACATTGGCATGTGTTGCTCAATGATAAGGATCTCAACACAATACTCCCCACCAAACCTAAAATTATATATAAACGAGCTCCCACCCTTAAAGATATGTTGGTCAAATCTGTGATTGCTTTGCCCCCGAAACCAATGTTCTCTTTCTTTAATGGAAAGGGATTTTATCCATGCAGGAATTGTTTTGCCTGCAGACACGCCAAACTGTTCCAAGGCAAACGGCAAGATTTCATTGGTACCAACACAGGACACACACACCAAATAAGAGACTTCATTGGATGTCACACGGAGGGTGTTATATATGTGCTCCAATGCAGTTGCAATTTACAATATGTGGGCAGGACAAAAAGGAAACTCAAATTGAGAATAGAGGAACATGTACGAAACATTAGTAATGGCTATCCCAAACACAGTGTATCACGACACTTTGCGAAAGAGCATAACCAAGATCCTACCACACTACAATTTTGGGGCATAGAAAAATATAAGGCATCTTGGAGAGGTAGCCATATGATACGAGTTATTAGTCAGAAAGAATCCCGTTGGATTCATACCCTTAACACACTTACTCCAGGGGGTATGAATGTGGATTTTGATCTTAATTGTTTTTTAAACAATTTTTAACTATATTTTATTCTATTTTTATACACTGTGTAGTATTAACATTAATATATGGATTATTCATTTCTCCAATGTACAGTGTCCATTGACAGGGTATGTCATATTCTGTGTGGTGGCCTTGGGTTTGTGGGGGTGTCGGTAGACCTATCCATGGTGCTATTTATTTCAACCCCCGGGACACCCTGGCCCTTCTCTTCATGGACCTTTGATTGTGGGTGATGCTTTCTCACCAGAATCCCCATTGTCCATATGAACCATCACACCACACTTAATAACATGTTTGACATGTGCATACTTTTATAGATGCATAATCATATGCACGTATGCAGGACATTATACTATACTGCTATTCTTATTTCCACTTGTATCTTCATTCACATTTTTATTTTTATCATTATTTTTCAAGTTGTTCTATATTCTATATTTATTTCAGTCAACTTGAATGATATTAGTATCATATTGATACAATGATACAGCATGTGGTCTAATTAACTTTTATTAACCAGAAGAAATTTACACTGTTTGTGCATTAGCACAAACATTAGACATATTAATTGTCAGTACACGGTTTTATGCCCAACATTCTGTAAATGCCTTCATTTTTATTTTTATTTTGTCCATCCACTACATTTTAACATTTTACATAATGTACACATTTGAGCTCTGCTATTTTAAACATGTGTATGGCCAGTTCATTTTATATATAATGAGAAGTACTCTCGTAATTTTAATTTTAATTTTTATTGCCTTGTGAACAACAGTTCTGTTACTTCAAAGTTTGGACTTTTTACATCCACAGAACGTATCAATGTCCTAGCGATGTCCAACAACATTTGCTTCCTTCACTACCATGTCTACAGATATGGACTACGAAAAAATGGAAGCTTGTTGACTTCCGGTTTGTTACTATTTAATTGACGGCCTGACAGCCAATAGGGTTCCCCTGATGAAGTCACGAGGTGCGTGACGTAACGCCGTAGGGAGTCAGACCGATATACACACCCGCACAAGCCGGAGGCCATCGGACGTCAGGCGGTACTTAGATCGCCGCGTCCCCGGGAAATTTAAACTTGTTACTGCATGCGCCCATCCCTGTTTTGTTTATTTTTTGCCACAATAAATACGTTTGAGCTTAAACCCACTACACCATTGGAGGCACTATTTCTTCTCTCTCTCCCTCACCCCACCTCTCACTCTGGACCACGGAGCCTGGAGATACCCAGCAGCTGGAGCAGCAGGAATGACCCACAGTTGGAGAGGCAAAACCATCACGTTGTGGAAACAACACTATATGCCCATATATAGCACCCTGCAGGTAAGGGCACTATATTACCTATGAGGATAGTCCACCAATCGTTTGAGGGAAGAGAGTAGAGATTTAGAAGTTTACTCCTTCTGATTCACCTTGTCTATAGACTGTCTGTCACATTTTGAACTTTCAATCATCCTTTTATTCATTTTTTTTTTAATTTTCACCATTTGCACTTTATTACTTTTGGACACTTCCAATTGCACAGAGGTCTATTTTTACCATCCCAGGTCCACATTCCTTGTGCATTTTTTGGGATTTATTCCCAGGTGGTATTCATTTCACCAATCACAGTGTAGTCACTTATTGTGTTTGTGCACTTATTATTGGTATTATCCTTTGTTGTGATCACGATCACATATTTGAAGCGCTTATCACTTGTTTATTAATATTTGATTTCTGTGTTATGTGAACACTCTTAGATATAGCTGCCTCAGATATACTTTGTTTATTATCACCGCTTTATTATCATAACTGTATACTCACAGTAGCGCATTGAATTTTTTCACTCATTATTAACCGCTTACCAGATCCGGTGGACCTCTATTACGGAGGTCATACGGGGTCATAGAAACCAGGGGTCACTCAAAGGGATCCTCGTAGTTTCAGCAATGGTATGCAGGCGTGTCCGTCTTCATTCGAATTTCCCAGGGCTGTGATGGATCTCAGGCAATCTCAACTTCCAAAGGGGTGGCGTGGTGTGCAAGTATATTTAGAGGAAGAGCAAAAAAAGCTTCATAGTGCAGTATGATTTGGGTAATCACAAAAACCCCTTTATTGAAAAGCAGATTTACTGACATCAAAATTTAAAAGCTCATTTCGGCAGAAAAGTCTTTTAAAAACAGAGTAAAAACCTTCCAGCAGCAGCTTCAGCCGGTTAGCTGGGGCGTTGTGACGTCTAGTAGTAAATGCTCCGCCCGACGCTGCGTTTCTCCTCAACAGGCATCGACAGGGATAGGAGGCACCATCCATTTTGAGCTTCAGCCTCAAAACTTCTTGTCTGATCGGGCAAAGGTAGCCTATATTATTTCCCCCCTTTCCGGTGAAGCTCTAGCCTGGGCTGCCCCGATGTGGGAGAAAAATTAACCGGTAGTTTCTAGCCTGTCTGACTTCCTGAAGCTCTTCTATAACATCTTCGAGGAGCCAGCTCGGGCCTCTTCAGCGGCTAGTGCTCTTCTACGTCTCCACCAAGAATCCTGTTTAGTGGGACAATATGCTCTTCAGTTACGTATTCTCTCAGCTGAATTGAGCTGGAACAATGAGGCCCTGGTCGCTACCTTTTTACATGGCTTCTCTGACCGAGTGAAGGACGAATTAGCGGGAAGAACCATCCCCGTGTCCGGCGGGGAGAGAGGAGGCCTGGCGATGCTGCACTTTAAAGATCTTCTCATCACTGGACAGGAGAGGAGATCACCCGTCGCTGGATACAGACAACATTGGAGCGGGGAGCCGGACCGAGTGGACTACCACCTCTGTATTTATTTTTTATTTTTTTATTAATAAAGGACTTTTTTATACGTGTGTGTGTTTTTTACAACTATTTACACTTCCTTCACTAAAATGGAAGGGGGACAATGTACCCCATTACCAATTCACATAGGGGGGGCAGGATCTGGGGGTCCCCTTTGTTAAAGGGGTCATCCAGATTCTGATAAACCCCCCACCTGGAGACCCCCACAACCACCGAGCAAGGGTTGTGGAGATGAGGCCCTTGTCCCCATCAACATGGTGAGGGCATTTGGCCTGGTACGGTTCAGGAGAGGGGGGGGGCGCACTCTGTCCCCCCCTCTTTTCTGCGGCCAGCCAGGTTAACATGCTCGGATAAGGGGTCTGGTGTGGATTTTTGGGGGAACTCCATGCCATTTTTAAAAAAAAATTGGGGTGGAGTTCTCCTTAAAATCCACACCAGACCTGAAGTGTCTGGAATGAATATTTGGGGGGAACCCCACGTCATTTTTTTTTTAAATTGATGGCGGGGTTCCCCTTAATATCCATACCAGACCTGAAGGGCCTGGTAATGGAATTTGGGGGACCCCCACGCTTTTTTTTTTATGAATGAATCCTCTCTGAATTGCCGGGAGCCGACAATTCATTATAGCCACAAGTCCGGTTTTAAATGATTTTTTTTCTTTCAGAAATGACACTTTGTGCAGGGACAGTTCTAAGTACTGGAAACATGCGCTATTTCACATGCTAACTTTACACCCCCCCAGGTACGAAAATAAAAGGAATATTTCACTTTTATTGTTTCACTTTTAGCATTATTAAATTCACTGCTCCCGAAAAAACAGTTCAGGAGAGGGGGGGACGCACTCGGTCCCCCCCTCTTTTCTGCGGCCGACCAGGTTAACGTGCTCGGATAAGGGGTCTGGTGTGGATTTTTGGGGGAACTCCACGCCATTTCTTTTTTTTTAATTTGGGGTGGAGTTCCCCTTAAAATCCACACCAGACCTGAAGGGTCTGGAATGGATATTTTTAGGGCAACCCCACGTCATTTTTTTTTTAATTGACGGTGGGGTTCCCCTTAATATCCATACCAGACCTGAAGGGCCTGGTAATGGAATTTGGGGGGACACCCATGCTTTTTTTTTCATGAATAAATCCTCTCTGAATTGCCAGGAGCCAACAATTCAATATAAGTCCGGTTTTAAATGATTTTTTTACTTTCAGAAATGACACTTTGTGCAGGGACAGTTCTAAGTACTGGAAACGTGCGCTATTTCACATGCTAACTTTACACCCCCCCTAGGTACGAAAATAAAAGGAATATTTCACTTTTATTGTTTCACTTTTAGCATTATTAAATTCACTGCTCCCGAAAAAACGGACGTTTAAAAACTTTTTTTTGCATTGATACATGTTCTCTGGGGCAGGACCCTGGTCCCCAAACACTTTTTAGGACAATAACTTGCATATTAGCCTTTAAAATTAGCACTTTAGATTGCAAATGTTCGAGTCCCATAGACTTTAACAGGGTTTAGCAGCACACCGGGCTGTTCAATCAACAAGAAGTCATCCAAGTAATGGATGACTTCTCGACACTGAGCTTGGTGCGATAGTATCCAAGTGAGGGACTGTGTAAAAGCATCGAAGAGCCAGGGGCTACTCTTAGAGCCAAAGGTCAGTTTGGTAGAGGCGATTAAATTCGCATGTGCTGCGCTATATAAGTTTTCATTCATTCATTCATTCAAAGTATTACAACTCTTTCTACTTAATGCCGCACCAGCACCAGAGGGACGGGGTAGATAGGCAGAAGCTTAAAAGCATCTGATATGTCAGCCTTGGAGAGCCAGGCGCCTGTGCCTGCTTTGATAATGGCCTGAATTGCCATGTTTACGGAAGCATACTTCAGGAAAAACTCCTCCGAGGGAATTAGGGAATTCAGGCTCGGATTGTGGGAAGAATGAGGCGCAGAGAGGTCGTACACCAAACTGACTTTATTAGAGAACTTGCCCTTGACAAGCCAATAGGGTTAACTCTCCAGGTTTTTGAAAGGGGGCTGGGTGAAGGAGCCTATGATGAAGCCTTGCACCAGTTTGGCCTGTAACAGCTGGCCTGTTCGTCGCTGGCCGCTGAGCGGAGGTTCCTACATTTATAAGTTGTGTGGGGCAGAGAGATGAGGCTGGTGTGAAATCCTGCTGTAAATCCTTGGATAAGGAAGGTGGCCAGGGAGGGAGTGGGGTGTGAGGTGAGGTAGAGCCCCAGCCATAGGACATTTACTCAGCGTAGTCAGGACATTTTCTGCTGCTTGACCTGGCATAGACTTTTTGGATGCGCCCTGTGGCATATGACACAGACGTGGAGCAGGCGGCATTGGCTGGAATTCCAAGACCCGTAGTTGAAATTATTGCAGATGGCTGCTCCCCCTGCTGTCTTAACGGGCGTCCCAACTTGTCCACCTGGAGCATCTGTGCAGGGGCCGATGGGCCCCAAACTGCACTGGAGGTGGAGGGGAATTCGAAGGGGTGAGTGACTGCCGCGTTGGCGCACCAGGTAGCGGTGTGGGTGGAGGATTGACAGATAACACATAGTGGTTATCGCAGGCCGGTAAATGATTGCAGAACAATTTGGTGTCCATGAGGCTCCAATGCGTGCCTGTCTGGAATTGTGAAAGCCTGTCTGCTGCTTTGGTGGAGAAGAAACAATGGTAATCGTAAAATGAGAAGCCTCCGTACTTGTAGCCAAGGTCCACCACGGTGTGAAGATACAGGTCCAGCTCCTACTGGGAGGCCCCGTACACACGATAGAATCCATCCGCTGAAAAATCCCAGCAAATGGGTTTCAGCGGATAGATCCTATGGTGTGTACACTCCAGCGGATCTGTTTCCGCGGATATTTCTCCCCTGGGATGGATTCCAGTAGATCGAATATTTGCTGACATGCCAAACAAATCCATCTGCTGGAATCCATCCCAACGGATGGATCCGTTGGTCTGTATAGACTCACCGGATCCATCCGTCCGAAGGGATCCCCCGCATGCGTCGTAATGATTCGACGCATGCGTGGAATTCCTTATATGACAGCGTCGCGCATGTCGCCGGGTCATAATCGCGGCGACGGCGCGACACGTCATCGCCAGAGGATTTCGGCGCAGATTTCAATGCGATGGTGAGTACACTCCATCGCATTAAAATCTGCTGAAATCCTCGAGAGGATTTATCCGCGGAAACGGTCCGCTGGACCGTATCCGTGGATAAATCCTCCCGTGTGTATGGGGCCGGAGAGGTCGGGCATAGGACATCCTGAAAGGCCAACGCAAACTCTGGAACGGACAATTTGCGGTTGAGCCTGGGATATTTGGCCTTGAGGACCACTAACACGTCTCCCCAGGTAAGATTTGTTTTCTGCTAGGTCATGGACTGAAATGAGGAGGGAGGCCAGGTTGATGTTCTTGCCGTCCAGAATGTCCTTCCTAATGCTGGCTGGGACCAAATGTGCTGGGAGGACAGTGGGACTCTTGTCTGTGGTACCTGCAGGAAGGGGTATCAGAACCTGAACTGCGGCCGGGTCAGGGGTGGCTGTGGCTGGGCAACCCTCCAGGAGTGCCATTCTAGCTTGCACACCCATAACTGTGGTAGACAAGGATGACACCATGGTGTGGAGATGAGAGATGGTGGCAGATGTCGACTGAAGGGAATGCCTGCTGGGTACTGGGCCCGATTGTGGCTGGCGGAGGGAAGAGGACCCTAAAGAGCTCGGCCTACCTGGCTGTAGCGGGGAAGGGCACCTGCCTGCGCCTCAGTTCCGCCGTCAACTTGGAGATGGTCCATCCCCTGAGGGACTGCGTACTGCCGCTCTCTGAAACTGGAGAAGGTGAAAGAGGGGCCGTGAGGTCTTCACTGACGGCCTGAGACATAGCTCTGGGTGACTTGTGCCATAGATGCGATGTCCTGTTGTTGGAGTTGAAAGTTGGTCGACTGGAGCTTATATTGGGGTGACATGAAAGTTGGTTGTTTCTCTTTTTCTATATAGACATATGTACCCGGTTCCTTCCCCTTAGGGTTTTTTTTACCTGGGGGAATAATGTCCAACCTGGTGCAGGATGGACCTACTGAACTTGACTGACCTAGAGGAGAAATGACAGATGACAAGTGGTGAAGGGTTTGACTACCTAACTTGGAAAGTGACCAATTTATGTAACTTTGTAGTGCGTTTGCCCAGCTGTAAGGGGAAGTAGCGGTGGGATGAAGGTTTTAACGAACGAACCAAGACCAGAACGAAGGGCTTGATGTGAAGTGACTATCGGACCTGAGGAGAAATGACAGTCAATGTGCAAAACCACACCTGTGAGGCTGAAGTTATGGGTGCGTATCGGTGCTTCGTTGGTTTGAGTGGATTTGATTTGAAGCGACAGGTGACATAAGTGAAATGTTATGCCATGATAGAGTCACAGATTGGTGTGCCACGACTGCGACAACCAACGAGTCGGACTGTGGAGCACAGAAGTAAATGAGGCAAGCCAACTGGGGCACACTGGGATGAATCTGTGCATCGCAGATGCTACAGGATTCGAATCGGAGCGCGATACATGAAAGTGAAATAAGTGAAATGATTTGCCATGACAGAGGCACGAATCGGTCAGGCCACGGCTGTGACTGACAATGACCGGACTCTGGAACATGTACTGAAATGAGGCCGAAATAAAACTGGGGAGTGCCAAGACGAATTGGTGCATGAGGATACGACTTAATTCGAATCAGAACGTGATACATGACAGTGAAATTAGTGAAATGATTTGCCATGACAAAGGCACAAATCGGTCGGCCACGGCTGCAACTGACAAAGCCTCGGAAGCTTCGAAAACACAACTCACGAACGTTATGAATCGAAACGTCGGCCTAGTCACGTGGTATCGCGCTCAGGAAACCGATGAAGACCACAGGTGAGCGGGCTGGTTAAATACCCCCCGGGCTCCTCCCATAAATTCAGGCCACCATACTGGCCTTCCTACATATATTAAGACATTGATTGCATTTCCATGTGGTTTTGACAAAGCACAATCTCAATGTGAAACGTGTTAACCCTTTTTGTCTCCCAGAACCATATTTGTTTGTTTTTACTATTTTTAAAACAATAAAGCCAGCTTCAATTCCAGAGTGTGGGAGTGAAGCTGATTGTCTTTCTTTGTTCAAAAGAAAACTAATGTGTCTAAACATTTTATTGACATACACAATGCAACCTCTTTAACCACTACCCGACGGCCGTACGACTTTATACGGCCGCAGGGTGGTTGTCAATCTCTAACAGGCTGTAAAAAGACGGCCTGCGCGCGCATCCAGCGGGGCGGGCGCGCGCGTCCGACGGCGGCGCGCGCGTGCTCGCCGCATCGCTGAGATGCCGATACGAGTGCCTGGCAGCCATGATGTCCGCCAGGGACTCGCGATCGGTGGCTACAGGGACAAGACGTGGAGCTCTGTGTGTAAACACAGAGCTCCACATCCTGTCAGGGGAGAGAGGAGACCGATCTGTGTCTCTTGTACATAGGGACACAGATCGGTCACCTCCCCCAGTCACCCCCCCTCCACCTACAGTTAGAACACAATTTAGGGTACACATTTAACCCCTTCCTCACTCTCTAGTGTTAACCCCTTCAATGCCAGTCACATTTATACTGTAATTAGTGCATATTTATAGCACTGATCGCTGTATAAATGTGAATGGCGCCAAAAATGTGTCAAAAGTCTCCGATGTGTCCGCCATAACGTCGCAGTCACGAAAAAAATGCTGATCGCCACCATAAGTAGTAAAAAAAAATAATAAAAAATAATAATAATTCTGTCCCCTATTTTGTAAGCGCAATAACTTTTGCGCAAACCAGACGCTTCTTGCAATTTTTTTTTTTTTTTAAATATGTAGAAGAATACGTATCGCCTAGACTGAGAAAAAAAATGTTTTTTAAAAAAAATTCGGGCTATTTATTATAGCAACAAGTAAAAAATATTGTTTTTTTTTTCAAAATTGTCGCTCTATTTTTGTTTATAGCGCAAAAAATAAAAACCGCAGAGGCGATCAAATACCACCAAAAGAAAGCTCTATTTGTGGGGAAAAAAGGACGTCAATTTTGTTTGGGAGCCACGTCGCACGACCGTGCAATTGTCAGTTAAAGTGACGCAGTGCCACAAGCTGAAATTTCACCTGGTCAGGAAGGGGTATATGTGCCCAGTAAGGAAGTGGTTAAAGATACAGGCTATAGAAGAGATTGTAAACAAATGAGGTGGAGATATGTATTTTCTAAGCTGTGCAGGGGAAATTTTTTAGATTTTTACCCTAAACACTAGGGCCCGGATTCAGAAAGAAGTTACGATGGCGTATCTCCAGATATGCCGTCGTAACACCGAATGCAGGCCGTCGCAACTCGGCGCCTGATTCATAAAATCAGATACGCCTCACAGTTGCCTAGATATGAGCGGCGTAAGTCTCTTACGCCGTCGTATCTTAGTTGTATATTTACGCTGGGCGCTAGGTGGCGCTTCCGTAGATTTACGCGTCGAATATGGTTATAAGCTAGATACGTCGATTCATAAACGTACGTGCGCCCGGCGCATTTTTTTACATCGTTTACGTAAGGCTTTTTTTGGCATATAGTTACCCCTGCTCTATGAGGCGTAGCCAATGTTGGGTATGGACGTCGGGACAGCGTCGAATTTTGCGTCGTTTATGTCATTTGCGTAAGTCGTACGCGAATAGTGCTGTGCGTAAGTTACGTTCACGTCAAAAGCAATGACAATTTTTGGCGTAATTTGGAGCATGCGCACTGGGATGCTTTCACGGACGGCGCATGCGCCGTTTGTTAGGAGCATCAAAAATGTGGGGTCATGATTATTTAGCATAGAACATGCCCCCTACCAGCCTATTTTGACTTAGGTGGGCTTACGCCAGCCCATATACGCTACGCCGCCGTAACTTTGGGCGCAAGTTCTTTGTGAATACGGGGCTTGCCTCTCAAAGTTACAGCGGCGTAGCGTATATGAGATACGCTACTCCCGCCTAAACTTACGGCAATCTTTCTGAATCCGGGCCCAGGTATATAGCTGGTATGAACTTTAAATTAAATGCTACTTACTACTATGCATGAGATTACTCCCCCTGCACAACTGCAACTTGAGTAGGTATTGAGGAGGAAAAAAATATTGTTTTATTATACTATATTTAAATGGTGTTTTTTTTTCAGTTCTTATTTAAGTGAGGTTTTCCAGACCCATTTGTATTTTTAAATGTATGGTGCTTCTTTGGATTTAGAGTTTTGTTTAATATTGTAGCAGGCTATATTTAGTAGTTCTTCCATTAGATGGCATGCTGTGAAACTGAGCCAATTGGGTTTGTTATGTGTGTTACGTGTTTGTTATGTGTATTCCCTTTTTTTATTACTACTTTATATTTCTGCATTTATTTATTTATAGTTTTTCATTTTTTATATATCTATATTTGTGTTTAAATATTGAAGGGGTTAATGATCATGTAGGATTAATTGATGTTTCTATATGTATTTAGTGGCTTTGTTATTCTTTGAGAAAGTGATGTGCCTAGTGCGAAACATACAGTATTAGAATATAACTTGTTCCTGCTGGCTATTGTAATAAAGGAAGCTTATTTTACATTTTGGTATGTGGCATTCATGGTGCTGATACAATTGATTGTTTCTGGGAAGCCATGGGGAGCCAGCACCTGAGATGTGATTGTGGACTGTGGAGCCTGATCTCACCTGGAGTACTCAAAGGATTAAAAATATTGGCGAAATAGGGGGCAAGGGTGGTGGAAAACCTTTTTGATTTGGGAGTTTTGGTAGAGTTGATGGTTCATTTTGCCTACCACAGCCTGCAACAGAGTGGGGAGTTCAATATTGTAAAAAAGGATATCAATTAGAGCCCTTTCACACTGGTGCGTTTTTGCTGCATTTTTGCCGCGTTTTTTGCGGTAAAAATAGCGCTATTAAAACGCTCATAAAACGCTCCAAAAATGCCCCCTCCATTGAAATGAATTGAAAACGTGGTAAAAACGCTGTAAAATCGTGGTAAAATAGCTGTGTTTTACCGCTATTTTAGCGATTCGCTATAGGCGTTTCCAGTGTGAAAGGGCTCTTAGAGAGTGTTAGAAGGTGCTGGTGATTGATATGATTTGGATAGTATAGATCTGAATTTCAACTTTATTGGCCAGATTGTTGGTGATCATATCACTGATCAAGGAATGTTTAATAGGTTGTGTATCTTTATGGTAGGGTTGAGACGAATTGTCCAACTTGGGGCCCATCATTGAGAAGGAGGTTTAGCCCTACTCTAGTTACATCACCTTGTTTAATTAAGGATACAGTAGGGTGGGACTTTGTAACGGAATGGCCCGTGACACCCAGAGACTTTTGAAGGATGTGGGGTACTCCTGTGCCAGCGTCACTAATGACTCTTGGGTCTAGGGTCACCCTGTGCCCCCTTTGGGCATAGGGTGACTGAGAAATGATAATTGTAAATTACATGAGATAATTAATGTTTTGCAGGATATCTTGGAATATTACAAGTTGTTAAAGTCTGACTCTGACAGGTCAATAGACTGTTGAGATGCTAACTAAGTCTGCTACTGTGGTGATGTGGATTGAAACTGAGAGTCAGTCTGGCTAGCTATTATGGGATGTTAAAGTATCTTGCTGTGATTACATTCTGTGTCCATTGTACTAATTAAGTCTGAAAGGTCAGATGTCTCCTTTCAGGGGTAGGGAATTAGCATGTCAATTATGTTTAGGAATGTGTTTTGTGTAACAGGTGAGGGGAACTTGTCGCAGAGACAGACCGTCTGGGTAATGAGTAGTAATTAACTCACCTGAATGTCATTATCTAAAAGAATGTGATTGAAGCCCCATTGTGTGATGTGTGGGTGGAGTGTGTCTTTGTTCCTTTGATTACTGTAACATGTCTGTAACTGCATAAAAGCTGAGAGTGTACCATTAAAGATTCATTCATACATTTTGAAACCAGTAACAGAGCTTGTCGGTCTAGTTATTCTGAGAAATGGAATGGATCGTGTCTGATGTCTGTCGGACTGTCGGATAAGCTGTCGTGGCTGATGGAATGGGAATATCGTAAACGGTGGTGACCGTTACAGTGGTGGCACAGCAGTTGGATAATTCCATCGCCGGAGGAACAGCTACAAGGACACAGGACAATGGATGCTCAGTATCGTTTGCCTGATTGTGGAGTGTCGATAAGCTGTCGTGGGTTGATGGAAGGTCGTAAACGTTGGTGACCGTTACAAGTGGTGGCAGCAGTGGGATGTTTCCATCGGCAGAAGGACGGCTACAAGGACACAGGACAATGGAGACGCTGTATGAACGGCTGAAGCTCTCTTCCCTCAAGGACTTACTGGAGAGCCGGGGCAGACCGGCCAGCACCCGTAAGAAAAGGGACATTGCAGAACTTGTCAAAATGGATAGAGCTGAAAGGCCCAGCGTAACAGACAGGACACCCGAGGAAGAAAGTTTTGATCGGGCTGTTAAACGTGGACTGGCACAGTATGGTCCTAATCCTCCACCGGAGATCATAGACCTGGTTATAGCGGCTGTGGATGCCACTTGGCTACATCAAAGAGGTGCTGCAGCAGCAGAAGTCACAGCAGCACCAACTGAAGAGAGAGGAGAGGTACAGATACCAGTCTCCATGGAAGAGGAATTTCGAAGGAGGTTACAAGAGATGCGGATACAGCACAGAGGACCAGTATCAGAGGAGGCCCTGCTGGGATGGTCGGATGTGATTCATCACCTCCCCTCCATCCATGTAAGGTACTGGCCGCAGTATGATGTACGAATGCCGTTGTTGGGGGAACAACCGAAGCAGGAGTGGACAGCCGAGTTAAGCAGGCTGATCCGGGCAGAGATGCGGTTGGACGACAGCTACAGAGCCCTCCGGTGGTGTGTAGCCCAAGAGTGCCCATGGTCAGCGGATGACAGCCCCACGGAAGTCTATGACTATGATGGCCTGGGATTATTGTATTGGAGGATGTCCAGTGATCCCGACTTTGGGGATGACCGGGAATGGCGCTTGGAGGACATAATGGAGCACAGAGAACAAAAACTGAATGTCTCGGAAGGGCACTGGTTACAGGAAGATTTGGAGTTTCTGGCCATTCAGGAATGGGACCTGGAGATCGCCTACAGACAGCTGCTAGACTCTGCTCAGCAGCAGGGTGGGGCTCCCGTTGCCTGGGACTATGAGGAAATTTTAGATGACAACTCTGAAATCCTGGCTGATGAATCGGCAGTGGAAAATCTGAAGATTGCCATTCCCAAAGCTGAAGAGGATGATGTGGAGTTCCAGGGGGCTAGGGCAGTTGGCTCATCTCCCCAGCCACAGATTACAGAACGTATGGACTTAATGGACTGTTCAGAGGATGTTACGGTTTATGCATACCCAGCAGAAGAGCTGGCAACAGAGCAGAGTGCCACGAGCCTCTGCTCTCAACTAGCAGGAGAGGGAGTTCCTGTGGTAGTGGATGAGACTGTTGTCTCCACTCACAGCAACCCAGCAGAAGTGCTGGCAACAGGGCAGAGTGCTAGCAATCTCTGCCCAGCACCGGAACCAACTGTGGAGTTCCAGGGAGCCGGGGTGGTTGGCCCCTCTCTCCAGCAACAAGCTGAGGTGGTAAAGCTTTTACTCCCAGCTGAATCACTGGCAGCAGGGCAGGATGCTACTGGCCGCTGCACACAACTGCAGCTTGAGCTGACATTGGGGGATGGGACTGTGGTCTCACCTCACAGCAACCCAGCAGAAGAGCGGGCGACAGAGCAGGGTGCCACAAGCCTCTGCTCTCAACTAACGGAAGAGGAAGTTCCTGGGGTAGTGGATGGGACTTCAGTCTTCACTGACACAACCCCAGAAAATGGTGCGGCACTGAGACAGGAGGATGTCAGCTTTGCTTTGCAAGCACCAGGAGATTTTCACCTACCACGATTTTCACCTACCACCACTTCAGTCTCCACTTGTATACCCCAGGGATGGGGAGCAGCTGGCCCAGATCCCCAACAGCATGATGGACTGAGCCCAGTCACCCTGTCTTCTCTCCAGCGGCTGAAAGGACTCCAGGGAGAAGGGCCAGTCCAGGCCTCTCCCCAGCGGCAGGCATGTTCTCTGAGAGAGGCAGAGGTTGGCTGGGTGAGTAATGCTTTGTTTGAAACAATTTATTTGGGGTACGGTATGGATACCAGCATTGGAGGACTGGAACTACTGACTAACTTCGGAGTCAACCCGTTTGGGCTTCCCTCCTGTGTCAGTCTCCCACCGAAAGGGGAGAGATGTAACGGAATGGCCCGTGACACCCAGAGAACTTTGAAGGATGTGGGGTACTCCTGTGCCAGCGTCACTAATGACTCTTGGGTCTAGGGTCACCCTGTGCCCCTTTTGGGCATAGGGTGATTGAGAAATGATAATTATAAATTACATGAGATGGGACATTACTGATAATTCATGTTTTGCAGGATATCTTGGGTATATTACAAGTTGTTAAAGTCTGACTCTGACAGGTTAATAGACTGCTGATGCTAACTAAGTCTGCTACTGTGGTGATGTGAATTGAAACTGAGAGTCAGCCTGGCTGGCTATTATGGGATGTTAAAGTATCTTGCTGTGATTACATTCTGTGTCCATTGTACTAATTAAGTCTGAAAGGTCAGATGTCTCCTTTCAGGGGTAGGGAATTAGCAGGTCAATTATGTTTAGTAAAGGAATGTGTTTTGTGTAACAGGTAAGGGGAACTTGTCACAGAGACAGACTGTCTGGGTAATGAGTAGTAATTAACTCACCTGAATGTCATTATCTAAAAGAATGTGATTGAAGCCCCATTGTGTGATGTGTGGGTGGAGTGTGTCTTTGTTCCTTTGATTACTGTAACATGCCTGTAACTGCATAAAAAGCTGAGAGTGTACCATTAAAGATTCATTGATACATTTTGAAACCAGTAACAGAGCTTGTCGGTCTCATTATTCTGGGAAATGGAATGGATCGTGTCTCATGTCTGTCGGACTGTCGGATAAGCTGTCGTGGCTGATGGAATGGGAATATCGTAAACGGTGGTGACCGTTACAGACTTAAACTGTATTTCAGGTTGTGCAGGATAATATATAAATTATATATATGATATAAGAAATGTTAGCACTCCTTTCTCTTTTTTTTATATGCTCTGAGTTGGATACTCACTCTCTAAGGGTAGCTCTGCAAGCTTTCAATAGTATTAGGATGCATTCACAAGTGTGAATGCATCCTGGCTGCAATAAAATGCGAGAACACCAGAGTGGGTTCCTGTGATAAGTTGTGAGCAGTAGCCTCATTGCAGCTAATCCTGCCCACTCACATGTAATTACTCATGCTGCAAACACACATGCTGCAAGTGTCTGCGTCCAGGGCTGATCACTTGCATGTGATCACAGCATGAGAAATTAAATGAAAGTGAGCACAATTAGCTGCAAGAGCTGCTCAAAAAAATTATAAAACGTGGCCATGTGGGATGCCACCCAGTCGCATCATTCATTTGCTGTGAATATAAAAACTACAAGTACTAGCAGGCTTTGCAGCTGTCAGCTTGTAGTTCTCAATGAACTACTGTACCAGAGAGCCATTGAGCGCTCTGCTAGTTCATTGATGCTTCCTGTCATTGTGAAAATGACTGCCCATACAATGTATTAGCAGACAGCTTACACTGAAAGTCTGCCAGTTGCAATGCTTTCCAGGCTCTTACAAAACAAAAAAAATAAAATTGTAAATGCAATTTTTTTTAACCCACAAAAAAAATTTGCATTTATTATTAGTTTTTTGTTTTAAGTTAAAAATTACCTACCTGCCTGTCCACCCCTGTACAGTTAGCCATGCAAGCTCAACTCACTATAGAAATTCAGCAATGCAGAATTTGAAAACTAGCAGCATTCAATACACAGAAGGTGGCCACTCAAAGATGACATCACATCGCTGGAACCAAGGTAAGTATAGTTTTGCATTAAATTTACATTGACACTTGCAGGAAATGTAGCTGCAGTATGTTTTGAATGCTATGAAGGAAACACGCACAGAATGCGGGTTTTCTACACTGCGTTCTGTTGTGAACTGACCTTAAAGAGGGCCAAATTATTGCGTTTTGTACTTTGCGCACTTCTGACCCCTGTGCTCTGTACAGTACATTACATATTGCTGCACTCTTTGCATTACCCAGTGTATTGACCATTTTTACTGCACCCCCACATCAGACAGGCTAGATACAGCCCAGGATTAACAGATGATTGGATTTTCCAATAGGAATTTTTTCCGTCTGAAAATTTGAGAACCAACTCTCAATTTTTTGTTGGCGGAAATTCCGATGGAGCATACACACAGTCGGAACTTCCGTTCAAAAGCTCACATCGGACATTTGCTGTCAGAATTTACGATCGTGTGTATGGGGCATAAGGATAAACTCCTGCTATGCAGATAAATGCTGACAGCTGTATTTCTCAATAATTTTCATCTATATTGCCGGGACCCAAGATTACATTCCAGCTGCAAGCAGTTTTAAATGACTTTTTTTCCTTTAGAAATGTAATTCTGTGTAGGGACTGTTCTAAACATGGGAAACATGCGCCACTTTACAGGCATACTATAGAAACCCCCCCCCCCCCCCCAGGTACGATATTTAAAGAAATATTAAATTTTTATTTTTTCACTTTAAGCATTATTAAAATCACTGCTCCTGCACTTGCAATGAAAACCTACGCTGGCGGCCTCCGGCGTAAGCCCGCGTAATTTAAATGGGCGTGTGCCATTTAAATTAGGCGTGCTCCCGCACCGGACCTACTGCGCATGCTCCGCTTCAGAATTCCCGCCGTGCTTTGCGCGAAGTGACGTCATTTTTTCGAATGGCGACGTGCGTAGCGTACTTCCGCATTCCCGGACGTCTTACGCAAGAAGGAAAAATTTTAAAATTTCGACGCGGGAACGACGGCCATACTTTATACAGCACATATGTGTGCTGTGTAAAGTTAGGGCACCAAAAACGACGACTAACTTTGCGACGGGAAACTAGACTAGCAGCGACGCAGCGAACGCGAAAAACCGTTGTGGATCGCCGTAACTCCTAATTTGCATACCCGACGCTGGTTTACGACGCAAACTCCCCCCAGCGGCGGCCGGGGTACTGCATCCTAAGATCCGACAGTGTAAAACAATTACACCTGTCGGATCTTAGGGCTATCTATGCGTAACTGATTCTATGAATCAGTCGCATAGATACTCTGAGAGATACGACGGAGTATCTGAGATACTCCGTCGTATCTCCTTTGTGAATCTGGCCCTTAGGAGCTAAATTGAGGAAAAGGACCTCCAAGGTAGTATTCTCAGGAATACTACCGGTACCTCGAGCCATACCAGAAAGGGAGATTAATGTAGAAAAATGTAAAATAATGCATTTGGGTGGCAAAAAATATGAATGCAACCTACTCAATAGGGGAAGAACCTCTGGTGGAATCAAGGATGGAAAAGGACCTGGATGTCCTAGTGGATGATAGGCTAAGCAATGGCCTACAAAGCAAGCAGAATATTGGCATGCATTAAAAAGGGGATTAAATCCAGAGATAAAGCGATAATTCTCCCACTCTACCAGACCTTAGTCTGGAGTATGCTGTCCAGTTCTGGGCACCAGTCCTCAAGAAGGATGTATTGGAAATAAAGTGAGTACAGAGAAGGGCGAAAGGTTGTAAGCACTGAACTTATTCTCTCTGGAGAAGAGACGCCTGAGAGGGGATATGATTTCAATTTACAAATACCATACTGGTGACCACACAATAGGGATAAAACTTTTAAAATTAGAAGAAAATAGGCTTAACCTCAAACTGCGTAGAGGGTTCTTTACTGTAATGCCGCGTACACACGATCGGATTTTCCATCGGAAAAACCTTGGATGTTTTTTCCAATGGAATTCCGCTCAAGCTTGGCTTGCATACACACGGTCACACAAAAGTTCTTTAAACTTTCGTCCGTCTAGAACATGGTGGCGTACAACACTATGATGAGCCGAGAAAGTTCAATGCTTCCGAACATGTGTCAAATTGTTTCCGAGCATGCGTCTGAAATTTTGGGCGTTGGAATTGCTAGATGATCGGATTTTCCGATAGGATTTTTTTCCGTCTGAAAATTTGAGAACCAGCTCTCAATCTTTTGTTGGTGGAAATTCCGACAGCAAAAGTCCGATAGAGCATACACACGGTCGGAATTTCCATTCAAAAACTCACATCGGAATTTTGCTGTTGAAATTTCCGATCGTGTGTACGAGTGGCAAGGATGTGGAATTCCCTCCCACAGGTGGTGGTTTCAGTGGGGGGGCATCGATAGTTTCAAAAAACTATTAGATAAGCACCTGAATGACAGCAACGTACAGGGATATACAATTTAATACTGACATATAATTGCACACATAGGTTGGACTTGGACTTGTGTTTCAACCTCACCTACTATGTAACTATGTATAATTGTCGTGAAATCAAGAAGTGAGGAGAATCTTTCAAATCTATTCAGGTGACAACTGTCTTTGAAGGGATTTTTCTTCACATTCTTCTCATGGCCAGTTATGTTCCCAAGACACTGGAGCAGGCCCGGACTGGCCATAGGGCACACCGGGTGTTTGCCTGGTGGGCCGCGGTCCCTGGGCTGCATGTTGCAGGAAGAGAGGCCTCTTGATGACTGGACCGCACATCGGGAGGTAAGCGGTGACCGCGATCAGGATGGGTTTAACAAAGACCACGGCTTCCGCTCACCTCCCGCTATACGGGCATCTCTAAAGCAGGGCCGGCATCAGCACACAGGTGCAGAAGGAGGTGGGAGAGAATGCTCCTGTGACAAACAGGAAGCACATGCAGGGGACAGACAATGTGCGGGCCGGCCGGGCTGGAGGTATAGCTAGCGATGGAGAAGGAAGGAGACAGCAGCCTCTCTCCCAACGCCGGCTGGGATGGCTGCACAGGGAGGACTCGGAGGGTGAGTGCAGTGGAAAAAAAAACGAATGTGCATTACATCCAAAGTCCCCCTCTATAGTGGTGGGGAACGGGAGTGGATTGGGGCTGTCTCATTGCCGTTATGGGGGCTGTCTCATTGCTGCTACGGGGCTGTCTCATTACTGTTGTGGGGGCTGTCTCATTACTGTTATGGGGGCCGTCTCGTTGCTGGTCTGGGGTCGTCTCTTTGCTGGTCTGGGGTCGTCTCTTTGCTGGTCTGGGGATGTCCCTTTGCTGTATTGGGATGGTTCTCGGGATGACTATCTGGTCACCAACCTACTCCCCCCAGGGACTGGGCTGCCCAGTTTAAAATGCCCGGGCCTATTTCTTGTCCCAGTCTGGGCCTGCACTGGAGGAAATATTTCCTCCATGGCATCAAACCCTCCCCAAACCACAAAAACAGACAAAGTTACTTAATCCAAATCTTAAGGGGGTTGTATAGGATTTTTTTCCCCCCTAAATAGCTTCCTTTACCTTAGTGCAGTCCTCCTTCACTTACCTCATCCTTCCATTTTGCTTTTAAATGTCCTTATTTCTTCTAAGAAATCCTCACTTCCTGTTCTTCTGTCTGTAACTACTGTAAGGGGGTTCACTCGGTAGCGGGGGGTGTGGCCTCCTGAGTGGGTACACTACACAATGAACTATACAGAGAGGCAGCCGAGGGTGGTTGAAAAACAAGGGTTATGGTTTATTCTTCCATATTGCTGGAAACAAGTGCAAGCATCCAAACAGCATAAACAAAACAAAACATAAAATAAACCCTGGCCACTTGGGCCGTCTACCTTCACAACATAGGAACCTACCTATGGAGTCTGGCACAGCCTACTGCTGGGCAGACACTGCTGGTCTTCCAGCAGAAAACAATAGTCTTTTTGATTTTTTTATCACACAGCAAAAGTATGAACAACCACTTCACCTTCAGAAGTCTTCCTCAGCTCACTGCTCTCCTTAACTCAACAAGCCTCAGGATGCAGCATTGAGTAGTAATTCTCTGGACAATTTATAGAGGCGTTAATTTCCTCATTCTGAACAGCTGAAGCTATCCAACGTCCTTAAACCTTTCTGGCTACTTCTGCAGCCGACACCTGATAGCAATTGGTGAATTTTCTAAACAAGGCAGAAATGTATCTCCCGTCTGTGATAACACCCCCATATTTACCTGGCTTCCTGTTACACTACACACCGTAATGCAAGGCTTTCTCCCTGGTGTGGAGAAGCCTCTTGAGGGGGGAGGGGGCGAGCAGGCAAGTCGGGACACTCTCTACTTTGCAGATACTTTGCAGATAGTTAGTGTGTGTTAGTGGGCGTCCTGACACACCTGCTCGCCCCCTCCCCCTCAAGAGGCTTTCTCCACACCAGGAAGAAAGCCTTGCATTACGGTGTGTAGTTACAGACAGAAGAACAGGAAGTGAGCATTTCTCTGAAGAAATAAGGACATTTAAAAGCAAAATGGAAGGATGAGGTAAGTGAAGGAGGACTGCACTAAGGTAAAGGAAGCTATTTAGGGAAAAAATAAATTCCTTTACAACCCATTTAAAATGCTTTTGAAAACACATACATTTTTCTGTTCTTGATAAATAATTAGGGGTGAGGTGTTGGATTCTAAATGTGAACCAATGTTTTTATAAGAGTACTAAACTATTACTGATGAAGTCACACATCAAACAAAAAAAAGTGTAAGCTGGAATTTGTGAATTCACTGCACATTCAAATATTCTGTTATTGCTTCTTTGCTAGTGATGGTCTTGTGTCCTGCCCAGTGAGTACTCATAGTGGGGCTGTACTCCTACACTGGAGCTGCTTAGAGTATGGCACCATGTGTTAGTCATTCTGGCACTGCAATTTTCTGCTTTGTCATTGCTTGGTGACTTTAACCACTTGTACCCCCTTGCTGCCCAGCTTTCAGCACTGTCGCTTTTTGACTGACAATCTGTGTCATGACTCTGGTCACCTGCTGGTGGCACTGTTCCCTTCAGTAACAGGGGTGCAGTTCTGGTGGCCACCAGCAGGTGTCGCCCAATACAGATTTGCACAGGTATTTAAGCCAGCCCTAAACTGGAGTTCAGGGCTTCAGTATTTTGCTTGTCAGCCTGTTCCCTGCCTGACCTGTTAGCTGTTGCCCACCTGTTCCTGCTTCGCTCCCTGCCCTGGACCCTGTCGTTTATTGACCCCGGCTTGTATTTTTGGACTTTGCTGCTCTCTCCTATCCTTGACCCCTGGCTTGGACCTCGGACTTGCTTATGTCTTATCCCTGCATTACCTGCTTAGTGGTTTTTGGTTGCTGTGTCACGCTTGCTTTCGTTGATTGTTTTTCACGTGTGCTTTAACTTAATAAAACATATATATTTTTCACTATCTTGGTGCCTGTTTCCGTTAGTGCAACCCATTGACCTGTACCCAGTACTCGGATGCCTGTGTTGGCATCCCCTGACACAATTGCACGGCCATGCAACACTGTATCCAATTTTATTTTTAGACAAATAGAGCTTTCATGTGGTGGTATTTAATAGCCACTGGGCTTTTTATTTTTTGCTAAACAAATGAAGAAAGACCAAACATTTTGAAAAAAAAGTTTAGTTTCTGTTATACAATGTTGTAAATAAGTCTTTTTTTTTTCTTTACTGATGTGCGCTGATGAGGCTGCACTGATATGCTGCACTAATGGGCACTGATAAGGTGGCACTAATGGGCACCGATGAGGCAGTACTGATGGGAACTGATAGGAGGCACTGGTGGCACAGATAGGTGGCCCTGATGGCACTGATAGGTGGTGGCTATGATAGACGGCACTGACAGACATCATTGATAGGCATCACTGATTGGCTCTGACAGGCATCACTGATGGACAATGATTGGCAGCACTGGTGGGCACAGATCGGAAGCACTGGTGGGCACAGATTGGTGGGCACTGTTGGGGCTGCTCTGTTAAACAGGACACTGATGATCAGTGCCCTGATTGTCAGTACAGATGTCCCCTATGTGAATTTCCCGATTTTCAGCTCTCCTCATGTGTTGTCAGGGAGAATTGCTGATAACTGGCAAATCATGTTTACATTGCGATCAGCTGTAATTGGACACAGCTGATCACATGGTAAAAATCTGCCGTTATTGGACGAAGAATTCAGCTGTAGCCATTATTCGGCTATAGCATGGTCTCTAAGCAGTTAAAGAAGAAATTCAGCCTAAAACTAAAATCTTTAAATCTACTTGCAGCCACAATCTAAGACAGTGGTTCTCAACCTTTCTAGTGCCTTGACCCCTTCATAAAATTTCCCAAGTTGTGGGGACCCCTGGGTGGCCACAGGCTCCAGGGACAGCCCTGCTGGGCGGCCGCAAAAAGCCTGGGAGAGCAGTGCAGGCTTCAGGAAGAGCCCAGGATTCGGTGACCCTTGGCAAATTATCATTCGACCCCCGAGGGGGACCCTGACCCCCAGGTTGAGAACCACTGTAAAACAAAATCCGCTTTACATACCTTTTCTGAACCGTTCCGGTCTAGACCCACGCTGAGCTGTCAGCGGTGACTTCTCTTTGTAGGTGGGTGCAGAAGAGACAGCCAACAATGGAAGCCCCAAAGTAACTCTATGGGTTACATCCTTTCCCAGGCATTTCTCAGCCATTGTTTGCTGTCTCCTGCACAGAGCTTCCGCCACTGGAGACCAGACTGGAGCGACTTTAGAAAAGGTTTGTATAGAGATTTTTGCTTTACAGGGCTAGATAAGTTAGTCCTAAGCCTAGTACACACAAGCAAAATATTGTAAAAATATCACTTTCAAAGTGATCGTACGATAATTTGATCGCTAGTACACAGTTTTTGTCTGAAATTATCCGAAAGGGACAAGCACAAGGTTTTTCTCGTACGATACCAGATCGTACAATTTCCACTTAATCAGATCAGTTTTAATCTGAAAATACAAAAAGAAAAATACATTACATCACTTTAATAACTTATTCGTTTTCGATATGGAGACTAGCATGCAAAAATAACCGCACATCTCATCGTGAGGCTTTAGATTGTGGCTGCAAGTAAATTTTGAGATTTTCGTTTTAGGCTGAACTTTCACTTTAACCAATGTGGATTTAAGTGTAGTTTGGAAAATATAATAAAATGAGATTCTGAGATACCAGTTCTGATCCTTGTCCAAATATTGTTAAAATAAAATATTCCCATTACTCATTTTAACTTTATTTGGTTATATTTTAGTTTATTTATATTGCACAAGATCACTTTTGTGACTATATTTTATTTTAAGGACTTGTTTATTTACAAGTAACTTATTTAATTAAAGATTATAGTTAAAAACAACTGCCAAATTATATATTCTAATCATTTTTTTTATGATATACCGTAGCAAATATTTTAATTAGTAACGTGTATTAACATTTTATAGCCCATTACAGCAAATGTCATTGTTGTTTGCAATTCAGATGCACTGTAATGTTCATTGCACATTCAGACCCTGGGGAAAAAAACAAGAAATGCTTACAATGCTGTAAATAAGCAGCTTCAGATACTCTGCAAACAGAGAGCTGTACAGTTGTAGAATATGCTGAATATATCCCTAAAATGGTCATTTTTAGTTAATTGTAAAATAAAAACCCTGTGGCAGTTCAATGGACAGAAATAATACATGCCGTATATTTAAACAAATATATGTATAAAGAGGCTTTCTATGTGTAGACACCAGTCATGCTTTCAATTTGCATTATAATAGTAAGACACAATTTATAAGACTACAGTGTGTTTGTTTTGTTTGCATAGGAATTTTAATAATTATTTTAACTCTGATGTTTGGGGATGAAGCAAAAAGCAAACAAGATAAATTGTCTATACAGGGTATATCTTTTAGTACGCTAGTCAGCATTCTTAAGTGATGCAATCAATTTGAACCAGAAGTATTTGACAAGATCAGACACTTGAGATTAGTCAACTAGAGTTTCTAACTTGTATTCTGTAAGCCTGTTCCTTGAAATTTACATGTACAAACCACAAAACATAGTGGGCTCCATTCACAGAATAAACTTGCATGAGATATTTAGGTGTCAGGACACATTTTGCCAGAAAATCTCATGTGATCCTAAAACTGTAAATTTACTAGACCATTTTTCAGTATTTTCTGAGAAACGCTGAAAACGCTGGGTAAATACTACAGGAAAAGGATTTAAAATCTATTCACAGAAGGAAATAAATAATTAAAATAATGCAGGAATTAAGTAGTGGTATTTTTGGAACGCTTACTAGTTGTTAATAAGCAGGCGACTGCCTGCAGCTGAATAAAAAATAATAATAATCAAATAATAATAATAATAATAAACCTTACTTTCACCAAACTCCCATATCCTCATAATTAGAGTTGAGCGGACACCTGGATGTTCGGGTTCGGACCCGAACCCGGACTTTGAAAAAAAAGTTCGGGTTCGGGACCGAACCCGAACCCGGACTTTGACCCGAACCCGAACCCCATTGAAGTCAATGGGGACCCGGACTTTTGACTACAAAAATGTCTCTAAAAAACTAAGGGAAAGTGCTGGAGGGCTGCAAATGGCAGCAAAATGTCGGGAAGAGCATGGCAAGCACTCTGGAAATAAATGTGGATAGGGAAATAACTCAAAATAACCTAAAAAAAATAAAAATAAAAAATATAATGATTTTGACCTTGGAGGACGAGGTCCATACAGTTTTGTTCAAAATTATTCAACCCCCCAATGCTGTAAAGGGTTTTAGGGAATTTAGTGTACATTTGTAATTGTATTCAGAATGAAATCCTACAAGGACTTCATAAAGAACCATATGCAACTAAAATGATATCAATTGGTTTTGTAATACAGTAGTAAATGCAAAATTCAAGGCAATGGGCACTGTTGAAACGCTACCTGGTCGTGGCAGAAAGAAGATGCTGACTTTGACTGCTGTGCGCTACCTGAAGCGTAGAGTGGAGAAAAGTCCCTGTGTGACTGCTGAGGAACTGAGAAAATATTTGTCAGATGTGGGTACTGAAGTTTCTGCTCAGACAATACGGCGCACACTGCGTAATGAAGGCCTCCATGCCAGAACTCCCAGGCGCACCCCCTTGCTATCTCCAAAGAATAAGAAGAGTCGACTGCAGTATGCCGAAAGTCATGTGGGCAAACCACACACGTTTTGGGATTGTGTTGTGTGGACTTATGAATCAAAATTACAACTGTTTGGGCCCATGGATCAACGCTATGTTTGGAGGAGGAAGAACAAGGCCTATGATGAAAAGAACACCTTGCCTACTGTGAAGCATGGCGGGGGGTCAATCATGCTTTGGGGCTGTTTTGCTTCTGCAGGTACAGGGAAGCTTCAGCGTGTGCAAGGTACCATGAATTCTCTTCAGTACCAAGGAGATATTGGATGACAATGTGATGCAGTCCGACACAAACCTGAGGCTTGGGAGACGTTGGACCTTTCAACAGGACAATGATCCCAAGCATACCTCCAACTCCACTAGAGCATGGTTGCTGATTAAAGGCTGGAACATTTTGGAGTGGCCATCGCAGTCACCAGACTTAAATCCGATTGAGAACCTCTGGTGGGACTTAAAGAAAGCAGTTGCAGTGCGCAAGCCTAAGAATGTGACTGAAGGTGGAAGCGGCGGTGTAGGAGGAGGAGGAGGAGGAGGAGGTAGCCAACACAGCAGGTTTTGGTTTTTAATTTATTTATTTTTTAAAATAGGGTAAACCCCAAAATAGTTAGACAGATCTAGGGTTGCTACCTCATCCCTTTAAACCTGAACACAGAGTTACACAGGTTCTGGGGCTAATTTAATGTCGATAGACTCGATAAGGCACCAAGTGAGTTTCATTAACAGCACCTTAATCAGCCAGAGAACCTGTGTAATTAATATGTTTTTGCTTTGAAAGCGATGAGATGGCAACCCTAGAAAGCTCAGAAAAAAAAAATGGCTGGGTAAGGCCGGCCCGGTGTCTATTCTGCACAAGGTACGGACAACTCCTCTGGGATCCATGCCTGGTTCATTTTAATGAACGTGAGCTTGTCCACGTTGGATCTGGACAGGCGGCTGCGCTTGTCTGTGATAACGTCCCCTGCCGTGCTAAATACACGTTCAGACAATACACTGGCCGCAGGGCAGGCCAGCACCTCCAAGGCGTAAAGGGCAAGCTCAGGCCATGTGCCCAATTTGGAGACCCAGAAGTTTAAGGGGGCACAGCCGTCATTCAGTACGTGTAGGGGTGTGCTCACATACTGCTCCACCATGTTGCTGAAATACTGCCTCCTGCTAAAACGTTCCATATCAGCTGGTGGTGCTTTTTGTTGTGGCGTGCTGACAAAGCTTTTCCACATTTCGGCCATGCTAACCCTGCCTTCTGAGGTGCTGGCGGTGCCCCTGCTGCGTTGGCGACCTCTTCCTCCTACTACTCTGCCTTCGCCTTCTGCTTCCACTGTGGCCCCGCTGCCAGGTGGGAATTGCACCAGCAGCGCGTCTACCAGCGTGCGCTTGTACTCACGCATCTTGCGTTCACGCTCCAGTGAGGGGATTAAGGACGGTACATTGTCCTTGTAACGGGGATCCAGCAGCGTGGCCACCCAGTAATCAGCACCTGTCATAATGTGCGAAACATGCCGGTCGTTGCGGAGACACTGCAGCATGTAATTGCTCATGTGCGGCAGGCTGCCCAGAGGCAACGAAAAGCTGTCCTCTGTGGGAGGTGTATCATCTGTTTCCTCTGTATCCCCCCAGCCACGCACCAGTACTGGCCATGAGCTGGTCTGGATGCCATCCTGCTGTGAACATGGTTCCTCCTCCTCCTCCATGTCTTCCTCCTCCTCATCCTCCACCGCGTCATCCTCCAGAACTGTGCCCTTGCTAGACAATTGTCTACCTGGCCTTTGTTGGTGCACAAACCCACCCTCGGAGCCACTTGTGAATGACTGCCCTGAAAGCCTTTCAAATGATCCCGATTCCTCCTCCTCCTTCTCCTCCTGTGCCACATCCTGTTCCATCATCGCCAGTAGGGTTTTTTCAAGGAGGCATAGAAGTGGGATAGTCACGCTGAGAGCGGCGTCATTGGCACTGGCCATGTTGGTGGAGTACTCCAAACAGCGCAGCAAGGCACACAGGTCTCGCATGGAGGCCCAGTTATTGGTGGTAAAGTGGTTATGTTCCGCAGAGCGACTCACGCGTGCGTGCTGCAGCTGGATCTCCACTATCGCCTGCTGCTGCTCGCACAGTCTGGCCAGCATGTGTAAGGTGGAGTTCCACCTTGTGGGCACATCACATATGAGGCGGTGAGCGGGAAGGCCGAAGTTACGCTGCAGCGCTGCCAGGCGAGCAGCAGCAGGGTGAGAACGCCGAAAGTGCGCACAGACGGCCCGCACTTTCTGCAGCAGCTGTGGCATATCAGGGTAAGTTTTCAGGAAACTCTGCACCACCAAATTCAGCACATGCGCCAGGCAAGGAATGTGCGTCAAACCGGCTAGGCCCAGAGCTGCTACGAGATTTCGCCCGTTATCGCACACCACCAGGCCCGGCTTGAGGCTCAATGACGTCAACCACTCATCGGTCTGTTGTTCCATGTCCCTCCACAACTCCTGCACGGTGTGTGGTTTTTCCCCCAAACAGGAAAGTTTTAAAACTGCCTGCTGGCGTTTACCCATGGCTGTGCTGAAGTTGGTGGTGAGTTTCTTAAGCTGACTGGATGAGGAGGCGGCAGAGGATGAGGAAGCGGAGTAGAAGGAGTTAGGAACAGGAGGCAAACTGAAGCGCCCTGCAATCCTCGGTGGTGGAAGGACATGCGCCAAACTGCTATCGGCCTCAGGCCCAGCCGCCACTGCATTTACCCAGTGCGCTGTTAGGGAGATATAATGTCCCTGACCGTGCTTACTGGTCCACGTATCCATAGTTAGGTGGACCTTAGCACAGATGGCGTTGCGCAGTGCACACCTGATTTTGTCCCCCACTTGGTTGTGCAGGGAAGGGATGGCTCGCCTGGAAAAGTAGTGGCGGCTGGGCACGACGTACTGTGGGACAGCCAATGCCATCAGGCTTTTAAAACTCTGCGTCTCCACCAGACGGAATGACAGCATTTCAAAGGCCAGTAATTTTGAAATGCTGGCATTCAGGGCCAGGGTTCGGGGGTGGGTAGAGGGGTACTTCCTCTTACACTCCAGTGTTTGGGAGATGGAGAGCTGAATGCTTCCATGGGACATTGTGGAGATGTTTGGTGACCCAGGTGGTAGTGTTGCTTGCCGGTCCTCTAATTGAGGGGTGGCAGGTGGCACTGTCACTACGGAGGTGGATGAAGAGGCAGAGAGGCCCGAGACTGATGCAGAAGAGGAAGCAGGAAGAGCCAGAGACCTTTCTTGGTTTTTGCGGTGTCTACTCCACTGCAGCTCGTGCTTTGCACTTAGATGCCTGGTCATGCAGGTTGTGCTCAGGTTGAGAACGTTTATGCCTCGCTTCAGGCTCTGATTGCACAACGTGCAAACCACGCGTGTCTTGTCATCAGCACATTGTGTGAAGAACTGCCACGCTAGGGAACTCCTTGGACCTGGCTTTGGTGTGCTCGGACCCTTGCTGGGTTGGGAAGTAGCAGGCGTACTGTCTAGGGGACGGACGCTCTGCTTTGGCACCCTGCTCCCTCTTCTGCTGTGCTGGTGGCTCTGTGCGACCACCGCCTCTTCCTCCGAACTACATGGGTCACCTGCACGAGGTTGATTCCATGATGGGTCGAGGACCTCATCGTCCTGCACATCATCTTCCACCCAGTCTTCACCACTGCCCTCCTTGTCGCTCTGCACAATTGCAAAAGCACCAGCAGTTGGCAACTGTGTTTCATCATCATCATCATGCAAGACGTGCCCCCCCATGAACTCATCCTGAAATAGAAGTGGTTGGGCATCAGTGCACTCAATATCTTCCCCTTCTGGGCCTGGGCTATTTGGATGGCCCTGGGAACACATGCTAACAGACTCATCAAAAAGAAGAAGAGACTGCTGCATGCTTTGGGGCTCAGACTGCTTGGCTGATTTGCAAGGGGGTGAGGTGAAAGACTGATGGTGGACATCGGCTGCAGGCGCCAACTCTGAACTTTCAGCACAAGACTGGTTGGAAAACAATGTGAAGGAACTGGAGGCACTGTCAGCAACCCAATCTACTACCGCCTGTTCTGCTCCTGGCCTCAACATTCGTAGAGCTGGATTAGGCCCGACCAAATACCGCTGCAGGCTCTGTCGGCTACTCGCACCTGAGAAAGGTGTTTCACTTGTGCTTGTAGCTGGCACAGATCGACCACGTCCTCACCCTCTAACAGGAGCTCCACCAGCAGCACCACGCCCGCGGCCACGTCCCTTATTTGACGGTTTCCTCATATTTCTCAAATTTAGGGTCTTGCCCTAATTTTGAGAAATTTTAAATACAAAAAAGTGTAAGCTGGTGAAATAGGCAGAGATTCACCTATATATTTATCCACCTATAGCAAGAAGCTGGAAGCCAGCACTAAACAATGTACTGCACAGACAGTATATCACAGGGGACAGGTAGACTGTGCTGGTGAAATATACAGAGTCACCTATAGAGTGCTGACTGCCCCTACAGAAAATATATTTCAGGAAACTCTCCCTGACTATGGAACTTGACAGGAACACAGAATAGAACAGATGTGCACAGGTGGTGTGGCAGATGTACTGTTGATGAAATACTTGTCACCTCACCTATACAGTACTGACTGTCACTGGCACTACAGAACTAATATGTCAGCAAACAGTGCCTGATAAGGAACTTGACAGCAACACAGAATAGCACAGATGTGCACAGGTGGTGTGGCAGATGTACTGTTGATGAAATACTTGTCACCTCACCTATACAGTACTGACTGTGACTGGCACTACAGAACTAATATGTCAGCAAACAGTGCCTGATAAGGAACTTGACAGCAACACAGAATAGCACAGATGTGCACAGGTGGTGTGGCAGATGTACTGTTGATGAAATACTTGTCACCTCACCTATACAGTACTGACTGTCACTGGCACTACAGAACTAATATGTCAGCAAACAGTGCCTGATAAGGAACTTGACAGCAACACAGAATAGCACAGATGTGCACAGGTGGTGTGGCAGATGTACTGTTGATGAAATACTTGTCACCTCACCTATACAGTACTGACTGTGACTGGCACTACAGAACTAATATGTCAGCAAACAGTGCCTGATAAGGAACTTGACAGCAACACAGAATAGCACAGATGTGCACAGGTGGTGTGGCAGATGTACTGTTGATGAAATACTTGTCACCTCACCTATACAGTACTGACTGTCACTGGCACTACAGAACTAATATGTCAGCAAACAGTGCCTGATAAGGAACTTGACAGCAACACAGAATAGCACAGATGTGCACAGGTGGTGTGGCAGATGTACTGTTGATGAAATACTTGTCACCTCACCTATACAGTACTGACTGTCACTGGCACTACAGAACTAATATGTCAGCAAACAGTGCCTGATAAGGAACTTGACAGCAACACAGAATAGCACAGATGTGCACAGGTGGTGTGGCAGATGTACTGTTGATGAAATACTTGTCACCTCGCCTATACAGTACTGACTGTGACTGGCACTACAGAACTAATATGTCAGCAAACAGTGCCTGATAAGGAACTTGACAGCAACACAGAATAGCACAGATGTGCACAGGTGGTGTGGCAGATGTACTGTTGATGAAATACTTGTCACCTCACCTATACAGTACTGACTGTCACTGGCACTACCGAACTAATATGTCAGCAAACAGTGCCTGATAAGGAACTTGACAGCAACACAGAATAGCACAGATGTGCACAGGTGGTGTGGCAGATGTACTGTTGATGAAATACTTGTCACCTCACCTATACAGTACTGACTGTCACTGGCACTACAGAACTAATATGTCAGCAAACAGTGCCTGATAAGGAAATTGACAGGAACACAGAATAGCACAGATGTGCACAGGTGGTGTGGCAGATGTACAGTTGTCACCTCACCTATACAGTAATGACTGTGACTGGCACTACAGAAGAAATATGTCAGCAAACTGTGCCTGCTAATGGAACTTGACAAGAACACAGAATATCACGGGTGCACAGGTGCTGTGGTAGATGTACTGTTGATGAAATATTCAGTTAGCTATAGATTGCAAACAGCCACTATAGTTGAACAAAATTCCTAAAGTATATGAAGCACAGCAGATGTCACATGAATGAGTGTTTCTTGATATTTCTGCAGCAATAGACCTAAAACTGTCCCTATGAGAATCAGGAAGCCTCCACCTCACATAAGTACAGCAGTGACAACGAGCCAGATACAATAAGATGATGCAGATATCAAATGAATTAAGTGTCCCTCTTGAAATTTCTGGAGCAGTATCACAGCACAGACCTAACACTCTCCCTAAAGAACAATCAGGAACCTTTTCCCTCACATAAGTAGAATAGAGCCAGATCACCTAACTTTCCCTATGCAGCAGATTCCACCAGCCTTTCCCTATCTAGAGTGCAGCAGAGTGACGATCTGTGCTGTGTGCCTCTATCTAATATAGAGGCACGTCACATGATGGGTCACATGCTGCACTGGCCAATCACAGCCATGCCATAAGTAGGCATGGCTGTGATCAGTTTACAGTCACAGTTGTTAAAAGAAAGGCGATTGGCTGCCGTGCAGTGCGCCAAATATACCCGAACCCTGAACCCGAACCCGGACTTTTTCCAACTATTCGGGTTCGGGTCCGGGTTCGGGAAAAACCCAAAGTCCGTACCGAACCCGAACTTTACAGTTCGGGTTCGCTCAACCCTATTCATAATACAAATAAAACTTAGACAAAAACATGTTAAGTAAGCCTTTTCTTTTCTTCATGATATAACATGTCCTTCCTTTGGCCAATTTTACACTGCTTATCACCTGCAGTCTCCTTACTCTTGTAGTACGAGCTTGTTCACATCAGCTGCTCTCAGGTGTGTTTTTTAAATGCATCCTAAATGTATCCACAGTAAAATCCATCTAGTTCATACTACTGTATTCAATCCCAGTGCTTTTTTTTTAAGTATAGCAGCATGCATTTGTGTGTGTAAATGCAAGAAACACATTTTGATGCACTGGAAGACACATAAACACACTTTTTGAGTTAAATAAGTGGAAAAAAAGTACAAGAATGCATTACAAATGTGATTTAAATTAGGTAAAAATGCAATAAAAATGTATATAAACATGCATATGGAAACGCACACTGAACGCAGAGATTGTGGTGTGAACCAGCCCTAAAATACCTGCCTATGTCCTGCCTCTCTAATGATTTTCAACCTAGTCTTGCTCATTAATCCTACATTCACACCTATGCATTTTTTGTGTGTTTTTCAGTTTGCAGAAACACACTACAGTTCATTTAACATGATTTCCTATGGTCCTAGTTCACATTTATGCGTTTTGTGGCTGGTGCGTTTTTGGAAAAGTTTGGGGACTTTTTTTGCGCGATTTGTGGCTAATAGATTTCAATGGAGCTGCACCAGAAACGCAAGTGGTGCATTTGTGATGCGATTTTTGATGTGTTTTGTGTTTTGCAGTTCTTATTTTACTACTGTATAAAGCTGGTTGCTAAGCAGGGGGCCGGTAAGCCAGTTGCCGCGTCCTTAGCAACCGATGAGTCATCAGCGAAACACGGCGTACAAAACCCGAACATGGAAAGAGGTGCAGAAGAAAATTAATGACATGGGAGGTGGATCAGCTAGCAAGTTGAAGCTGTCTGCTGAAGAGGAGGTCATAGCCAGCTGCCTGGCGCAGGGGCAGGTGGAGGGCCTGGAGGGATTTGACTCCAGCGAACATGACTTGATGAGAGGTAAGTGTGTTTCATCTCCCATCCGGTGTGGAGCATGTGAGGGGGTGCAAGGGAACATGTGACAAGTGTGTGGGCACACCAACATGTGAATGCTGTGTGTCATCCACAGATGTGCTGGAGGGAACTGGGCCATCATCTGCCTCTGGACAACCCACATCAGGCAAGCAACAACATGTCCATCGGTCTGACCCCCTGGGAAGCCAAGAAGCTTGTCAACACGATGTGGCTGCAGAAACGGTGGAGGGGAGTGCACACACAGGTGCATTGGAGGTCGTCGTGGAGGAGCCTGTGGACTTAGGACTTCCTGTACCTCGATGAGGAGACCCTCGGCGCCGGACCCTCCGAGACGGTGGAAGTCGCTGACCACGTAACGCCATCAACGCCCATCAAGGGAACCCCCCCGAGGGCCACCCCGGCAAGAGGGACACCTTCATGGGACACACCGGCCAGAGGGACGCAACCGACTGCAACTCCCAGGAAGGTCCTGAGCAAGAACAGGGCTGGAACCGGATCAGTCCAAGAAGGGCTCGAGAGGGAACAGGCCTGCCAGACACAGCACATGGCAGACATTGCCATCGACCTCCACCGCTTGGGTGACAGCATAGCCTCCTTTGTCGGGTCCTCGGATAAGGCACAGGCTGAGTACACACTGGCTGTGCAGGGCACCGCAGCCACAATGCAGCAGTGCCTCAAACAGCAGGCCGAACACACAAAGGCCATCTGTGACTGCATGCAGGAGGTCAATGCTAACTGTGCAGCCATGGACACATGCCTGTGTGACCAGTCACAGACCCTGGATGCCATGTATCAGCACATGGTAGCAGGGGGTCCCGCAACATCTGAGGACCATGGATCGGCCATGGACATGCAGGTGACCCAGCAATGCAACACCACGTCCATTGAGCAACTGCAAGCAACAGCAGCAGGGATCGTGACCGAGGTTAGGAGCCTGGGTGGAATCGGGCAGGCCAACACTTCAGCCATCCAGTTTGAGGGACACCAGAACAGACGCCTGCAGCGCCAACACAACGCCAGTCAGAGGCAGATGCATGCGGAAACATATGGCGTGCTGACCCGCATTGCTATTGCCTTGGAGGGGATGCAGGCAACATCTAGATCCATATCCAGGAGCGACAGCCCAGGGGATGAACCGCCATGGGATGTCCCACCCGAGTCATCGCCACGACACCTGCGGAGCAGATCCCTGGGCACGAGGCATGGACCGCGGGAGGGCAAGTGACTGTCCCGAGGACAATGGCACCATGAGTGCAGCTCAGGGTCAGGGTCAGAGGCATGTGCCGTGCACCTGTAAGGGCTTGCCATGGTGGACAATGGCATGGTCCAATACTTTTTTTCTTTCCACGGACCCAGACCGTGGGACATGTGTGTCACCCTCACTGATGTCACAGCAACATCGGACTGCACACGGTCAGGAGTGCAGAAGTCTCTACGGTGACTGGACACTGGTTTTCAGGGGCAGGGTTTGCCCGGTGATGACAGTACTACGGTGTGACTGGTGTGTGAGTATGTGTATGTGTGTGTGGCCAATGTGTCCAGACAGGCACAAGGCCATTTCTGCCAGCACTGCGTGTCAACTGGCAGGGGTCACCTTGGATCGTCGGGGAGAGGTTATCTCCACGACCGTGTGGATGTGGTATGAATGTACAGCAACATCATTGGGGCTTTGGCATGGCGTTGCTGCTCCCAAGTCCCGCGCAGTGGACTTGAGCTAAACCAATGTGGATGTTATGTGTGTGAGCTAGGGACCACAGTGATGTGCATGTGTGCATTGTCCGTGTGCCATGATGAATGTGTGTGTTGCTGCGATTCAACGTGCAAAGATGCATTCCACGAGGCAACTTCTGACTGCTGTTCATTCAGCAGATGGGGTAGACTCGGGCACGGGGACTGTGTGGTGCGGGGGTCAGGTCATCACATATGTCAATCTCCAGGCCCTTTCTCATGGCGTAGTTGTGCAGCACGCAACATGCACGGATGATCTGGCACACAAAGTTTGGGGAATACAACAACGGACTTATCCAGGCATCGGAAACGGGACTTCAGGATGCCAAATGTGCGCTCCACCACTGCACGGGTGCGTATGTGTGCAGCATTGTATCTTCTCTCGCCTCTGGTTTGGGGATTCCGGTATGGAGTCAGGAGATGGGGCCCAAGTGCATATGTTGAGTCACCTGGAAGGATGTTAGCCGTGCATGTGCCCCTTGTGATGTCTGCATCATGGGGGCGGACAGTCATGCCTGACACCCATGTCACTCACCAAGCAGCCAGCTGTCCCTGTACACATTCTGTTCGAATTCTGTTGGGATGGTGCTTTGACGGTATATGTAGCTGTCGTGGCTGGCCCCGGGGTGTTTGGCACGGACGTGCCATATGAGGCATTGGGCATCGGCTATCACCTGTACGTTGATGGAATGCCACTACTTACGATTGCGGTATATGTGCTCTGTGGCACGGGGGGGCCGTAGTGCTCCTTGCTAAGAGTGGATCTGGTGTGGAATTTCTGATCAGAAGTGGAATTTTTGAATACAAGTGGAAGAGTTAAAAACCAGGATTTGCTTTTAGCTGCTTTTAACTGTTTCTGCTGCAAGTGTTGAATTGTTTGTCTCTTTTCTCTGACACTTTTTAAACAGCTTTTTTTTTTCTTTCTGCTAATTAAGGGGAGTGTTTAATTGTTAACAGGTGAGTATATAAGTGTCTGTAAAAACTCCATAAGAGCTGGCTCCTTGCTAAAAGTGGATCTGGTGTGGAATTTCTGATCAGAAGTGGAATTTTTGAATACAAGTGGAAGAGTTAAAAACCAGGAGTTTAAAACAAGAGTTAAGACACGAGTCTTCCAAAACTGTAGGTATCATCTTAATCTTCATAGAAGTAATTATATTGTAACTGGGAAATGAGTGCTAGCAGGGTTGAAGGTTTTGCTCAGTGCACAGTGTGTCACATGTATGCAAAATTGGTGCAACAGCTCCAAGATGGATACCGCTGTGACAGATGTGAGCAGGTTGCCCTTCTGGAAGCTTGTATTAGAGATCTGGAGGAGCAAGTTGCAACACTGGGTAGAAATGACAACCTTGAAAGGGGTCCTCTGCTCGCTGAGCAAGTAGTCAGTAAGGTTGATGTGGAGGGTGGAGGGGCAAGTCAGGATTATCAGATAGGGAGATGGGTTAATGTAGTTAGAGGGAGTGGAAGGGGCGTGAAGAAAGGGAAGGCCAGTCCTGTATTTGTGCATCAAAACAAATTTGCCAAGTTGGGTGATGATGTGGAGGTCGCAAACACAGAGGTGGCAGCCCTAGATGTTACTGCTACCCCTAACAGCCGGGAGAGCAACCCATCTAGTAGAGGTGGGGAGGGGAGTGCAGGTAGGCCTAGACAGTTGGTGGTAATAGGGGATTCTATAATTAGAAGGACTGATAGAATAATTTGTCGCCAGGATCGCTTCAACCGAATGGTTTGCTGTCTCCCTGGTGCTAGGGTTCGGCATGTGGTGGACCGGGTGGATAAATTACTGGGAGGGGCTGGGCATGACCCAGCTGTCTTGGTCCACGTTGGAACCAATGACAGTATACATGGAAGGTGGAGGCTCCTTAAGAATCAATTTAAAGAACTAGGCTGCAAGATGAAGGGAAGGACCTCCAAGGTGATATTCTCTGAAATATTGCCTGTGCCATGCGCAACACAGGAAAGGTAGGGGGAGATTAGAGAGCTGAATGCATGGCTAAAGACCTGGTGTAGGAAGGAGGGATTTGGGTTTCTAGAGCACTGGGCTGACTTTTCATTGGGGTGCAACCTATATGCTAAAGACGGTTTGCACTTGAATGGAAGGGGGTCTGCTGTGCTGGGGGAGAGGTTTATGGGAATGCTGGAGGAGTATTTAAACTTGGATTGAGGGGGAGGGTGAACTAGAATTACATCGGGCACACAGGTCAGCTAGGGGTCAGACATTAATGGAGAGTGGAATGGGGATAGATGGGGGAGGGTTATGGCAGATGACAAGAAAGTTCCCATGTTGCAAACAGCCATTGGAAATAATAGTGCCATTTGTACTACTATAAATTATATGAAAAACACCAGAGAAAAATGTAACAATACATTTAAGTGTTTGTTCACCAATGCCAGAAGTCTGCCAAGCAAAACAGGTGAGTTGGAAGCTCTGGTGCATGAGGAGAGCTATGATGTAATCGGTATTGCTGAAACTTGGCTTCAATCTTCACATGACTGGGCTATTAATATTCCTGGCTATGCTCTCTTTCGGAAAGACAGGGTAAACAAGAAAGGTGGAGGGGTCTGTCTCTATGTGAGAAGTGACCTCAAAGCAAGCGTGAAAGCGAACCTGGTTGATGGAGAGTGTGATGAGGCTGAAGCATTATGGGTGGTACTGCATACAGATGTGCGTAGTTCAAAATTAATCATTGGAGTTTGTTATAAACCACCCAATGTTAATGAGGAGGTGGAGACTCAGCTCCTTGCACAGATGGAAAGGACTGCAAGGGCTGGGACGGTGATAATAATGGGGGATTTTAACTACCCAGAAATTGACTGGATTAATGGCACTTCTGGGACAGTTAAAGGACAAAAATTTAAAAACCTATTGCAGGACAATTTTATGGTGCAGTTTATTGAGGCCCCAACTAGGAATGATGCTCTGTTGGACCTGATAATCTCAAACCATGCAGAGCTTATTACTAATGTTCAGATAAAGGAACACCTGGGTAGCAGTGATCATAACACAATTTCATTTAATGTTAACTATAAGCAAGAAATACATACAGGAAATATTAAAACACTAAATTTTAAGAGAGCAAATTTTCCAAGGATGAGGGCTGCTCTCCAGGACTTGGACTGGGAGGGACTATTGGCACCGATGAACACAGAACAGAAATGGGAATTCTTCAAAAAGACTGTGTGGAACCTCACTGCAAAGTATGTTCCCATGGGCAATAAGTTTAAATGGCTAAAAATAAAACCTTTGTGGCTCACGGTCAAAGTTAAAAAAGCTATAAACAATAAGAAAGTAGCTTTTAAAAAATATAAAAATGAAGGAACACTAGTGTTGTTTAAATGTTACAAAGAATATAACAGGATATCAAAAAAAGGAAATCAAGGATGCAAAAATTCAAAATGAACGACAGATTGCAAAAGATAGTAGGACAAACCCCAAAAAATTCTTTAAATACATTAATAGTAAAAAGGTGAAGTACGAGCATGTAGGCCCCTTACAAAATAATCTAGAGTGGGTGACTGGGGACAAAGAGAAGGCAGATTTATTAAATGCTTTCTTCAGCTCTGTGTATACAATGGAGCATGGGGGAGCTCATGTCCAAAATGGGGGTGGGAGTGACACAGCCCCAAATCCACAATGGCTCAAAAGTGATATGGTCCAGAAATATTTAGACAGAATAAAGGTGGATAAAGCACCTGGACCTGATGACATCCACCCACGGATTCTAGGTGAGTTGAGCTCTGTCATTTCAAAGCCGCTGTATCTAATATTTAGGGACTCATTAATGACAGGAATAGTACCACTGGATTCGCGCAGGGCCAATGTGGTGCCCATATTTAAAAAGGGAACAAAGTCTTTACCAAGTAACTATAGACCTGTTAGTCTAACTTCTATAGTTGGGAAGATACTGGAACGTTTAATAAAAGACCACATGGATGAGTTCTTGCTGGAAAAAAACTATTTAAGCAGCAGACAGCATGGATTCATGAAAGACAGAAGTTGTCAGACAAACCTGATTTCCTTTTATGAAGAGGTAAGTAAAACCCTGGACAGAGGAGTGGCGGTGGATGTGGTATACTTGGATTTTGCAAAAGCGTTCGATACAGTTCCGCACACACGGCTCATGTGTAAGGTAAGGTCTACAGGATTGGATATATCAGTTTGTAAATGGATAGAAAGCTGGCTGAAAGACAGAATTCAGAGAGTCGTGGTTAATGATTCTTACTCTGAATGGTCCAATGTTATCAGTGGAGTACCCCGAGGTTCAGTGCTGGGACCCTTACTTTTCAATATATTTATAAATGATATTGGGTCTGAGATCAAAAGTAAAATTTCTGTCTTTGCAGATGACACCAAGCTATGCAGTGGAATAACGTCCTTGCAGGATGTCGCCAATTTACAAGCCAACCTCAATGCTCTGTCTAATTGGGCGACTGAGTGGCAGATGAGGTTTAATGTTGATAAATGTAAAGTTTTGCACTTAGGGAATAAGAATATGCATGCATCATACATGCTAGGGGGAGTACAACTGGGGGGATCTGTAGTGGAGAAGGATCTGGGGGTCTTGGTAGATCATAAGCTCAATAATAACATGCAATGCCAAGCTGTGGTTTCCAAAGCGAGCAAAGTCCTTTCTTGTATTAAGAGAGGTATGGACTCCAGAGACAGAGATATAATTTTGCCCCTGTACAAATCATTAGTAAGACCTCATCTGGAATCTGAAGTTCAGTTTTGGGCACCAGTTCTCAAAAAGGATATCAGAGAACTGGAGAAAGTGCAGAGAAGGGCAACCAAACTGATAAGAGGCATGGAGGAGCTCAGCTATGAGGAAAGATTAGAGGAACTGAATTTATTCACTCTTGAGAAGAGGAGAATTAGGGGGGGATATGATCAACATCTACAAATATATAAGAGGTCCATACAGTGGACTTGGTGTTGAGTTATTCACTTTACGGTCAACACTGAGGACAAGGGGGCACTCTTTACGTCTAGAGGAAAAGAGATTTCACCTCCAAATACGGAAAGGTTTCCTCACAGTAAGAGCTGTGAAAATGTGGAACAGACTCCCTCCAGAGGTGGTTCTGGCCAGCTCAGTAGATTGCTTTAAGAAAGGCCTGGATACTTTCATAAATGTACATAAAATAATTGAGTACTAAGATTTGTAGGTAAAGTTGATCCAGGGTAAATCCTATTGCCTCTCGGGGGATCAGGAAGGAATTTTTTCCCCTGCTGTAGCAAATTGGATCATGCTCTGCTGGGGTTTTTTGCCTTCCTCTGGATCAACTGTGGGTATGGAGTTGGGTGTATGGGATTGTACTGTGTTTTTTATTTTGTTTGTTTATTTTTTGTGGTTGAACTGGATGGACTTGTGTCTTTTTTCAACCTGACTAACTATGTAACTATGTAACTATGTGTGCAATCAATGGCCCCGACGGTGCGTGGGAATCCGGCAATACTGTAGAAATCCTGCATTGCCTTCTGCCGCAGGTGCTCATGGGTCGGTTTGATGATGTGGTGGGACATGCGTGTGAGGATTGCGGGGACGACCTGGTGCACGCATCTGCTCATGGTGGATTGTGACATTCCAGACACGACTCCACTTGTACGTTGGAAAGATCCACTGGCGAGGAAATGGAGTGTTGCCAGTACCTTGACCAGTGGCTGCACTGCATGTGAGCGTCCCGTCTGGCTGGTGATTTCATCATGCAGGGCTGTGGCTAATTTCAGGATGGTATCAGGGCTGAATCTGAAGATGCGGTACACCTCCGATTCCCCCATGCCGAAAACGTTGATGCGCGTTCGGTATATCCTCTCCTGTGCCCTCCTCCGTGCCTGTTAACGCAGTAGTGCTATGACCATGGCTGCCCCTGGCATGTTGGCATACTGATGTGTTGTCCTGCAAGTGTGGTTGCTCTGCTCGTCTGTAACGGTGCTGCTGCTGCTGCTCTCCAGCTGACCTGTGCATGTCTGTTGCCGGGTTGCACCTCATTTATGAGGAATAACTTTACACCGGATGTACAACTTAGGCGCATCTCGCGTAGCATGCGCCGGGCACACGCACGTTCCTGAATTGGTGTATTTCCCTCATTTGCATGTTTGCATGGCCAATCAATGGGAGCAGCACCGTGCGCCCAGCCCACATGTGCGACCACCCTACGCCGGTGTGCGCAAGCTACGTCGGCATGGTGTAGTCTGTTATTAGGCGCAGGTTGGTTCGTGGGTCTGCCGCACACATACGCCGGCACACATTGGCACTTACGTCGGCGTAACGTGCTATACGTCGGCGTAAGTGCTTTGTGAATCTGGGCCATTGTGTTTATGAGAAGCCCCTTAAAACTTGTGACAAAAAAAAAGTCTTTTTATGCACTCAACATGTTTTTTTAGCAAATACCTTGTGTCTACTTTCTAAAAATTAGTAATTTGGGGGGTGTTTGTACTGCCTTGGTTTATTAGCACCTCAGGAAATGTGATTGCCAGTCAGAAAGTAAATGCTGCGTGAATAACAGTATATAGTATCTCACAAAGTGAGTACACCCCTCACATATTTGTATATAGTTTATTATATATTTTAATGTGACAACACTGAAGAAATTACACTTTGCTACAATGTAAAGTAGTGAGCGTACATTATTTTCCAGGATTGCCATAACTCTCTTAGGCATGGAGTTCACCAGAGCTTCACAGGCTGCCACTGGAATCCTCTTCCACTCCTCCATGATGACATCACAGAGCTGGTGGATGTTAGAGACCTTGTGCTCCTCCACCTTCACTTTGAGGAAGCCCAACAGATGCTCAATAGGGTTTAAGTCTGAAGAAATACTTGGCCAGTCCATCACCTCTACCCTCAGCCTCTTTAGCAAGGCAGTGGTCATTTTGGAGGTGTGTTTGGGGTTGTTATCATGTTGGAATACTTACGTCACCATGTTTGGACACGGTCGGATTTTTGACCGATGGTGTGTAGGCAAGACTGATGAAAGTCAGCTTCATCGGATATCCGACGAAAAAATACATGGGATTAGATTCCATCAGATATCCGATCGTGTGTACAGGGCTTTAGGCTTTGTTTACACTTGTAGTTGGTGGGAACGGTAAAAACACGTGGTTGAGTCATGTTTTACCTGCCCTCTTAACTGCTCCCCCTTAAGCTGCAAAGACAGACGGGTATTAAAATGTGTTATTTTAATACCCGTGGTATTGCTTAACTCTGGGAGGACGTTATATAACGTCTGTAACGGTCACCACCGTTTACGACCTTCCATCAACCCACGACAGCTTATCGACACTCCACAATCAGGCAAACGAACACGACCCATAAGAATTCCCCCCAGACACACAGCTCTGTTCTGGTTTCAAATGCAAGACAACTTTAATGGTTAGCTCTCAAGTTTATATACAGTTTAAGCATGAAAGGAACAATCAAACTCTCCACCCACACTTCACACCCTGGGGGGGCTTCAATACACCTTCAGATGGATAATTGCTAAGCATTCCAGACATCTTGGCGCCGGGCTATAATTATCACTGCACCTGAGAAGTCACATTCCTTCATTAACAGAATTCAAACAAAAACCATCACACAATAAATCCCCCTCAATCCACGTCTTTAGACAGACGTTCTGTCTCTGCATACAGCTTGACAAGTTCCATTCCACACACACAACAGTATTTAGTATACATAATGAGAGATCCTGGACCAGACTCAATTAGCATGTCAACAGTCTACACAGAGAGATGAGTCATGGAATAGACCAACACTTTGCAATATCTTCTGCAATATAAGCAGTAATGTCCCCTGTCCTGTAATTTAGGATATCATTTCTCAGTCACCCTATGGCCCTATCGGACATAAGGTGACCCTAGACATAAGAGTTATTAATGATGATGGCACAGGAGTACCCCTCATCCTTCCAAAGTCTCTGTTTGTCCCTGGTCATTCCGTTACATCTCTCCCCTTTCGGTGGGAGACTGACACTGAACGGGTTGACTCCGAAGTTAGTCAGTAGTACCATACCAGTCCTTCAATGCTGGTAGCCATACCGTACCCCAAATAAATTGCTCCAAACAGAGCATTACTCACCCCGCCAACCTCTGTCTCTCTCAGAGAACCTGCCTGCCGCTGGGGAGAGGCCTGGACTGGCCCTTCTCCCTGGAGTCCTTTCAGCTACTGGAGAGAAGACAGGGTGACTGGGCTCAGTCCATCATGTTGTTAGGGTTCTGGGCCAACTGGCCCCCATCCCTGGGGTATACCAGTGGAGACTGAGGTCCCATCCACTGGTGGTAGAAAATCCCCTGATGCTTGCAAAGCAAAGCCGACATCTTCCTGTCTCTGTGACGCACCATTTTCTGGGATTGTGTCAGTGAAGACTGAAGTCCCATCCACTGCCCCAGGAACTCCCTCTTCCGTTAAGTGAGAGCAGAGGCTTGTGGCACTCTGCTCTGTTGCCAGCTCTTCCGCTGGGTCGCTTTGAGTGGAGACCACAGTCCCATCCACTGCCCCAGGAACTCCCTCTTCCGTTAGTTGAGAGCAGAGGATTGTGGCACTCTGCTCCGTTGCCAGCTCTTCTGCTGGGTCGCTTTGAGGGGAGACCACAGTCCCATCCACTGCCCCAGGAACTCCCTCTTCCGTTAGTTGAGAGCGGAGGCTTGTGGGACTCTGCTCCGTTGCCAGCTCTTCTGCTGGGTTGCTTTGAGGGGAGACCACAGTCCCATCCCCCGATGTCAGCTCAAGCTGCAGTTGTGTGCAGCAGCCAGTAGCATCCTGCCCTGCCGCCAGTGATTCAGCTGGGAATAAACGCTTTACCACCACAGCTTGTTGCTGGGGAGAGGGGCCAACTGCCCCGGCTCCCTGGAACTCCCCTTCCATGGTGACTGGCATCTGTACCTCTCCCCTCTCTTCAGTTGGTGCTGCTGTGACTTCTGCTGCAGCATCTCTTTGCTGTAGCCAAGTGGCATCCACAGCCACTATAACCCGGTCTATGATCTCCGGTGGAAGATTAGGTCCATACTGTGCCAGTCCACGTCTAACAGCCCGGTCAAAAAACACTTCCTCGGGTGTCCTGTCTGTTATGCTGGGCCTTTCTGTTACGCTGGGTCTTTCAGCTCTATCCATTTGGACAAGCTCTGTAATAATGTCCCTTCTCTTACGATTGCAGGCCGATCTGCCCCGGCTCTCCAGTAAGTCCTTGAGGGAAGAGAGCTTCAGCCGTTCATACAGCGTCTCCATTGTCCTGTGTCCTTGTAGCCGTCCTTCTGCCGATGGAAACATCCCACTGCTGCCACCACTTGTAACGGTCACCAACATTTACGACCTTCCATCAACCCACGACAGCTTATCGACACTCCACAATCAGGCAAACGAACACGACCCATAAGAATTCCCCCCAGACACGAGACACACAGCTCTGTTCTGGTTTCAAATGCAAGACAACTTTAATGGTTATCTCAGGTTTATATACAGTTTAAGCATGAAAGGAACAATCAAACTCTCCACCCACACCTCACACCCTGGGGGGGGGGGGTTCAATACACCTTCAGATGGCTAATTGCTAAACATTCCAGACATCTCGGCGCCGGGCTATAATTATCACCTGAGAAGTCACATTCCTTCATTAACAGAATTCAAACAAAACACCATCACACAATAAATCCCCCTCAATCCACATCTTTAGACAGACGTTCTGTCTCTGCATACAGCTTGACAAGTTCCATTCCACACACACAACAGTATTTAGTATACATAATGAGAGATCCTGGACCAGACTCAGTTAGCATGTCAACAGTCTACACAGAGAGGTGAGTCATAGAATAAACCAACACTTTGCAATATCTTCTGCAATATGAGCTATCAGTAATGTCCCCTGTCCTGTAATTTAGGATATAATTTCTCAGTCACCCTATGGCCCTATCGGACATAAGGTGACCCTACACATAAGAGTTATTAATGACGCTGGCACAGGAGTACCCCTCATCCTTCCAAAGTCTCTGTTTGTCCCGGGTCATTCCGTTACAACGTCCTCCCAGAGAATCGTTCCCGGAAACATCCACTGGACCCAGCGCAACACAGATCACGGTAAAGGGACAATGACATCGGCCCTTTACCACGTGATCGTGCCGTCCAATGATGGTGCGATCACAATGTAAACATAGAAGGTCATTGAAAGTTCATCTCTCTCCTCACACGGATGCAGAGGGAGAGGAGAGATCTGTGAGTGTCCCCCTGCTTATTGCTTTGCCTAATAGTGCCCAAAAGTGCCCAATTGTGCCACATCTGTGCTCAATAGTACCACATCTGTGCCCAATAGTGCCACATCTGTGATCAATAGTGCCACATATGTGCCACCTGTGCCACCCCAGTGCCACCCCAGTGTCACCAGAGCCGCACCAGTGTCACCAGAGCCGCACCAGTGCCACACCAGTGCCACCAGTGCCACCTGTGCCCATCAGTGCCACCTGTGCCCATCAGTGCTTATCTGCACCACTGCAGTGCCACATCAGTGCCGCCTGTGCCCACCAGTGCCGCCTGTGTGCTAATCAGTGCGACCAGAGCCACACCAGTGCACACCAGAGCCACACCAGTGAACACCATAGCCACACCAGAGCCATCTGTGTCCATCAGTGCCACCTTTGCCCATCAGTGACACCTGTGCCCATCAGTCCCACCTGTGCCACCCTTGCCCATCAGTGCTCATATGCGCCACTGCAGTGCCACATCAGTGCCGCCTGTGCCCACCAGTCCCACCAGTGCCGCCTGTGTGCTAATCAGTGCCACCAGAGCCACACCAGTGCAACCAGAGCCACACCCGTGCCACTACAGTGCACATCAGTGCCACCTGTGCCCACCAATACCGCCTGTGCCCACCTGTGTCCATCAGTGCCACCACAGTGCTCTGCAGTGCAGCCTCACCAGCCACCAGCATGGCAAAAAAAATATTTACTAGTGAGGAGGCCTACCAGCGTCTAATCATGAGCGATGAGAGCAGCGGGGAGTCTCAGTCCGATTCGGATTCGGCCTATGAACCCGTTACAGACAGTGGGTCTGATACAGAATCAGAAGAGGAACGTGTGCCCGTAAAAGGAAGGGGTGCTGGCGTGGAGAAGCGGCCTACTCCCAGAAGCGCAGGGCCATCCACCTCAAGCACAGTGCCGTCCACCTCAAGCGCAGTGCCACTGCAACAAAGGCCAGGCACCAGCAGGGTGTCATCTCAGCCCCAAAGGGATAGGGGCCATGCCAGCCTTCCCTATGGCCTTCAAAACCCCCTGTGGCTTCCCCCTAATTCCAGAGCAGCAAATATCCCCCCTTTCACCGCCCAGCCAGGTGTCCAGGTGAACAGCGATGATTTTGTCATGCTCGATTTTTTCAATTTACTTTTCACCAAAGACTTGCTATCCTCCATTGGCTAGGGGGTGTGTAACATTTAAATCAGGCGCGTCCCCGCGCCGATCGAAATGTGCATGCGCCGTCCGCTAAATTTCCCAGCGTGCATTGCTCCAAATGACGTCGCTAGGTTTTGACGTGAACGTAAATTACATCCATCCGTATTCGCGAACGACTTACGCAAACGACGTAAAAAATTCAACCCGGGAACGACGGCCATACTTAACATAGGATACGCCGCATATAGCAGGGGTAACTATACGCCGGAAAAAGCCGAACGCAAACGACATAAAAAAATGCGCCGTGCGGTCGTTCGTTTCTGAATCGGCAGAACTCCTCATTTGCATATTCGTCGGCGTACAAAAAAACAAACGCCACCTAGCGGCCGACCTGGAATTGCAGCCTAAGATCCGACGGTGTAAGTCACTTACACCTGTCGGATCTTAGGGAGATCTATGCGGAACCTGATTCTATGAATCAGGCGCATAGATACGACGGACGGAACTCAGAGATACAACGGCGTATCAGGAGATACGCCGTCGTATCTCTATCTGAATCCGGGCCACGGTGTATTATTGTCCCGATTGTCCTTCCCAACCAGGCCTCTGTATAGGTGCCTGTTTCCGCCGTTACCATACTTCCCAACATTATTAGGGAAGTATGGTAAACGAAATTCTAATTTCCTGTAATTTTCCTCCACACCCCTTATGCCACTGAACTGAACTGTACATACCTCTGCCTTCTCCGGAACAGACCCTGGACTGTTATACGACCACGCTTTTGCCTAACGCTAAACATACCTCTGCCTTCTCTGGAACTGACCCTGGCCTGTTATACGACCACGCTTCTGCCTAATGCTAAACTGTACCTACCTCTGCCTGCTCTGGAACTGACCCTGGACTGTTTGACCATGTTTTTTCCCTGCCTCTTGGATTGATCTTTTACCCTGCTATACTAGTGGGAACACAGGGGTCTCACATATGTGAGGGGCTCCAGAATTGTTTTTTTGGATGAAGAAAACGATTTTTTAGTTTTCTCATTCCCGGATTAGGGTCTGGAGACTCGGAGGCTTCAAAGAGATTTGGGTGGGAGAAGCCTCTACCCCTGTCCCTATTCTTTCCTGGTCTGCTACTTGGACCATGTTCCTGCTTATTACCAGGACCAATATTTTGGCACTGCTGGCAAGTGGCAATGTCTCTACTTGCACTGACCCTGGACTGTATCCCTGCCTGTTCTGACTATGGACAATAATCCTGCCTGCTGCCTGGATCAGGGCTCTCCTCCTGTGGACAATTGCACTACTAAAACCACAGGTAATATTTTTTTTACCCTTTACTCAGCAGAATGTATTTTAGGGTGTAATTCTTGGTATGTACATGCTGTGTTAGAAATATGAAGGGCCTTCAAAAATGTGCTAGATTGTAAGGAAATTTGATGTGTAATTTATGTCCCTAGAACACCTGATGGTGCTTCTTGGATGTTGGGCCTCTATGTGGCCAGGCTGTGTAAAAGTCTTACACATGTGGTATCGCCATACTCAGGAGGAGTAGCAAAATATATTTTGGGGTGTCATTTTTGCTATGTACATGCTATGTGTTGGAAATATCCTATAAATGGACAACTTTGCGTAAAAATAATTGCGTTAATTTTCTTGTTCTAAAGACTCATTATGCCTCATAGATTATACGTTGGGGTGTCAGTTATAAAAACGGTTGTTTTTTCAGGAGTCCTGAAAAAAACGACAGTTTTTAAAACTTTTTTTCCATTGATACATGTTCCCTCGGGCAAGACCCAGATTCTCAAAGACGTTTTCACAGACATACTATAGACACCCAGCAGGTACAATATTTAAAGGAATTTTTCATTTTTTTTTTTTTTTCATTTAAGCATCAATAAAATCCCTGCTCCTGAAAAAACGTTCGCGCGAACGTTCGGTCCGTTCGAAGGTTCTGGTGCGAACCGAATGAGGGGTGTTCGGCTCATCCCTAATAAAAATGCCAGTGCTCAAATGATTTGAGATTCTGTATTATAAACATTTACATTTTTTTTTTGTTTTTATCCACTGGAATTCTACATAGGACATGTATTCACGCACAGTGTGCTGGATTATGTTCTAACACACATAAATAGTGACTTGCTGTATATAATGACCAGGGAATATCCATTTGTAATGATAAATGTCTAAATGTTACAGATTGTTCAACCAGTAGTATATTTACCCTCATAACTTCAAATATTTCAATGAATTGATGCATTAAATTTAAAAAATATATAAGAAACACCATGTCATTCATATGGTCCGTCAGCATATTTTATCAGAACATTCATTCATGGCTGTGAAAAAAGCAAATTAAAAGTTCAGACATTTTGTGTCAGACTTTCTTTACAATCACTGACCTTAATGGAGAATCATGCCTCCAATTATTTTGATAAATCTACTTTACCTTCACAGAATTATAACCATAGCAACATTATCTCTGCATAACAGAAAGAATTTCCATTTTCATGCCTATAAGGGTAAGAGATGGTGACAAAGTAGTGAGAAGGAATATTTTTTTCACTGCTTTGATCTTGACAGTGCTAAGCACAATCTTGCAAAATGTAGATGTAAATAATGGTATATTATTACAGTTGTGCTCTGAATTAAATGACTAGGACTTGTTGATACCTAGGCTTATAACATGAAAAAAATAAAGCTTCATTGCTCATAGTTTAACATTGTATTCACATCTTTCATAATATGCAGCTGGCAGTATATTTGGAATTATTTATTAGTGCATTTTCAGCTAAAGAATATCATACATGCATCCAAGATGAGATGATTTCCTACTGTCAATACAGTAAAGGATGCAATGAATAACACTTTAGATATTCTCCAAGTAAAGTATATATTCTATCATGCACTTAATAGATGGTTATGTCAATCATATAGGGCCTTTACTTCAATTAAAAGCATTCAAGTTTAAGGACCCATTCACACATTTAAACAGTAAAGTGAGTAGTACTATGAATAGCACATTAATGCACCTACACAAAGCACCTTTACTACAGTGCACCACAACACAAGGTGTGCCGGACAGCGAAAAAATAAAATAAAATAATAGAGTAGCAATTATTTCTGCTGTGTTGGGGCCCTATAAATATGAATGTGATGGGGTGTGCAATATAGTGTGAACAGAACCGAAAGGTAGAATTAAGCATTAACCTTTTAGTGAGCATGGGCAGTAGATCTACAGCCTAATCTGCAAAAATCAATGAACTACAGCCTAATTTAACCCTGAGATCCCCTAGTCATGATATCAGGACCAGCTATTTATTATTACTAAGCCCCAATTAGACTGGTTCACAGTAATGGATTGCTAAATACACAGGTTATATTTATTTCTGGCCCTCTCTGGTTTATAATGGACACATAGAAGAGGGAGACAGACCAACCTAATGTAAAGTATTGTTGTGGCCAGAACCTTTCTAACCTGGATTCTGTGTAGCTCCAAGGTAGCAGAGAAAATGTAAATATTGTCCAAGTAAATGATCAGTAAGTGATCCATGAATTCTCTAAAATTGTCATTTTACTAAATTCTGGAAGGTAGCCAGGGCCTTGCACAGTCCAAATGGCATAACAAGATATTCAAAGTTCCCAAAGCAAGTTTGAAAAGCTGTCTTCCACTCATCTCCCTCATGGATGTGCACAAGATTTTAGCACCCTGTACATCCAGTTTGGTAAAAATCTGGGCATCACAAAATCTCTGGAAGAGCTCATGAATTAGAAGGAGAGGATAGCAGTTCTTGATAGTAATTTTGTTGAGCTCCCTATAATCCACACATGGCCTGAGGGTACGGTCTTTCTTTTGTACAAAGAATATCCTGGCACCAGCTGGGGTGGATGAATGATGAATGAACTTCTTTTCTAGGTTCTCGTCGATATATATTGACGTAAAGCCTCAAGTTCAATCTCTGAAAGCAGGAATATTTGTCCAAAGGCAATTTCTGCACCAGGTAACGACTCAATTGGACAATCATAAGGACAATGAGGTGGTAATGTGTCCGCTTTCTTTTTATCGTAAATGTCCAGGAAATTGTGGTAAACTGCAGGAACGTCTTGGCTGGCATTGAAAGTCGATTGGACAGTGCGGCAGCTGGCAGGTGACATGAATTTAGGAATGAAACAGTACTTAAGACAGTAGGTTGAGGTGAAGAGGATTTCCCCTTTAATCCAGGCACTTTGTGGATTGTGGACCCTTAGCCATGTAATTTCCATTATCAGAGGGAACATTGGTAAACAGAGAACATCAAAGTGGAGAAACTCTTATGCCGCGTACACACCATCGTTTTCTGCGATGGAAAAATGCGACGCTTTATGTGCTTTAAAAAAACGTCATTTTTCAAACTTCAATTTGAACAACGACGTAGCATACACACCATCGCTTTTTCACAACGCTCTAGCACAGCGCAGTTCCGTCAATCACGCACGACGTCACTATAAAGGGTCGTTTCCATGCGGAAGACGGCCTCTTTTGCTGATATCGTGTTGCTGCGTGTTAGTAAAAGTTTGGTGAGATACGATTCGTGATTTTCAGTGACTGTGCTTTAAATTTCGTTTTCTGTCGTACAGTTTGTCTATTTGTTGTCGGATCTGTGATACAGTGCTTGTACTAAGGACGTATTTGTTTAGGCATTACGTTTGGTGTGCACGGTGCTGTTTAGCAGGTCGTTCTTCAAAGGCCATTCTTTACTTCAGGGCGTAATTTTTAGTCTGATCTGATTTGACGACCGTTTTCTAGCCATGTTGCGGGTACGAACTCGTCGCCGAGATCGTGCTGTGCTTGTTGTTAGGATGTGTGCTGCATCCCAGCGACGGTCCATGAACAGGGTGAGGAGGAGGTTGTGGACCAAGAACTGGTTGCTACGCAGGGACCAGTTCTCTCATATGCCTCTGCTGCGGGAGATCCGAGAAAATAACCCTGATGATTTCAGGAATTTTCTTAGGATGTCTGACCCCGTATTTCAGCAGCTTTTGGCTTTGGTGTCGCCATATATCACCAGGCAGGACACCGTTATGCGGGAAGCCATCACTGCTGAGCAGAGGCTAGTTGCTACGTTGCGCTACCTTGCAACAGGGAGAAGTCTGCAGGACTTGAAGTTCTCGACGGGCATCTCCCCCCAGGCTCTGGGCCTCATAATCCCTGAGACCTGTTCGGCCATCATTCAGGTTCTTCAGGAGGACTATGTTAAGGTAAGTGGTGTTCTTTCAATGGTCAAACTAATTCCCAAAAAAAAAAAAAAAAAAAAAATTTCTAATATGCTCAGAATGCTCACTTTGTCTCTATGTATGCTGTTCTACACAATTAGTAAAGCCCTACATGTTTCTTTAATTTAGCCAACCTGTCCATCATTCTATGTTGTGGGCAAACCCACCTAGCATAGTCCCTATATTCCCGTTTATTTGTGGCCTCCATTGTAGTGCTGCATTTTGTGTGTCCCTATATCCCCGTTTATTTGTGGCCTCCATTGTAGTGCTGCATTTTGTGTGTCCCTATATCCCCGTTTATTTGTGGCCTCCATTGTAGTGCTGCATTTTGTGTGTCCCTATATCCCCGTTTATTTGTGGCCTCCATTGTCCAAACCCCCCCCCCTAGATTTTTGAAATACATACTAATAATTATTTTTCTTATTTAGATATTTTTTGGGGGGTTGTTTCTCATCTCATCTTGAGCCCCACTCCCCCTAAATATATTTTTTCAACATCAGAGGGGGGGTGATTAATATGCTTAATTGTTCCCAATTTTTTTTTTAATACTAACCTTTTTTGTTGAATTGTTGGTGGGATCCCTTGTAATTTTAGCTATATTCTGTTTAAAATCTTTGTTCTAATGTTTTTTATTTTTTCTTTCTATCCAGTTCCCCACCACGCCACAGGAATGGCAGACTGTGGCAGCGGACTTCTCCCAGCGTTGGAACTTTCCGAACTGTGGAGGAGCCATTGATGGCAAGCACATCCGCATTGTGCCCCCACCCCATAGTGGATCCCATTTCTTCAATTACAAGGGGTTCCACAGCGTTGTTTTGATGGCGGTGGTCTCTGCAAATTACGAGTTTTTGTACGTGGATGTTGGGAAAAATGGCCGGATGTCGGACGGCGGTGTCTTTGCGGAGACGGAGTTCGCACAACGGCTTCGGTTGGAGGACCTAGGATTGCCACCTGCGGAGGAGAACGAAGAGGGTCTGCCCTTCGTGTTTGTAGCAGATGAGGCTTTTGGTTTGGGTCCCCACCTCATGAGGCCATTTCCCGTACGCACCCTCACCCATGAGAGGAGGGTTTTTAATTATCGGCTGGCCAGAGCAAGACGTGTGGTAGAGAATGCCTTTGGAATCATGGCCAGCCGATTCAGATTGTTTTTAACAGCAATAAACATGGCGGAATACAAGTGGAATTATATTATACTATCTTGTTGCATTTTGCACAATTTTTTGAAAAGAAATTCTCAAACGTACCTGACGGTATTGCCTGATGAGGCTGATCTTGTGGCTCCGGAGCCGGGACATCAGGCTAGCCATAGAGGCTTGGCCCCCCAAACCGCACGTGCAGTGCGTCAATCCTATGTGGACTATTTTATGGGGAGGGGGGCCATTGCAATGCCTGATCTTGATTAAAAAAATAAATTTTCTTTTTGTTTGATGAAACAGTGTTTATTTGTTTGATTTTAGTTATTTGTAAGTTTTGGGGGGTAATGTTTATTTTTCGTAGGTTCTCATCCAGCCATGTGTTTGGGATGTAATAAATTCCCATGAGTGTTAAATCTTAATAACTCTACAAATATGCCTGAGTAATTGAATGAGTCTGCATTGATACCAATAACTACACACAAATTGTTTGGAGTCCAAAATGTTATTTATTTGTTACTTTTTTACTTTTGATTAGTACAACAAATCAATATTTTTATTTTTTTGGTCTTTTTTGATTATTAGAAAATATAAATATTTTTTTTTCTTTTTTTGGTCTTTTTTGATTATTACAAAATATAATATTTTTTTGATTTTTTTTGGTCTTTTTTGATTATTACAAAATATAATATTTTTTTTATTTTTTTTGGTCTTTTTTGATTATTACAAAATATAATATATTTTATTTATTTTTTTGGTCTTTTTTGATTATTACAAAATATAATTTTTTTTTTTTTTTTTTAATTCAAGGAAAAAAGAAAATACACCAAAAATTAAACCCTCCCCAAAACATTAATAAAATTTTTAAGCTGCCGTTCCAGCGTCTTTGCTTTGTGACGTATTTCACGGCAGGCCAGACGTATGTCCTCAACTTGGGCCCTGCAGGTGAGAACCTCGCCGATGAGGAGCTGGGCACTATACGTGTCCAGTCCCTGACCAGCCCGATTTCCTCCTGAAATGTGGAACCAAAACATGTGTTAAAAGATTGTATGCCTATATCTATATTCACAGAAAATGTGGTAGATGTTACTTTACCGGATGTTGAGGCAGGTTCCTCTTCCTCTACATCCCTCGGGGGTGTGGCTTGATTGGCTTGTGCCTCCTGCCTTTGTGCTTCATTGTGCCCTACAAGATTGAAGAAAGGGAAAACATGAGGTTCAACCATTACGAGCGGCCTGAAATGACACCCAAAAATTAATAAATGCTAAACAAAAGGTCACTATTGTTGATTTTTAAACAATTATCAATAAAATAGACCAATATTTAATCCATTCACAAAGTAATCTCAAATCAGTTAACACAATTTTTACGTTTAGATATGTAAGCTAAACAAGTCTCCCCTGGATCTGCTCACCCCTGTGTGTGACCCAACATAGGTTGTGATTGTGACAAACAATTGTGCTACTGAGTACACATGTTCAATAAAAAAAGGAGTAGCAAACGCTCCTTTTTGTGAATCTCAAGGTATTTACGTTTCTTCTAAAATAAGCTGAAACACATTTCCATCTATTCCAGAATTGAATACACCTTTTTTTTAAGCCCCAAAAATGTCACAACTTTCATATTTGTGTCGACTAATTGGTCATAGGAGTCGTCGTTCATTCGCCCACAATTCCTCAATTTACGATTTTTGTTCAGATACAGTGCTTCAACTCCCCTTTGCACATGCCAACTAGGCATGATGCCATTTCTCGTTAATATGGTCTTGGATTATTGAAAGTCACCGAATGAACGACGACTACGACGACTGCATCATGCGTCCACATTCATAATATTCATTTTATGGTCAACCTGGCACAAAAAAAAAAATGGCACAAAGAACACACAAAAATAATTAAATACACATGGAAAAAACTTACTTCTTCTTCGAATCACCTTATTAATTCGGTAAAGTTGGTGGGGTTCCCTTTTTTTCAAATCCGACCACCTTTTGCGCAGGTGCTCTCTGCTCCTGGTTTTCCCAAACTTCCGCTGGAGCCTACGGATGACCTTCTCCATAATTTGTGCTTTTACTTTATTGGGATGCATGTAGGGGCCATGCTTGGCATCATAGTCCTCCCTCCTCAATATGGTGACCATCTCCACCATTTCATTAAATGACATGTTGGAGGCTCTGCAGCGGAATCTGCGGCGTGGTTGGGCCTGGCCTGCCTCCTGGCTTGAGCTGGAATACACCTCCATGTTGTCCATCTTTTCTCCCTCACCAAACGACAGAGAAGGGGCGTGGAAAGGACGATACCGAACGTCAGGGGCGGGGTGTCGTGCGGAGCGTCATGCGTGCGTAGTGTAAAAGGGATGGGACGTGTTTGGAAACGGCCTGCATAGTCTGTGGAAGAAGTCGTAATTCCCGATCTTTCCTAATAACGACGAGACGTAAGTTTTTAATTCCGACTTTATTATAGTGAATAGGGAATGAGTTTGTGGGCTAGTTAGGGGAAGTAAGCTAGTGCCTTTAATTACATTATGTTTTGGCTTCTGTTTCATGTGCAGAAAGAATGGATGCCTTCAAGGATGCGGACTTCCTCACAGACTTCATCCAAAAATGGAAGGAACATCCAGTTCTGTGGCAAACCAAAAGCACACTAAATAAAAACAAAGATGCCAGGGAGAAAGCTAGACAGAGCATGCTTGTTTTTGTGAAAACAAGGGTCCCCAACGCCACAACAGCCACTGTGAAAAATAAAATCAATTCCATCAGGGGCACCTACAGGGCCCAACGGGTCCAAGTCCTGGCCTCAATGAGGTCTGGGGCTGCAGCTGACTCCATATACAAACCAACCCTGTGGTACTATAGTCAGCTGCAGTTCCTGGACGACCACATTGAGACCAGGACATCCATGTCTACCCTTCCCCCAAGAGGTAGCTCCCAGCTTCCCAGCAGCCAATCCTCCAGTCTTCCCTGCAGACAAGAGCAGACAAGCTCGGAGGAAGAGGAAGAGTTCCTGGAGGACCCCAATTGTGAGCCGTGGAGAATGGTATGTGTTTTTTGTTTGAATTTAGTTAGTATATGACAAGTATAGTAATAATGGTAAATGTATGTTACTATTGTTCTAAATTCTATGTGAATCTCGTAAGTTTAGGGATAGGATCAATAGTCAGTAGTGGGAAAACATGATGGGGTCAAAATGGGGAAATTAATAATGTTGATGAAGGAGTGGGTGGCATTTTCAGATAGGCCAGTAGGGGGGGAGTAACGCAATACACCTGCAAGGGGTCCCAGATGGAAGACACCCTTTTTTAGTACTATCTAGTTGACACTAAATTGATTAAATTAATTTTTGGGGAAAAGGCCACTTATTTACTAAATTAGGCATGCAACAACCCACATAATTCCAGGGGGACCATGTCTGAAGGTGTTTAAGGGGCCACATAATTAAGGATGGCGACCCTGTGTGTAATATATATTGACATTCAATTTGCATCACTCATGATTGTAAAAATGTGTGTGATTAATGACAAACACAAATAACATATGTTCCTTTTTTTCATACACAGGCAGACCCAAGCCAGGAACAGCCAGGGCCAACAGGGAGCCAGGAAGAGACAGGGCCCACAGGGAGCCAGGAGGAGCCAGGGCCAACTGCAAGGCAGGAGGTGGCAGAGCCCACTGGGAGCCAGGAGGTGGCAGGCCCCAGTGGGACCCAGGAGGCACGCCGGCGGGATACCATCTCCCGGATCCCTCCATTCCGCAATCCAAATAAACGGCTCAGGAGTATGCGACAGATGGAGGAGGAGACCCAGGGCCTGCTTCGCCAAGCTACTGCAGCCATCCGAGAGCCACCCAGTGAAGTTGAGGGGTTCGCAGCGCTCATTGCAGCAAAGCTGTACAATCTGGAGCAGAGCCAGCGTGTGCGCTGCGAACTCCTCATGTTCGAAGCCATAACCATGGCATCCCTGGGGCAGCTCGATGACGACACCCACATTGTGCGGATTGCTCCTCCTGTCCTTGCTGCTCCTCCTGCTCCTGCTCCTGCTCCTGCTCCTGCTCCTGCACCTGCTCCTGCTCCTCCACCTGCTCCTGCTTCTCCACCTCATGAGGCTGCTATGGCTCCTGCCACCTCATCTCCTCCAGGAACCCAGCCCCCAAGGACTCGGGCTACCGGGAAGGCTGCAGGGAAGACTGCAGGGAAGGCTGCTGGGAAGAAAAGGGCGAAGAAATAATACGGTGCCCCTGATGGAATTTTTATGTGGACTCACAGGCTGTATTTGTGGCTTCGGGGACCCTTGTTTTCAGAAAAAAACAAGCATGCTCTAAAGTGCTGCCTACCCTGGCATCTTTGTTTTTATTATGTTGTGTTTTTGGGTTGCCACTTTTTTTTTTTCAAAATTTTTATGAAGACTAAAATAAAAATTAATTTTTCAGCCAAATTTCAACATGTTTCTTTATTGTAGATTTGAGAGATCAGTATTGAGTGGGCAGACCCATTAAAAAAAAAATTATGCAAACATTAACAAGGTAAAAAAACATGCTTGTGGGTGAGTAAACTAAAAAATTAGGTTGTTGCAGACACTTCACACACTCCTAAATAAAAACCAAATAGAGATTACTAATCAAATTGGTGACCAAAATTTTAAAAATAAATAAAAGGTGGACCAATATATATATTTAAAATGTTTAAGATGGAAGATACAACTAAATAACAGAACACAAACATAAACATTATCAAACAAGAAAGAAACTAATTAAAAGCTTGTCATAACTATGCAACAAGATCAGCCGCAACAAACGTCCATTTCTGGGTAGCAGTTAAAAGCAGGGGTTAAAGAAGCGCTTTCTTTTCTTGTCTATAAGCTGAAAAACACCTTAACGAATGTGCTGATTCCATTCTGAACAGTCGTTTTACATGAATGAGCGCTGCCGTCTCCTAACTTGCTTCTGAGCATGCGCGGGCTTAAATCGACGTTTTTACGTACACACGGTCAATGTTTAGAACACAGAAAACGACGTCGGCCAAAAACGACACATAAAATTGAAGCATGCTTCAATTTTTTTCTGTCGTTTTTTAGAAGACAGAAAACGACGTTTTTGCCCACACATGGTCAATTAAATTGACGTTTTTGAAAATGACGTTTTTTTCCATCGCAGAAAACGATGGTGTGTACGCGGCATTAAAGGTAGAGTCTCTTGTGTAATGGACCCAGATCTAGGGATGATGGTGTCAGCCACGTGGATGTCAAGTCTTTGCTTTTTGGTTTGCAGGGAGAAATGTCCATGAAGCAACTGCATGCCCCAGAATTAACTATTTCTGGCAGTCTGACCTCCCCTTCCGCCACCTGTAACGAGAGATGGAGTGAGGCGGGGAAGATTCAGACAGTTGGGAGCACGTAGGGCTGCGGGGAAAGGACTTACTGGGTCTTACAGGACACTGGTAAAGGGAAATGTCCGGCTCCTCCACAATAGAGACAGAGGTTGGCCTGTAGATGGCAATGTACTTCATCTGGGATTAGAGCAGAGCAGACCAAGCCAAGCTTCATAGGCTCTCCTTTAGACGCAGTTGCAGTAGAGGACGCAGACATAGGGGCAGGAGCATTTGAGACCTTTAGTAGCATCCATGATGGTTGGAAGAATTGTGAACGTTATGACCGCCACTCCCGCACGTGTACGTCGCTTTGGATCTCCAACTCAATGAGCCCCTTTAGTATAATGGGGGTCTGTACTCATGCCAACTCATCCTTGAGAGCTTCATATAGTCCCTGCTGATATTGGTACCTGAAGGCGGCCTCGTTCCTCCCTGTGTCTGCAGACCATTTGCGAAGGTCCACCGTATAGTCCTATGCAGGGCGCCGCCCTTGCTACCAGGTATAAAGGGCAGATTCAGCAGTGGCCATGCATTGTGGATTGTCATATAATAAGGACATGGCCTCAAAGAATGCATCCACTGGGCTGATGACAAGATTCGTCTGCACCAGCAGGTGGTGGGACCAAGGCTGAGGTTTATGCGACAGCAGAGAGATAATGAACCCCACTTTAACAGTCTTTAGAGAAAAAGTTATTGGCTGAAGGGCCAGGTATAGCAAGCAGGCATATTTCAACGCTCTGAACTTTCTTTGGTCACCCAAGAAACATTCCGGGGTGGGTACCCTTGGTTCAGGAAGTGGTACCACCACAGTAGGAGCAGGAGCCGAATGTTCTTGGGCAGGTTATAGCAACCGCAGCTTGAGGTTTAGGATTTTCTGTAGCAGAGGACATTGTCAGGTTCTGTAAGTGAACACTCTAACTGGAAATATCCATCCTGCAGGCTCATCGCTGCTTGGGTAAGGCCTGTAACATGCTGGCACAAAGCCTTGAGTGGGGAAGCACCTCTGTCAGCCTATGACATACTGGCTGGATGATACTGTCACATACCTGGTGGGAAACTGAAGCACTGAGAGGGCTTCCCTTTCCTGCTAAGTCGAGGTTACCCCTGAAGGTGGTAACAAGGAGTGCTATGCCAAAAGAAGCAGGTGTTGCCAGCTGTGACAGGTTGAGTAATGCGATGATGTCTGCTGAATGGCGGCTGAACAAGCAGGATGCACTGCTGGGCAGGAGTCCCTCAGGCATGCTAGATGAGACTTTGCAGAATAGAGAGCCAGAAGCAGGGTTTAGGAGCCAGGCCAGAGCCATATTCAGTTTAGCAGGCTGAATCGGAGTCAATGGAGCAAGCCGGGGGACAAAGCCAGTAATGGAGACAAGACAGGTCAAAGGCAAGCCAGGTTGTTAGCAGGAATTCCAATAATTTTAAGAACAGGAACACAACTAATGGCTAATGCTGCTGGCTTTAATTAGGCCACTGGGCACCAGAATCTGTCACACCATGCGTGCGCACTGGCACTTGGATTCACACAGCCGTTCGTGCCCGTGCACACATGCGCATTTGCATTGGAAATTTTTTAATGTGCCAACCTTCGGTTTCGCTGGCCATTAGCAGATTTGCCAATCCTTCTACCAACCCGTTTTCTGACAACCCCCTAAGCGTTCAAGAGGCTATTTAATGTGTCAGGCTAAAAGATGCCCTGCAGTGCTTCAGCCGGTCTGTCTAAGGGACAGGAGCCATACCGGAGCAGAGATTCTTTCAGTTCTGCAGGGGCAGGCCCAGAGTTAATTCAAGCCATGGAAGCTTGAGCCAGGAATGGCGGTGTGAGATAGTGGCACTAACCTTCTGTCCGTTCTTCCACAGGGAAAGTTGACACATATGCCATGCCTGGCACATGTTTTCAATTTGGTGGTGCAGTGTTTCTTAATCACTTAAGGAGTGGAAGGATTTTCCCCTTAATGACAATGCCATTTTTTTGCGATACAGCAATGCGTTGCTTTAACTGACAATTGTGCTGTCGTACAATGCTGTACCTAAACAAAATATATGTCCTTTTTTTCCCCACAAATAGAGCTTTCTTTTGGTGGTATTTAATCACCTCTACATTTTTTATTTTTTGCGCTATAAACAAAAAAAGAGCGACAATTTTGAAAACAAAAACGTATTTTATACTTTTTGCTATAAATATCCCCAAAAAATTTAAAACATTTATTTCTTCATCATTTTAGGTCAATATATATTCTTCTACATAGTTTTGATAAAAAAAACACAATAAGCGTATATTGATTGGTTTGCGCAAAATTTATAGCGTCTACAAAATCAGGAATAGATTTATGTCTTTTTTATTGCATTTTTATTATTTATTTATTTTTACTGTGATTTTTAGTGGGACTGTGACACCGCTCCCCATATTACCCCCCTTTTTTATTGAACTGTGATCACTTTTATCCTGTATGTCGGTTTTTATTAATTAAAACCTACCCTTTTGACCTGCACCATCGGAGCCCCTATTTTTTCTTTCTTTTCATGTTTTGTGGATGAAAGCTTTTTGAGCCTCTCCAGTTGGTCCCTATCACCCTTGAAAGGGGTCTTATATACCAGAACTGAGATGTCTTGTGAATTCCTATCGATGTCCTAGCCACTCATATGGTTGGGATATTAGCACTGGATCAACCTTCAGCTGAGGAATATTGGGCCCATTGTTTTTTTCTCCTGGTTGACACCATCCGGATACCAGGGAGGCGTACTCTACACTCTTCAGGATTTCCGCTTACAGTTTGATCCACTAGCATTTGGGATACCACATGCTCGATCGATCCGTTTTTGGGTCCAACAGTTCTGGTAAGCATATTTTATCCATACCTTTGGCTTGAAGAATTGTCGCTGGAATGGTCCATTTAATCTTATGACATCTCTACTGTGTTATGTACATCCACTTATGATGGATACTTTCATTACATTGGATATTTTGTGTGACTTGATCATCATTTCCTGTGTGGACTTATTATAATTTGTTTCACTATCACACCCAGTTGGATGTATACTGTTTTTATTTTCCACATTTCACTTTACTATATGTAGCCCTGCATATTTACCTGCAATCCACTGGGTTACTGGGTCATGAGAATAGACCACTGGCCAGAACTAGTATACCCAGTATGCAATTGAGCTGCTGGGCTGCCCTGCATCCAGCGTGTTTTCCGCTGCCGGAGGTTTTATGACAGATAAAAGAGTGTGTCTCTCCACAGACTCCGTTGACCAGTTGACATTTGTCAAAATTAATCATCCCTTGATCAGCAGTAGCTATCAAGCCCCTAATGTCACTGATTAAATGTTTTTATGATGTAGAATCTCTGCAAGACTGTTTACACATTTGTTTAACATGTGTATATCAATTACAGTTTTTACAGAAAGGCCAAATCTTGCTTTCCCCAAATTTACCTAAATAGGGTTACGGTGTGAAAGCACCACCAACAACCAAAGCCCAATTTTTCCAAATCTGTTCAACAGGTGCATATTCTTTATTTTTTTCACAGTACATCAAGAGTATCTCTAGCCATTTCCTGCTCTCTCTGGCGGTGTGTTCTCAGAGCATTGTGCAGGGAAATATTTTCTTTCTTTCACTGGTCTGTAAATCAGTGGTGGCTTCAGAGGCAGAATGAATTTGCCACTAAACCCAAAACCATTCCTAAAAGTGGTTGTAAACCCTTTATACCTTTACAACCACTTTATGCTACAGGTAAGCCTATATTAAGGCTTACCTGTAGCTACCCAGGATATCTCCTAAACCTGCACGGTTTAGGAGATATCCCCTGTCCCCTGCTTGTGCCGATGTCATTGGCACATGCAAACTGAAGCAATGGCACCTATGTGCCGTTTCTTCAGTCCGTGTGCCATTGCCGGCGGCTCCCACGTGCATGTGTGAGAGTGCCATCATCACGGCTCTGGCCAATCACAGCACCAGAGCCGTGATACCTGGAAGTAAGCCCTGGGAGAGATGTTGGCGGCCGGAGGGGGAGACAAGGACCTCTGCGGGGGCTTCAATCTGAGGTAAGTAATACATAATGAGCTAGTATGCTATGCATACTAGCTAATTATGCCTTTGTCTTGCAGGTTTTTTTTTTATTTGGGTTTACAATCACTTTAATGGCCTTATAGGTAAGCCAGTGATGGTGAAGCTAAAGTGGGTTATGGAATACAAGGGATACCCGGTCTCTGTGAATGGCTACATGAACATACAGCTCGCCAATACAGAAGAGTATATTGATGGGGGATTGTCTGGACATCTTGGAAAAGTTATAATAAGACACCAGGCTTTATTTAAAACAATTGTTAATCTTGGCCTGATTGTACTATAATTTGGTTTCTTTACATAAGGCTTGCTCACTGTGGTGCAAAAGATTTTTATTTCCAAAGAGACACCAGAATTTATTGAAAAAAAATCTAATCTTGTTCCAAGTGCACTAAATTGTGGCCTCATCATACAAACTGGCTCCTCGAGCCATTGTTTACAAAATAAAGAAAGCTTACAGAAAAAATCTATTTAAATGTAATTTTGTTCTTTATATCAGTTTTGCTGCAGCGGGGTCTATACATGGTGCAAATGTGCCACTTTACAAGGAGACTAATGCCCCGTACACACCATCACTTTATGTGATGAAAAAAAACGACACTTTCTGTGAAGTAAAAAATGCAGTTTTTGAAACTTCAATTTTCAAAGACGAAGTTGCCTACACACCATCGTTTTCTCACAATGATCTTGCAAAGTGAGGTTACGTTCCACCACGTTTTTCCATTGAAGCTCGCCTTATAAGTAGCTTCTGGGCATGCGTGGATGAAAAAACGTCTTAGAAAACGACGTTTTTTGCTACACACGGTCAATTTCTGTGAAGTAAAAAGTGCACTTTTGAAAAACGACACATAAAATTAAAGCATGCTTCAATTTTTTTTGGTCGTTTTTTACAAGACATAAAACGACGTTTTCCCCCACACACAGTCAATTAAAGTGACGTTTTTAAAAACGTCATTTTTTTTCATCACATAAAGTGATGGTGTGTACGCGGCATAAGGCCCCGTACACACGACCGGATCTATCCGCTGAGATTGATCCGCGGATCAGTTCCAGCAGATAGATCCGGTCGTGTGTACGGCCTAGCGGACATTTCCCAGCGGATAAAAATCCAGCCGACGGATTCCCAGCGGATAAAAATTTCTTAGCATGCTAAGAAATCTATCCGCTGGAATCCAGTCCAGCGGACTGATCCGGTCGTCTGTACAGACTCACCGGATCAGTCCGTCCGCTTCCATCCCTCGCATGCGTTGTAATGATTTGACGCATGCATGGAAGTTTTTACCTTCCAGGGTCGCGCACGTCGCGGCGACGGCGCGGCCACGTCACCCCGGATGTATTCCGCAGGGATTTCGATCTGATGGTGTGTACAGCCATCAGATCCAAATCCACCAAAGGATTTATCCGCTGGAAACGGTCTGGCGGACCGTTTCCAGCGGATATCCTCTCGTCTGTACGAGGCCTAAAGGGACTATGGGCCTGATCCTCAAAAGGGATACGCCGGCGTATCTACTGATACGCCGTCGTATCCCTGTTTCTATCTATGGAACTGATCCACAGAATCAGTTTCACATAGATAGGCAGAAGATCCGACATGTGTAAGGGACTTACACTGTCGGATCTTAGGAAATGCCGCTTCGGGTATGCAAATTAGCACTTACGGAGATCCACAAAGCTTTTACGCTTCGTTTTTTCTCCGTAAGTATTAGTTTGCTGTCGCAAAATTAGGGCTGCTTTTACAAAACCTAAACTGTTTACACCTTGTAAAAGTAGACCCTTCTACCCCACGTCGCTGTCATTTTTTTTTTTATTTTTTTTTTTCCCGCCGCAACTCATTTTTTTTTTTACGCCCGTCGCGATTCTCAAAACCCGGCGCAACGTAAAACCGTGCAAAGCACGTCGGGAAAATGACGTCGGGAGCATGCACAGTACGTCCGGCGCGGGAGCGCGCCTAATTTAAATGGGACTCGCCCCATTAAATTAGGAACGCCTTGCGTCGGACGGATTTAAGTTACACTGCTCAAAATTTCTAGGTAAGTGCTTTGTGGATCAGGCACTTAGGTAGAGATTTTGCGGCGGTGTAACTTAAACGGGAAAAAATACGTTGCGCCGGGTTTTTGTGGATTAGGCCCTATATTTAAAGGAATTTTTCATGTTTTATTGTTTCACTTCAAAGTATGTTGTTTAACCACTTCCTTACCGCGTCATTGTGAAATGACGGCGGCAGGAACCCCTCCTCGATCCAGGAGGACGTCATATGACGTCCTGGGCTTTCCGGGTGGATATCTGAATGATGCCTGCAGCGAGAGGCATCATTCAGATATCCTTCTCTCCTGCCGGCGATTCTGCACAACGTAAGAACGATCATAGCGGCGATTCCGCCGCTAGATCGTTCTTACAGGCGGCGGGAGGGGACATACCCCCCCTCCCGCCGCCATCCGGTGCTTCTCCGGGCTCTCCCGTGCCATCGGGGGCCCGGAGAACGAATCGTCCGGCGCTGGCAGGAAGCATAGAGATGACTGGTGACCAGATGGTCACCAGTCATCTCTATGACCGTCGGAGGACCCGGGCGCGATGTGATGACGTCACGCCCGGGTCCCCGTAAGTAAACAAAGCCGCAATTGCGGCTGCTAAGCAACCACAAGCATGAGATCGGTGAATTTTTTTTCACCGATTTCATGCTTTCCAGCCTGGAGGAGAGATGTGGGGTCTTATTGACCCTGCATCTCTCCATAAAGAGTACCTGTCACACACATTCCTATTACAAGGGATGTTTACATTCCTTGTAATAGGAATAAAAGTGATAATAAAAAAAATAAAATAAAAAAAAAAAGTGTAAAAAAATAAATAAATATGTAAAAAAAAAAAAAGAAATAAAACATTTTTTTTTAACGCCCCTGTCCCCAGTAGCTCCCGCGCAGAAGCGAACGCACACGCAAGTCCCGCCGACATATGTAAACACCGTTAAAACCACATATGTGAGGTACAGTATCGCCGCGTGCGTTAGAGTGCCAGCAACAATTCTAGCACTAGATCTCCTCTGTAAATCTAAACTGGTAACCTGTAAAAAAATTCAAAGCGTTGCCTATGGAGATTTTTAAGTACCGAAGTTTGGCGCCATTCCATGAGTGTGCGCAATTTTAAAGCGTGACATGTTAGGTATCTATTTACTCGGTGTAACATCATCTTTCATATTTTACAAAAAAATTGAGCTAACTTTACTGTTTTGTTATTTTTTTTAATTCATGAAACAATTTTTTTCCAAAAAAAAGGCGTTTGAAAAATTATTGCGCAAATGGCGTGCAAGATAAAACGTTTCAATGACCGTCGTTTTATTCCCTAGGGTGTCTGCTAAAAAAACATATATAATGTTTGGGGGTTCTGTGTAATTTTCTAGCAAAAAAATATGATTTGTACATGTAGGAGAGAAGTGCCAGAATAGGCCTGGTATGGATGGGTGTATAACTGCCCTGTATGGAAGTGGTTAAATGTTTGTTTTCACTTTTCAAATATGTTTACAAAGTCAACAGTTTAAATTGGGTATATCTTAATATTTAGGTGGCTGTAGGAACGCATGGATTTCTTTCAGATTTAGGCTTAGATCTATCCCTGAAGGGAACATGTATTTCTTACTAAAGGTTAATGTGGACATTTATCTTATTTATGATAATGCATTTTTAAAAGAAATCATGATTGTTTTTTATTTTTTTATATATGTATGTAAATGTTTCTGCCAAACATTTAAGGAGTGATATTGGTTTGTGGTTTGTTATAGGGTTGGTAAAATCTGTGGCGCTCTTTACATTTACCATTGGCTGAACTATATTTTAGACTAATTATAATTAACCTATAGGTATCATATAGACTGAGCTTTGAAAAATACATAATATTACTGTTCCATAGTGCAGGGGAGGGGAACCTGTGGCCCGCGGGCCATCCGCCCCCCCCCCCCCTCGTGCCGCTGAGTGTGTGTCTGCGGAGCTGTCAGAAGGAGCCGATGTTTACCTTGTAGTTCCGGCTCCTTCTGACTAGGGGTGCAACGGATCGTCACTGATCCGTGATCGAAACGGGTCACCCTGTTTGGATCGGCACACCGTACGATCCGCGGAGCGCTCCGGAGCCTCGGCCTAGGAAAGTCCCCAGCTTCGGACTAGCGGCCATCTTGGTACACCCGGCAGCGGCCCTCCTCTCTGTTCACACCCACAGAGGAGGAGGAGCCCGCGCTCGAGGGAAACACACGCCGCTGTCTGAGGTCTGAGGTCTGCACTACTGTGGGGGTTACTGTCTGAGGTCTGCACTACTGTGGGGGTTACTGTGAGGGTTACTGTCTGAGGTCTGCACTACTGTGGGGGTTACTGTCTGAGGTCTGCACTACTGTGGGGGTTACTGTCTGAGGTCTGCACTATTGTGGGGGTTACTGTCTGAGGTCTGCACTACTGTGGGGGTTACTGTCTGAGGTCTGCACTACTGTGGGGGTTACTGTATGAGGTCTGCACTACTGTGATCATTTTGTACGGCCCCCGAATGATGTTACAAAAATCCAAATGGCCCTTGGCAGAAAAAAGATTCCCCACCCCTGCCATAGTGACTGGATAAAACAGAAGACAGATTACTTGAGCACATTTGTCAGTCTGGGAATCAAGGTAAGGAAAAGAAAAACAGACTACAGCCTTAAATAATGATACACTTGAATCATTGAAGATTAATGGCCAAGACCTACCACTCACTTTACCATTTACCTTGGTAGGAATGCTGCTGAAACGTATCACTGAAATGCCTTAAAAAGCATGGTCAGTAACAAAAAGTTATGAGAAGTAGCAACAGCATTTGGAGGTCAGCTCAATAGAGCATTCACGACAGACTACATTAGGTTTGCCTTGCAATAAAATGTAATTGTGTTATCCGAGAGACAATAGCCACAAATGTTGTTCAGCGGCTGTATTAACTAGATGCCGACCAGTCACAGCAGTTCTACGGCGGCAGGTCGGCTCTCCTGCGCGAGAGCCCGTAGTATAACGTCGATCACCACCGGGCACCCGCGATTGCTCGTTACAGAGCGGGGACCGGGAGCTGTGTGTTTAAACAATGTATGAACAGCGATCAGTCATTTCCCCTAGTGAGTCCACCCCCCCTACAGTTAGAACACACCCAGGGAACATACTTAACCCCTTCCTCGCCCCCTAGTGTTAACCCCTTCACTGCCAGTGGCATTTTTATAGTAATCAATGCATTTTTATAGCACTGATCGCTATAAAAATGCCAATGGTCCCAAAAATGTGTCAAAAGTGTCCGAAGTGTCGGCCATATTGTCGCAGTACCGAAAAAAATCGCTGTTTGCCGCCATTACTAGTAAAAAATTTTTTTATAAAAATGCCATAAAACTACCCCCTATTTTGTAAACGTTATAACTTTAGCGATTCATATTCCTCATGACAGGCCACAAATATCCGCCACCACCCATAACAATTCATGGTCCCTGTCTTAGGTAAATACAGCAGCATAAAAGGCCTTTTATGTCCGTTGAATGCCTAATTTTTGGGGCCTGCACTTATTTATCCTGTGAATGCCTAATGTACCTCCAGCCACAGAATACAAAGTTGTTTGCTGTCAGGTGAACACCTGTGGGCTAATTTTTGGGGCCTGTAATGGCTGACACTTACTTCTGTATCCGGTGAATGCCTAATGTACCACCTGCCACAGAATACAAAGTTGTTTGCTGTCAGGTGAACGCCTGTGGGCTAATTTTTGGGGCCTGTAATGGCCGACATTTACCTCTGTATCTGGTAGGTCAGTGTCCATGTTGTGGGACTATTTGTGCACAGCTAGTAAGTATTTTGTGGCTGCAAAAATGACCTGCAAGTTTTTAATGTTCGCCTGCCATTAAAGTCAATGGGGCCCGCCGCGAACTTGCGGTTTGCAAACATTTGAGAAAGTTTGCGGTTAGCGTTCGCGAACCACCCCGTCAGATGTTCATCCATCACTATTAAAGATCGTTTGCATGTTCGGTGATAGTATTTGTTTAAATGTTTTGAAGTATTCGTTAGGCCCCATGCACACGGGACGCCGGTGCAAACTCTGCTAAACACACGTTTTAAAGGCTAAAACCGGCGTTTAAAAACGCCCGTTTTGCCGCGAATTTCGTTTATAAGCGTTTAGTTAAGAAACATCATAAGACCCTCCCTAAGCTGAAAAAACAGTATTATTTAACCATTTCAGTCATTTTGTGAGACCAGAGTGAGTAGCAGCTGAGAGAGCAGTAGTGTACTTGTATTTAGCGTGTCACTTGCCACATCACCTGCCACAAGCTGCGGATTGTCCACTTGCCACATCACCTGGCCACGCTACCTGCCACAAGTTGTGGATTGTCCACTGGCCACATCACCTGCCACGTCAATTGGCCACATCACGTGCCACAAGTTGTGGATTGTCCACTTGCCATGTCACCTGACCACGTCACCTGCCACAAGTTGTGGATTGTCCACTGGCCACATCACCTGGCCACGTCACCTGCCACAAATTGTGGATTGTCCACTTGCCACGTCACCTGGCCATGTCACCTGGCCACGCCACCTGCCACGTCACCTGCCACAAGTTGTGGATTGTTCACTTGCCATGTCACCTGGCCACGTCACTGGCCAAAAGTTGTGGATTATCCACTTGCCAAATCACCTGGCCACATCACCTGCCACAAGTTGTGGATTGTCCACTGGCCACATCAGCTGGCCATGTCACCTACCACAAGTTGTGGATTGTCCACTTGCCACGTCGCCTGGCCATGTCACCTGGCCGTGTCACCTGCCACATCACCTGTTCACATCACCTGGCATGTCACCTGGCCACAAGTTGTGGATTGTCCACTAACCATGTCACCTGGCCACGTAACCTGCCACGTCACCTGCCACAAGTTGTGGATTGTCCACTGGCCACGTCACCTGGCCACATCACCTGCCACGTCACCTGGCCAAGTCACCTGCCACAAGTTGTGGATTGTCCACTTACCACGTCCCCTGGCCACGTCACCTGGCCACAAGTTGTGGATTGTCCACTGGCCACGTCACCTGGCCACATCACCTGGCCACAAGTTGTGGATTGTCCACTTGCCACGTCACCTGGCCACAAGTTGTGGATTGTCCACTGGCCACGTCACCTGGCCACATCACCTGGCCACAAGTTGTGGATTGTCCACTTGCCACATCACCTGGCCACAAGTTGTGGATTGTCCACTGGCCACGTCACCTGCCACAAGTTGTGGATTGTCCACTTGCCACATCACCTGGCCATGTCACCTGGCCACGTCACCTGCCACAAGTCGTGGAATGTCCACTGGCCATGTCACCTGACCACGTCACATGGCCACAAGTTGTGGAATATCCACTTGCCACATCACCTGGTCACATCACCTGCCACAAGTTGTGGAGTGTCCACTTGCCACAAGTTGTGAATTGTCCACTTGTCATCATAGGACCCTCCCTAAGCTGAAAAAACATTATTATTTAACCATTTCAGCCATTTTGTGAGACCAGAGTGAGTAGCAGCTGAGAGAGCAGTACTTGTACTTGTATTTAGCGTGTCACTTGCCACATCACCTGCCACAAGCTGTGGATTGTCCACTTGCCACATCACCTGGCCACGCCACCTGCCACAAGTTGTGGATTGTCCACTGGCCACGTCACCTGCCACGTCAACTGGCCAAGTTACCTGCTACAAGTTGTGGATTGTCCACTTGCCATGTCACCTGACCACGTCACCTGCCAGAAGTTGGGGATTATCCACTTGCCAAATCACCTGGCCACATCACCTGCCACAAGTTGTGGATTGTCCACTTGCCACATCACCTGGCCACGCCACCTGCCACAAGTTGTGGATTGTCCACTGGCCACGTCACCTGCCACGTCAACTGGCCAAGTTACCTGCTACAAGTTGTGGATTGTCCACTTGCCATGTCACCTGACCACGTCACCTGCCAGAAGTTGGGGATTATCCACTTGCCAAATCACCTGGCCACATCACCTGCCACAAGTTGTGGATTGTCCACTGGCCACATCACCTGGCCATGTCACCTGCTACAAATTGTGGATTGTCCACTAGCCACGTCATCTGGCCATGTCACCTGGCCACGTCACCTGTTCACATCACCTGGCAGGTCACCTGGCCACAAGTTGTGGATTGTCCACTGGCCACGTCACCTGGCCACGTCACCTGCCATGTCACCTGCCACAAGTTGTGGATTGTTCACTTGCCATGTCACCTGGCCACGTCACCTGCCACAAGTTGTGGATTGTCCACTGACCACATCACCTGGCCATGTCACCTACCACAAGTTGTGGATTGTCCACTTGCCACGTCGTCTGGCCGTGTCACCTGCCACGTCACCTGTTCACATCACCTGGCATGTCACCTGGCCAAAAGTTGTGGATTGTCCACTGGCCACCTCACCTGGCCATGTCACCTGGCCACGTAACCTGCCACGTCACCTGCCACAAGTTGTGGATTGTCCACTTGCCACGTCACCTGGCCACGTCACCTGCCACAAGTTGTGGATTGTCCACTGGCCACGTCACCTGCCACGTCACCTGGCCACATCACCTGCCACGTCACCTGGCCACGTCACCTGCCACAAGTTGTGATAGAGAGTGTGGCTGGGTACTTCCATTTATGGAGGATTTTATTATTCCTCAGCACATTAGTGATCGTCACCAGGTTGCGGCGTCTCTGTGATGCGTGTCTGAAGAGGTCCAGGAGTAGCCTTATATTCGCATACTGTGGAGGGATTAATTCTGCCTGCATTCTCCCCCTGTTCCGTGTGGGCCTCTACCATCATGTTGTATGACGAGGTATATTCCTCCATCTTGCTTTCCACATAATCTACTCTGGAGCCTAAGGCCTGTACTTCCCTCTGGCACTGGTTGATCCCTCTGACCATATCAGCCTGTAGTGACGAAATCATAATTTTTTTCCTTGAAAATTACTCAGAACCCCCAAACATTATATATGTTTTTTAAGCAGACACCCTAGGGAATAAAAGTACGGTTGTTGCAACTTTTTATGTCACGCGGTATTTGTGCAACAATTTTTCAATTTGGGGAAAAAAATAACTGTTTCATAAATTTAAAGATAACAAAACAGTAAAGTTAGCTCAATTTTTTGTATAATGTGAAAGATGATGTTACGTTGAGTAAATAGATACACAACATGTCACGCTTTAAAATTGCACACACTCGTGGAATGGTGCCAAACTTCAGTACTTAAAAATCTTTATAGGTGACGCTTTAATTTTTTTTACAGGTTACATGTTTAGAGATACAAAGGAGGTCTAGTACTAGAATTGTTGCTCTTGCTCTAATGCACATGGTGATACCTCACATGTGTGGTTTGAACAGCGTTTACATATGTGGCCGGGACTTATGTGCATGTTTCGCTTCTGTGCACAAGCACACAAGGACTGGGGCGCTTTAAAAAAAAAAAAATATTTTATAGGAACATTTTTATTTGTATACTTCCTTTTTTTTATCACTTTTATTCCTATTATAAGGAATGTAAACATCCCTTGTAATAGGAATGGTGTGTGACAGGTCTGCTTTATGGAGAGATATGGGGTCTATAAAACCCAACATCTCTCTCCCAGGCTGGAAAGCATCAGATCTGGGGGAATCTAGGATGGAAAAGGACCTGTGGGTCCTAATAGATGACAGGTTTATCAATGGCATGCAATGTCAAGCTGCTGGAAGCAATCCAAACAGAATATTGGCATGCATTAAAAAGGGGATTAAAGCAGAGTTCCGCCCAAAAATTTAACTTCCGCTTTAAATGCAGGTGACCCCCTGACATGCCACATTTGGCATGTCATTTTTTGGGGGGGGGGCGGATATTGTCTTTTTAGAGGGATCCAGCTCCCACTTCCTACTGTGGCACTGGAAGGAAGTTCACCTCTCCCCCTCCCTCTTGGCAATCATCTGGGACATGTCATAGGTCCCAGATGATTGCCCGGCCAGTCACGGTGCGCAGCATGGCTCGCGCAATGCGCAGTGCTTACCCGGTTGTGAAACCACAGCTGGGCGCCCACAGTGACAATGCTGGCGCCACAGAGAGGAGGGGGAGACAAGCGGGGCTTCGTACGCCGTCATCGCTGGAACCTGGGACAGGTGAGTGTTCGATTAATAAAAGTCAGCAGCTACACTTTTATTTACTCTAATTATAAAACTATAATTGTCCCACTCTACAAGACTCTGGTCTGGCTGCACCTGGAGTATGCTGGCCAGTTCTGGGCACCAGTCCTCAGAAAGGATGTGCTGGAACTGGAGAGAGTCCAGAGAAGGGCAACACAACTAATAAAGGGACTGGAGGACATTAGTTATGAGGAAAGGTTATTGGTCACCCCACATTAGGGATAAAACTTTTTTGCAAAATGGAATTTAATAAGACACATGGCCATTCACTAAAAATAGAAGAAAAGTGGTTTAACCTTAAACAGCGTAGAGGGTTCTTTACTGTAATGCCGCATACACACGGTCAGAATTTCCGACAACAAATGTTCGATGGGAGATTGTTGTCGGAAATTCCAACCATGTGTAGACTCCATCGGACATTTGCTGTCGGAATTTCCGACAAAAAAAATTTGAGAGCTGGTTCTCAAATTTTTCCGACCAAAAAAATTGTGGTCGGAAATTCTGATCGTGTACACAATTCCAACGCACAAAATTCCACGCATGCTCAGAATCAAGCAGAGGAGCCACACTGGCTATTGAACTTCATTTTCTTGGCTCGTTGTATGTCTTGTACGTCAACGCGTTCTTGACGTTCGGAATTTCCGACAACATTTGTGTCACCGTGTGTATGCAAGACAAGTTTAAGACAACATCCGTCGGAAAAAAATCCATGGTTTTGTTGACGGAATGTCCGATCGTCTGTACGTGGCATAAGAGTGTGGCATAAGAGCGGTAATGATGTGGAATTCTCTTCCACAGGCAGTGGTTTCAGCAGGGAGCATCAATCATTTAAAAAAACTATTAGATAAGCACCTGAACGACCACAACATACCGGTATATACAATGTAATACTGACATAAAATTACACACATAGGTTGGACTGGATGAACTTGTGTCTTTTCCCCCCTACTATGTATCTATGTACACACAGCTATCTACACACACACACAGTTATGTACGCACACACACACACACACATGTACACACACACACACACACACACACACAGGCATGCACACAAACACAGGCATGTACACACACACAGCCACCCCCCCCCATTTGTACAATAGCCCTACATGTGGCTGATACACAGATAGGTGCTTCAGTCCAGCATACAGTACACTGAGTACAGGCAGATCACACGAGGGGTGCACATGCAGGAAATGGCCAGAGGTGGTAGCAAAGAGCCCGATGTGAGCTCAATGACACAGAGCAGCAGCTGCCGACTCACACACATAAAGAAGCATTCATGGAGCTCCTCTGCACCTGCCTCTGCCTTCTCACATCCCTGCCAGTAGGCCATCCAGATGCTCGGGCCCCTTCCAAGTGTATGGGCTGTACCCCCCCTGATGACGGCCTTGAATCAGATCAAGTGTCACAGTCACAAATATATAGCCAGTTACAGATTTTTGGACACATCATCAAAATTTCATAGGGATCCTAGATTGCCTTGAACAGAGTGTTTAGGGATCATGGAAATAGCATATGCCAAAATCGTTAAGTAGTATGTTAAGGCAGGCTAACTGAATGCTAACACACTGCTTGGCACTTCTGTAGATTGTGTTTTTTTTCCTGTATGTATAATTGCAGTACCAGACCAGTCCCAAAGGATAGCATCTTTATTGACATGTTCAAACTGCCAGATTTGTATTGCTTGTAGAAACATTGCAAACATATTAGTTGTAAAACAAAAATCTGCAAACATTGCAAGGCTTAGCAAACATAACATTAACCACTTGCTTACTGGGCATATATACCCCCCTCCTGCCCAGGCGAAATTTCAGCTTCCGGCACTGCGTCGCTTTAAATGACAATTGCGCAGTCGTGCGACGTGGCTCCCAAAAAAAATTGACGTCCTTTTTTTCCCACAAATAGAACTTTCTTTTGGTGGTATTTGATCACCTCTGCGGTTTTTATTTTTTGCGCTATAAACAAAAAAAGAGCGACAATTTTGAAAAAAAAAAATCAATATTTTTTACTTGTTGCTATAATAAATTTCCCAATTTTTTAAAAAAAAATGTTTTCCTCAGTTTAGACCGATACGTATTCTTCTACATATTTTTGGTAAAAAAAAAAATCGCAATAAGCGACTGGTTTGCGCAAAAGTTATAGCGCCTACAAAATAGGGGACAGAATTATTTTTTTTATTATTATAATTTTTTTTCTTTACTAGTAATGGCGGCGATCTGCAATTTTTATTGGGACTGCAACATTATGGCGGACACATGGGACATCTTTTGACACATTGTTGGCACCATTCACATTTATACAGCGATCAGTGCTATAAATATGCACTAATTACTGTATAAATGTGACTGGCAGGGAAGGGGTTAACACTAGGGGCCGAGGAAGGGGTTAAATGTGTAGCCTAGTGAGTGTTCTAACTGTAGGGGGAGGGGACTGACTGGGGGAGGTGACCGATCTGTGTCCCTATGTACAAGAGACACAGCATCGGTCTCCTCTATCCCTGACAGGAGGTGGATCTGTGTGTTTACACACACAGATCCACGTCCTTGTCTGTGTAACCGCCGATCGCGGGAGCCTGGCGGACATCGCGGCTGCCAGGCACGCGCACCGGCATCTCAGTGATGCGCCCCCCAGTGGCTGGAGGCCGGAGGCCATATATAGACGGCCTCCCGGCAATTGGGATCCACACTGCGTCCTTAGAAAGTCATCAGGCCGGAAGGAAGTGGTTAATTCTTAATTAGAAGATGATATTTTGACTTCAAAGACAATTGTTTTTATCTTAAAAATGTTCAAACTTTTTGTACTGTCAAAAGACATCACATCCTAGGTACCCTTCACGTCTTCAGGAAATGTATTCTCCATGTGCATGGAAAGATACACATAGAACACACATGAATATTTCTTGTGCAACCAGAGCTATTAAAATTCTAATTAATCAATTTTGTTATTGACCTGCTTTCAATCTGTTAAAATTTTTTTAAAAACATATGTTCTTTTTGAAAATAATCATTAACCTTTCACATAGTGAATAACTAGCTTTATCACTTTAGAATAAAAAAAAAATCCATGTTGAATGCTGAAAAAAGACCCAATGGGAAACACTCAAATGGTAAACTATACTGAAGGACACGAAAAGGCCCATAAAACATCAGTAGGGTTATAAAGGTCTATGGATTTTAATTGCTGTGTGCCATTGGGCCTTTACAAAGCAATCAAGCAGGCAATCTCTAAAGACACAAGTGCCGTAATACATTTAACAATAGAGTTCTCACCCCATCAGCAGACTAGGGTTTATGAAGGTCCCAATAGCAATTAATGACCTTGCACGCTGGAAGAAAAAGAGAAAATTACTTAAATTGCTTGCTCCCCCCACCCCCCTCAACTATAAGTTAGCTGATAAAAATCAGCTTTTTTGAAAGAGGAATAGTTTACAAATAGACAAATCACCTGCTTGTTTGCTTTTTATTTAACTTGACATTTAGCTGACATCTGTAATTAGCTTATTTCTCATGTTAATGAATAAATAAATATGTACAGATTTCTGCTGTAAGTTACTATAGAAGTAATTTAACTAGGCTGCGAGTAATTGATACAGCTCTTCTTTCATACATGTTTGAATGAAAGAATAAATGAAAACGAAAGAAAGAAAAAGAGAGAGAGAGAGAGAGAGAGAGAGAGAGAGAGAGAGAGAGAGAGAGAGAGAGAGAGAGAGTTGATTTACTAAAGGAGTAAAGCATGTTTCCTTTGCAAAGTTTAGTTTAAATCTTAGCTTAGTGAATAAGGTGAAGTTAGTACTTTACTTTACATATGGAGACTAAAATGTAAAAGAAAACGGATGATCATTCTTTCAATAATCTTATCATGTGTACTTGTACCAAGCATTACAATGCTTATCCCAAGAGAAACTAGAAAATATTTTTTCTTGCCTTCAGAAGACTGATATCATCTTAGTCTACATCATTTCACGGGAGCTCAAAGACTGCTTTTTAGTCCCCGTTTACACCATTATTTTGATTGGGGTCTTTTCACACCTGTGAGATTCGCTTTCATGCTTCTTTTATGTGCTTTTTTAGTGTGACATTGCATGTTTTTGGCCCTTTAGATTAAAATGGTAATGCATAAAAAAGCATGAAAAGTGCAGCAAAAAATTGCAAAAAATGCATAATGATGCAAATGCACAAGTGTGACCCTAGGGTTAATGGTACAAATTTAGTATTTTGAAAAATTATACCACTGCAGCATACTGTAACATGTTAAAAATATATTCATTTGGAATTGCAAAAATACTGAAAGGTCCTAAAAGTTTAAAGTGCTGTAATAAAAAAAAAAAAAAAAAGTAAAGTATTTTTATTACACTTACATTTATTTTAAAATGTTAGTATGAAGGAAAACTAGAAGTTAAAAGGCATCTGCAAGTTTAACTGATTATTTTGTGAATGTTAAAGCTTCTTAAAACCCATAACTGTAAGTATGGTGAGGATGTGATCTTTGCCTAGGCCATTTAAGCTAAAACATTTCTCTCTTTTTAGAAAGTCAGATGGTTTGCACTTACAGATATGTATTACCTTTCAAAGCGTTAATATACAGTACTTTCACCTTTCTTTCTTCTCAAAAGGTTGTCATAACTCAGGGCCAAGTTTTTGTGAGCTAAAATGCTGCTGTAGGGATGATACATTTTTGTAAATCCAGGTACCATTTCTGTTGGTAGCTGTGCACATATAGCTCACACACACCTCTGCTGTTGCCTCTTACTTCTTGAGCTTCCATATAACAGTGTTATAACAATTCAAGAGAATTATCATTTGGGGAGAGGAGAATACGGACATTCTTCGTCCTGTCTTCAAGACGTTCCCTTCTTTCTTTCTATCATTATCTATCTTTCTTTCTTTATCTATCTTCCTATCTGTAACGGAATGGCCCGTGACAACCAGAGACTTTTGATGGATGAGGGGTACTCCTGTGCCAGCGTCACTAATAACTCTTGGGTCTAGGGTCATCCTGTGTCCCTTTTGGGCATAGGGTGACTGAGAAATGTTAATTAGAAATTACATGAGATGGGACATTACTGTTAATTCATGTATTGAGCCAGGAAATAAGGGACATATGTTGGATTGTTTTAGCATGGACAGTAATCCACAATATATTCTTTCATGTCTGCAAAGAACTAATTACAGTTTTATTTCATGCTGACCCACAACCGGTCAATAATGACTCATTCCTCTGTGTAGCACAGGCTGTTGAGATGGTAATTGAGTCTGTACTGGGGTGAGGTGGATTTGAGCTTGGTAGACAGCCTGGCTCCTCAAAGACCTTTCATTAAGTATGCTAATACTGT